>NC_139173.1:22330203-22930203 GCF_965202585.1 Thalia democratica
TAAGTTATTTAAAAAGTAAAAATGTTTAACTTTGTTTTTTCTTTTGAAATTCATATTTTTGTTCAAAAATAATCAAACAGGCATAAAAATATTGCATGTATAAAAATTAAAAAATATTTATATACTTAATGATAGATCGTTTGTAAATTTGTATACAAAATCCTTGTCATATTTGCTAAAGCACAAAAAAACAAAGATTTTTCAGCATTAGGCAATTGAGATATTCTCTCTTAAAAATACCCTAAATTGCCCTAAATATGCCAATAAGATTTTCGAATGATAGCAGCTCTTTTAAATGAAAAGAATTCTTTTTTTTTTAATTTTTAATAAATTTTAACTTTTCTTAATTAACATTAAAGCAAAGATAGGAAAAAACCTAAAAAAATATTTGTGTAAAAGCTTTTAAGGTATTTTTAGCAGTTGCTGTAGGCCTTAATTTTGACCAAATTTGAAGTTTTTCCGACTTATTTTTATACTTCAAAACAGCAAAAATTTGCTACATTTAAGCTGACATAACTTTAATATATTAAAGCAGAATAGAACCAAACCAAGTTTTTAAAAGAGGAAGCCCAGCTCTAAACAACGAAATAAATCTCTAGATTTTATTCTTAAGTCACTAAAATGGTCAATGGCAACTTGCCAGTCCACTGTGAATACTTTATAATTACAGTTATTACAAAAAGGAAAACTAAACCTCTACATTTACCTAATTTGTTACGTAACATTAAATAAACTATTTTAAACATTTCATAGTGACACAATAATTTCTTTAATTGAAAGTAAGATTCGGAAGCAGCACAATAAAAAAATAAACAAGTCATTTTGTACTTTAAAAAATACCTGCCATATGAATGCATGCTGGCTTGACACTGTTTAACTTGTTTGGAGTGATCATTTCAAAGTGGGCGGTTTTAACTTCTTCTGGCAAAATTCCAGGTGAAAGCTCATTCACTGGTGAAACGAAACTTCCTTTTACAATAGAGTAGTCTTTGAACTTTGTTTCTTTCTCAATCTTGATGCTATGTTGAGGAGAAACCAGCTTGAAACATTCATCTCGGTTTCTAACAATCTACCATAAATTACAGTGTTTTATTACAAACCTACTTATTTAATTCATTGTTAATTAGTTGAAAATATTACTATCAAATTAAACTAATTTTTGTTGGAAAAATATCTAATAGTAACAGTAAAATAAAATAAAAAACCTGATAAACATTTAAGTAATTTTCAACTTCAATTTTTTTTTAATTATTTATAGACTTACAATTAGTCATGAGTTTTAACATAAATTTTAAGTAGTTAATGCTTTACTTGTTTAGTTTTTATAATTACCTGGTCTATTTTTCCACTTGTACGAAACTTTTTTTTACTTTATAATTGTAAAAAGTAAATATAAATCAAACTCTACTATGTTTAATACACAAAATTAAATTTTCAACTTTTTTAGTTTGTTGCCATCTTTGATATACTTTACATGCATCATTTGTTTCTAAGATGGTAGCATTAACAAAAATTTTTCTCGGATATGTAAATAACTAGCTAAGACTTTTGTTTGTTCAGGAAGCCCAAAGTTTTAATATGTGTTGCTTAAGATCATGACATTATCAGTCAATCATCAAAAAGCTTGTACTTAGGATCTTAAGTAGTTAATGAAGCAGCAGTAAATGAAAGAAATACAAAATGGCAGGAGTTTTTTTTTTAATTATAAAGTTGATTTAGTTCAATAATATTGGAAAGGTCCTTTTGTTTTTGTAAAATTTTCATAAAGCAAGAGATAAACATTCAACAGCCAAATTGTAAAAAGCAAGTTAGGTCTAGCCGCTAATGAAGTACTATCTAATTTCTACTTTTACAGTTTATAATCAACATATATCTTTAAGAAGTGTTATATAAAATGTTTAATGTAAAATTTTTAATACATTTAACTAAGTGACCCATGGTTACTAAAAAATTTTTCTTTTTATCTATATACTAAAGCTGATATTTATACTTCATGTCATGCAGATAAATCACTTAAAAGTTTGATAGCAATAATTAAAACTTTTACTATAAAAATTCAAATTTAATAACACTTAAACTTTTTTATGATACTTTTTTACTTAAACTTTTTTACAATGTAATGTTTTTTAAATAAAGTATAGTTCAAGTATTTTTTTAATCTGTTAAGAGAATTGAAACTTATTTGTTAATTACTTTTGTGGCTAAAACTTCTTGGTTTAACTATTGCTTAAAGGGCATAGAGGATGTCAAACATTTTTTTTACTAATTTAAGATTAGTTCTTATTTTAAAGCTAAAAGATAAGTTATAATTCAATTTTCATAGTATATAAAAACTTTAATTAGTTTTTTAGATATAGATGTATTTGTAAAAAAAATTCTATAAAAACGTTGGACCGCAGCTTGTTCATTGTCAATTTTCTATTTTGTCAATTCAAAATTTAACAAAAAATCTATCTTCTCCTTCATTTTTTGAGCTAGAGACCTCAAATTTTAAAGAAATGTACCTTTAATACTCTAAAATACTTTGAATGTTGTGATTTTAAAAACATTTAAAATTAAATTTAAGATAAAAACACTAAAAAATTAAATAGTTTACAAAATCAAAAAAAAAACATTTATTCAATTGAATTAAATACTAGTAATTTACTCTCTGAGAGATTTTGAATAAGTTTGGTTAAAAACTAAAGAGAGATAGATTTTTAGTTAAATAGTCTTTATTTGCTTTTTTGGTTTGTTGATTTGCACCTTACATTAGGAACCTATTTAGCACAAAGACTTTAAATATTTATATATCATAAGTTACTTTGATTTTTTTAAGCTATCAAAAACTCAGTTGCTCAAATAAAACTTTACAAAATAAGATCAAATTGTAAAAAAACAAGGTGATTCCCCCTATGCCCTTAAATTTTAAGCTAAGATATTTAAAAAGGTATAAATTAGTTTAGGTTTACAGAAACACAAAATTTTACTCTTATTCTTATTTTTTATTTAACCAATAAAATATATATTGTTTAAATAAAAATTGGAATAATTATTAAGGGCATAGGGGTGTCCATCTTGATTTTTACAAGTTGGTCCTATTTTAGAGAGTATTATCTGAGCTATCAGTATAAACTGCTTAAAAAAATTCACAGTATTTTTTGAGATATGGGCAATCAAAGTTGAGGACCTCAATAGGTTCCTAATGGAAGGCGCAAACTAAAAACGCAAAAAAAAGACCATTTCACTAAAAATCTATCTCCCCTTCTCCATTTTTTAAGCAATCTTCTTCAAATTTTCACAGAAAGTGTATTATTAAATTTAAAAAGATTGAATGCAGGAATTTTTTTTTTTTTTGAAAAATAGAAATTTAATTAAAAAAAACAGTTTTTTTTTTGTTTTTTTATCTAAAATGTTTATCTTTCATGAAAAAATGAAGCGGAAGACAGATTTTTAGTGATTTTTTAAATTTCAGAGAAAATTGACCCCAAAATAATTGTGGTCCACATGTTTGTATCGGATACTTTTTTATAAAATTTACAACATATCAAAAGTTAAATAAGATTTTTTAATTCTATAAAATTTGGCTTGTAGTTTGTACTTCAAGCTTTCATATAAGATCAAATGTTATTTTTAGTAACAAAAATGTTGGACCCCCCTCCACCCCCTTATGCCCTTAATAAAGGTTTATGATAAAATACAAAACACTTCAACAAAAAAATAAAATTACTATTAAAAGATTTTAAAATAAGAAGGCTTACCTTATGCAGTCTAAGCAGTTCTTTTATGTGTTCTGGCTTACCCCAGCCCTTTGTGTAAAATTTTGAAAGAACTAAACTTCGATAAAACACATCAAACTTACTGAAACTTTTGCTCATCTTTGTACAAATTTGTTTACAATAATTAGCTGAAATTTTTTAAAATTTTTGGTTATTAGAAGTACTAGCTTGATTCAATTTTTAAGAAGCTTTTAAACAAAAGTTTTAAACAAATACTTTAAAATTTAAAATAAAGTAATTTAGGTACATAATAAAAGTATTTCAATAAAACAATATAAAAATAGCCAAAAATATCACAGAAAATTTTCTTTTAGAGTGTGTATTGTTTTTGTAACAGCTTTTTTTTAACTTTTAGAAAAGTTTCTTTATATATTGGCAAAAGCTGCGTTTAGGAGTTCTAAAAAAGTATCTAAAAAATAGCTACAGTACTTGTAGGCAATTTGTAAGATTGTTTTAAACATAATCTTTACAAAGCATAAACAGTTTTCTTTATATGAGCTTGAAAATGAAACTTCTTGTAAAATAGTTATTACATGATAGTTGTTAAATATCAATAGAAAAGATAATTGTCTGTTTAATATTTATTTTAAGATTTTTTTGTTTAAAATGTATAAAGAAAATGATATTAGAGTATTTTGAAGAGCTACACTTTTTAAAAGATCAAATTTTCTTTAATGTTTAAGAAAATATACTATTTTAAGGCCATAGGGGGGTCTAACATTTCTTTTACAAAAATTACCTTTGGCTTTTATATAAAAGCTTTAAATGCAAACTACAAGCCAGTTTTTATAGAATTCAAGAAATCATTTAACTTTTGAGAAATTTTATTTTTTGTAAAAAGTTTCCGATACAAATGTGTGGACCGCAAATTTTTTGCAGTCAATTTTCTCGGAAATTTAAAAATTCACTAAAAATCTATCTCCTCTTTCATTTTTCAGGCAATGTTCTTCAAATTTTGAGGAAATGTTTCTTATATTAAAAGAATAAAACGTTATTTTAGAATTTTAATAATGTAAAAAAATAAAAATTCTATCACAAAAATTAAAAAAAAGTGTTTTTTTTTAATATTTTTACAATTCTTTTTTAATTCCAAAGTAACATTTTTTGTTATTTAATAAAGATTAGACTGTAAAAGTATGAAGAAAATTGCTTGAAAAATGTAGGAGGAGATAGATTTTAAATAAAATAGTCTTTTTTTGCTGTTTTAGTTTTCCCTTCTTATAGGGAACCTATTATGCAGCCCAACTTTGACTAGTCATATCTCAAAAAATAATTTGAATTTTTTAAAACGATAAAAAGCATCTTTAAGCTTAGAATAAACTCTATAAAATAAGATCAACTTGTAAAAAACATGGCTTACCCCCCCCTATGGCCTTAATATAGTACTGAGTAACCACTTCTTGCAGAAATACAAGAAAAAAACAGTGTGCATTCCACAGTAGTGAGCATATAACCAAGTTAAGGTGCACAGGAAATATTTTAGAGGCAAAAAAGTGTTTAAATATATTCATAATCAGTCTTTTTTTTCTGTTTTTCTTAGGTATTAACAAGTTTAAATATGTCATGCAACTATAAACAAAGACAGTAACCCAGTAAAAAGTATTAGTAAAAATGTTCAAAAAATATTATTTAGTGTGCCTAAAATTTTTACCAGTGATTGACTGTAGTTCTTTTATGATGATAAAAACTTTGGATTTTTATTATATATATTTATATTTCATTTCTAAATCATGAACAATAGGAATGTAAATAACTCTTTCACACTTTGAATTAGCCACAATGTCAGGGTGGCCTACTGATCTTGAAACTTTTTCTCAGGTTTTCTAAATTCCTTCAAATTTTTTAAGTAAAACTTATTTGTCCTCTTTAAAAGAAAATCTTACTAAAAAGTTAGAAATGAATAGTTTGAATGTAATCTTCCTTTTTATATAAGAGGTTGAAGAGCTTAGTATAGTTTAAATATACAATTAAATTGGTTAAAAAAACTATTTGAAAAAATCTGTCTCAACTCTTGAAAACACAAAAAGAAGAGATTCAGGTGTCTTTTGTTTTCTAAATAAAAACAAATTCATTTTTAAAAAGAGTTCTCATTTCTTTATTCTAATTGAACAACAATTGAAAATGTTTTAACTAAACAAATTAATCTGTTGTATTTGTTATTAAAGAGATAAGAAAGTTTTTTTTATATGTTTTTTTAACAATTTCATTGTAAAAAGAAAATAAGGGCGTTTTTATTTGTTTAAAACCAATGAAAATATTTGTTATACTATTTTAAATGTATTATATTCCACTTGAAACTGTTTTAACTTTGTTAAGGGCATAAGGGGGGGTAAACACCCTTTTTTGGTTTTTGATTTTATTTTATATAGTTTTTACTAAGCTACAAGATGCTTTTTACAGGTTTAAAAAACTCAAAATATTTTTTGAGATATAGCCGGTCAAAGTCGGAGACTACAATAGGTTCCTTATGGGAGGTGCAAACTAAAACGGCAAATAATTAGAAATCACTAAAAATCTATCTACTCCTATGTTTTTTGAGATAACTACCTCAAATTTTCAGGAAATGTTTCTTGCAGTATTTAAAAAATTCTGTCGGAACAGAATTTAAAAAAATTCCTTCTAACAGAATTTTTTAAATATATCAAGGAACATGTCCTGAAAATTTGAGGTAGTTATCTCAAAAAACGTAGGAGAAGATAGATTTTTAGTGAAATAGTCTATTTTTGCCATTTTAGTTTGCGCCTCCCATAAGGAACTTATTGTTTCCTCTGACTTTGACCGGCTATATCTAAAAAAATATTTTGAATTTTTTTAATTTGTAAAAAGCATTTTGTAGCTTAGTAAAAACAATATAAAATAAGATCAAAAACCAAAAAAGGGTGTTTCTCTCTATAACTCTACAAGGAGTAGATCTAAAGTGCTTTTGCATGTATGTTTTGTTTGTGTTGAAACTTGATTCATGTTATATGGATATCAGATGAGATGTATGGGTCTTTATTTTATGAATGTCCTGGTAATGAAAGAGTGATTGTTATAAATTATTAAAATAAATTACATTGGTTATTGATTTATTTTATTTGTTATCTTTCTGTTACTGTGTTAGATTTAAAATAGTTCATTATATTTACTTGAAATTTATGTTTATCTTTTATTACAAATTACAGGTAAAAGCATAAATTTGTTATAAATTTAATATTATACATATCTAAAGGATTTTTTAGAAAATTCTGGTTGATAGTGCTCAACAAATTGAATTGTAGCTAAATAATTATTTAATTATATGAAAAACAATAGGTTTATACATATACAACCGTTTTGTATATGAGATATATTACTTCATATGTTTCTACCTTTAAAAAAAATATATATATACGAAACGGTAGTATATTCTGTTGTTTTTTATATAGTCAAATAAATATATAAAATACAAAAAGTATATATTTTTCCTACTTAGAGTATTTCTTTGTTCTAGTTTTTTTATAGAACTTAAAACTTTCAACTAGATATTGGTTTATTTGAGTTTGTAACAGCTGATTGTGAGTTCACACTGGTGGCAGTGATAACATAATTGGATTGTTGATGTGTTTTTCGTTGTAAAGTCAGTAGATACTTGCTTGGGGATTTAGCTTCATGATTTTCTCACACTTTAAGGTTTTTAGTGTTGAGATTTTAACCTTGTGAGTGTTTGCCAAATGAGTGTCACCAAGGGAATTTTTTCGGTTAAATAAATAGTTTTTCTCTTCTATTTTTAATTTTTTGGTAGGTTTAATTTTTATTTTAAGGGGGAGGTAGAATTACAGGTGATGACAAATTGCTTTCTTGACCTTCAAAAAATGTTTATTGTTGTAGAGAGAAGAGTAATTCAGATGTTTTTCTACCAAAGAAAAAAAAAATTAAATTAAATAGATCAGTATATCTACAATGCACAGTACTTAGTTTCAGGCTGTAAACTGTAACTATTTTCAAACTTAATTAATAAACAAATTTATTTTAAACTTCCTTTTACTGCAGTTTAAAATTTACACATTTGTTGTAACCTAAACTTGAAACTCGATTTAGGTAAATTACTTATTTCCATTTTGGCTTTTTTGATTAGGTTTTTTTCAACAATTTTGACAATAAACTGAAAGGCAAAGAGTAGCTTGTTTAATATTTTCATTAAAATTGTTATATTAAGTAAAAAATAATAAAAAACCTACATCTATGTTGCTATAAGTAACCATAGTTTGTTTAGGTAAAATATTTTTTTTTATAAAAGTTTAAAGTTAACAGCTCATTCAAGCAACCTTAAAGTATTGTATTATTTTGAGATTATAACACAAAAGCTTCAACGACTTTATCAACAATTAAAAATAAATAAAACAGTTTATATTAATAAAATAAGGCTAGTAATAAACTTTGAGTTTATTTGCATTGAATAAAATTAAAATTCGATTAAAATATTTAAATTGTTTTATTTGAAATCAGTCGGATAAAATGCGTGTAAAAAAAATTACCTATATAAATGTTTTCTTTTTATCATTTTGTTTACAACCTAATATGAGAATACGTAACATAAATTACACAAATTAGTTAAAAAAAATTAAATCTAAATATTTTTAAGCTTAACATTTGCCGATTTTTTTCTAACATAAACAATAAAACTAGTTAAAGTAGACGAATTTTAAATAAAACAATTGAATTGTACATGTTCATTTGTTTATATTTTTAAGTATAAAAATTCAGTCTTTGATTAAGCAGCTGTATAAAAAACTTAGTAGCTCTTGAGTTTTCTTACGTTGACATATGCATCTCTTTGATCTCAGCCAAATTGAAAGTACCGTGGGAAAACCGAGTTTCTTAGGTTATAGTTTTTATTTTCGTGCAACAAGAGCTAAAAAGTTTTTTTATTCATTTTAATTGTTTTCTCCTATAATTTTAACTAAATACTTGAAAAATGTCTCATAATCTCAGTTAAGAAATTTCAATAAATTATCAATGAATAGTAAATCCAAACAGTTTGACCAGTACTTGAAAAGTTGTGACTTTTTAACTTATTCTAAAATTTAAACAATAATTTATTTTCTATTATTTTTATTTCAAAGCTAAAAATAAAACGAATTTTCTTTGTGTAGTTTTGAACATTTAACAACTATCTATATGACCAAACCAAAATACTTGAAAACTTTTGATATTATGCATAAGCCGACTATTAGGCCTAATACTTGGCGAACTAGTTGCACAATTACTTGGCCTACTAGTCGCCTAACTACATGTAACAGTTGGCTTATGAACAATTTTTTAAACTTTTTAAGTTTTCTGTAATAATCATTTAGATATTTGTTATATGTCCGAGACTATGTTTAAAATATCGTATTTTTGAACAGTTTTTAATTTAATTACTAATTATTACCATAGTTTAAAGTTACATTAACAAGTCAAAAGTTGTCTAATATTAATTGAACTTTTTTTTTCTTGTTTCGAAATATTATTTTAAAATTCAGATTGACAACTATTAGACCAAATAGTTAGGAAAGTAGTCGGGAAACTAATATGCAAATCCCGATTATTAGGTCTACTAGTTGCCCAACTACTTGGCCTAATAATCATCCAACAACTTGTAATAGTAGACTTATGCATATAAATAGTTTATTGAACGAAAAAGAAACGCTCAAAAAATTTGGTCCTAGGACCTCGTGCAAGAGGAACCTTTTGGTTATCGAGTCGTACACCACGAATGCCTATTAACGTCTTGTCCAGGACATAAATTTGAAATTTTTTCAAGTTTTTTATTCCAATCATACATTAAGTTGTTAAATGTTCGAAACAGCGTGAAAAAAATTTCGTTTTTTCGAATTGTATGAAATAAAAATCTAATTAAAACTAATTTTTTTTTGTTAAATTAAAAAGTCACCATTTTTCAAATACTAATTAAAGTGTTTGAATTTTTATTTTACAATACACTAATTACTTTTATAAATTTTATATTGGAGACTATCAGAACACGTAATAAGCGTTTAAAAACTTTTAGAGGAAGAAAGCTTGAGGTAACATAACTTTGTTATTTCTTTCGTAAAAATATGAAACTTATTCTAAAATCTTTTTAAATGTTTTGGCTTTTAGCAGTTTCTTGAAATTGCTCGAGATCGACTGCATTTAGGAGATACACATGTAAATGCAAGACAACTGAAAAAAACTGCTGAGTTTTTCTTAGTAGTGTCAAAAGTATATTTAAAAAATTCAACACTTTCAATAAAAATCAAGTACAGTTCTGTTTTTTAACTTAAAGTTTGTATGCCTTCAATACTATATTTAAAATAAAAATTCAGCAAAGAGCATGTTAGACTTATTGAATAGTAATAAAATGATGATAATGAAATTGCTTATTTGTGGTTGATACGTAACTTTTTTCATTAAAGGGTGTTTGCTGAGCTAACTACTCTCTGTATTTATACTTGATTGTTAGTTTGTTATAGTGGCGTGATGCTTTAGCCGCCACTAGTGCATTAAGTAGTAGGGCAACTATTAAGCCAAGTAGTTTGGTAGCTATCAGGCCAAGTAGTTGGGAAAACATTAGGCCTAATAATTTGCCTTGTAGTAGGCCTATGTATAATTATTCATTTGTTGGCCTAACAGTGCACCTAATTCTAATATGAGAGCAAAAAGTATTTTTAAATGTTTATTTTGTTGTTCTAAATGACAAAGTTTTGTTTTCCATTATTAACTATTATTTTTGCTTTCAAATAGTAAAAACATAAGTAAATTAAAAGTTTTAGCTAATAGTAGTTTGGCCTAATAATTTAATTAATTAGTTTTAACTATTTCGTCAACATTGTTTTCGAAAGACGTATCTTTTAACTTTTTACAACAATTTTAAGAACATGTAGCTTTACTAAAGGATTTATAAAAACTATCTGAACTAGCTTTAAAATGTTGCAATTTTTATATTATTTAGGGTAAAACAATCAATATAATATTTACAAAGTATATAGTTTAGAGGTTTTTATAGTTTGTAGTATGTTAAAGTTTTTAGCTAGTTCTAATAATGGTTACTTAATTTAGTCCAAAAAATACAGTACCTGTTATTAAAACATAAGTAGATAATGCTTGATTCTGGCGACTTAAAACATAATTTATTATTTATATATATATATTTATTTATTTATCTAGAGTTAATTTAAAATTATCTACCACTTACTTTAAGCTTTGCTGCAATAGTATAACATACGGTAGTTTTCTTTTTACATAAGTTCAGTAAAGTTTTAAAAAAAAGTTTTCAACCAAATTTGAAGTTTGCTTCTACCATTCAGTTACAATCACATGCTTTTCTTAAACTTTTTAACTAACTTTTAAAAACTTAAGTTTTAACAAAAAAATGTTTCCATTCAAGAACAAAATTACAAAAACTATTGCATAGATTATATTATAGTAAAACTTATTTCATTATTTATTTTAAAGCAAATACAAGAATTAATGATATCTTAATTAGTATAATATTTGAAAAAAAAGTTGTAATAATACATGTTCAAAGTAATAACTACAACAACCTGATAAAATCAAGTAAAACTATTACTTATATGATTTTTGTTAAACAAGTACAAATAGCAACATAATAAAAATATCGAAATTTTATTAAATTATTAGTTTAGTTGTTTTTCTGTAAAACATATAGAAGAATTAAATTAATGCTACATTTAAAATGTGACTAGTTTAAAATACTTTAATAAATCTTACCAAAGATATGTGATTTTTGATGGCAAATCAAATAAAAAGCAATATTGTGAGAAACTTTCAATACGAGAGCTTGTTCACTAAAAACACTTAACAGATTAGTAAAAACTTGTGTAATACTAGTATAGTTGGTTGTTAAAAAAACATTTTCTCACAACTTATATCAAGAAAAATACTTAAAATTGTAAAAATATTATTTTTTAACAAATTTTTGAATGTAAACCGAAAAATAACCCAATTGAAAAAAACCATTAAGTTTTATGTTTTACAGAAAACACTACTACTATGCGAAAAAATATGTCTAACAAAAGTATTGATAACAACAGCAGTTCAAAATATCAAAGTAGGGAAAAATACAATAAAATAAGTACATTTGTTAAATGTAAACATGTATAATTATTACGACTAATGTTTTTGAAAGTTGTTTATATTTATTCTGTGTATTTTGAAACTAACTTTTTCACACCCCTCCTTTTAAACTCGCCGGCCCAAAAATTGATGACACTTAAAAGTTCATTTTTATTTTCACCCTTTTTGGACGAAACATTTTTAAGCATCAGCTCAATTTTCTTGTAGCTCGGACCCCAATTTTTAATGTGAGAAATCGCCTCACTGCGAAGTTTAGACAGTTCCTCCGCACTGATATCTTTACTTGGTTGCGGTTTGGGCGACATTTTCATTTTCTTTATATCGGGTTCAGTAAAAACAACCGGACTTTTTCTCTTGTCGGCTTTTGCCGGCTCTAACTTTATCGGCTTGAACTCTGCCTCGGGCTTTGCATGCTCCACTGAAGGCTTATCCTCAAAAAAGTCTTGCTTGCTTGGGAACTCAGGAAGACTGCAAATGCTCGCCGCGTCGGAGTCCTCGAAATCGGAGTAACTTGGCGAGGGCGGCGGAGGAGTCTGGCTTCTTTGGAAACTGGTTCTGCTGAAGCTGCTTCTGTATTTTTTGGCCAAAATGTTGTGCACACTGTTCTTCCGCATCCTCTTCTTGGGCTTCTTCTGAGCCTCTTGAGCTTCCATCTTGTCGTAGTTTTCGGTTTCGTCGAACATCATCGGCTTGTCTTCGCGCCTCTTGTTCGTGAACGGGTTGCCGAAAGTGTTCCTCGGCCTCTCCCCGTTGTCTTCCGCGCTCCTCAGCCTGCCCTTGGTGCTCTGCTCCAGCTGCTTGTAGTCGCCCATTTCCTTGACCGTCTTGCAGTGCAAGTCCCTCTTGTCTTGCAGCTTGATCCTCGAAGAGCTGAAGTTGACGTCTCCGATCATCTCTCCCTGGATCATGAAGGAGGAGTGTATCAGTTGGTGCAAGTTCAGCTTCATGTTTTCCATCTGGTCGAGCAGGCTGCCCCTGGAGGTTGCGAAGGCGTCGAAGTAAAAGTTCGATTTGTTTTTGCTGTAGTAGCCGACTCGGAAGTTGGGGATCTCCTTGACTTCGTTTATTTCAACTTTGAATTTTGAGCTCGTCTGGTCAACTAGAATTCCCTTGACGTAGTTGTCCGGCTCGTAACTCTGAAACTCTGGGTATGCTCTTATTTGTTCGCAAATGTTTTTCATGTATTCGTTCACATGGTACTTGTATTGGTGTTCTAAGTTTTCTGGTATCATTTGAGTGACGTACTGTTGGTGTATATTGCACTTGTTTAAAAAAGCTCTCATTGCTTTTATCAAGTACTGTATGTAGTACACAGGGCATCGTTTTGCATAATCGTTTATTCTGGTAATCAAGTCGTTGTTCAACTTTTTTGCTTTCAATTCCACTAAGAGAGGTATCAGCCTGGGAAAGTTGTAAGGCATGATGTAGAGTTGCGCCTTGCGTTCTTGAGTTTGTTGATTGGGACTACTCAGCTTCAAGAATCCACACAGATGGTGAACTCCTGATTTGGCACCGCTCTTTTCAACATACACGTACCAACAGCAGTTTTGACTTAGTTTTTCTACCATTAAAGATGACAAAGGTGAGGCTTCAAGCTCATACTTGTCAAAGGCAAAGTCAGGCATGAGCATAAACTTTTCATCTTTTTGAACAAACTTAAGAACTGGATGAGCCATGCGCTTGGGTATAGCTTTGTTTTCAGTCAATCCAAAGTAACTTTCAGGAATTGGCCAATTTGACTGAAGAATTTTTTGTCCTTGGACTGGATTTTTTATCATAACTAACCTGGTTGAGCTTTGAAAGCTGTCTTTTATTTCTTCTCTGTGTTCTGCTTCGTTTGGATCATGGCAAGGATCATAAACTGTTACGTTGTTAGCTGTTTGAACAACTTTTATGTTGCAGCTTCTTTCAAACTTGATGACAACACCTCTTTGAATTTTTGTGTTGAGTGAGTCAAAGCTTTGCGACAGGGTTGCTTTGTTTGTTATTAGGTAAGACCTTCCTCCAGTCACGTCGCTCATCAGGCATATGGGGTGCTGGGACATTTGATTTGTTTCACTGACATGACTCAAACTTCCAGGCAATCTCAACAGCAGGCAGTAAACTCTGCAGTCCCATCTGAACGGTTCATGAGTCAGCTCGTTTCCTGGTAAAGGGTCGGTCATTGGAAGATTCAATTTATCAACGCACGTAGACAGAGTGCTCATCTTGCAGCCGTCTGTAACACACACTATTATGGATGGCGACGAGTGGTAAGGGTTTCTTCCGAGGCCGTATGAGTCAAGCTTGTGGTGGAGTCTTGGCAAGTTAATGAGGTCAAACGCCACTTTCAAGGTTTCTCCAAAGGAAGTGTACCCGTTTGCTTGAATGTTCCTGAGCCTGGACAACACAAGGAAGTGATTGGCTGAATCTTTCATTCCGGACAACACAGAAGTCTTTCTGTCGCCCAATGTCAGCAGAACATATCTGTCATCACTCCTATTTCTCTTTTTGGTAATGAAATCTTCAATGGAACATTTTGCCACATCTAATAAACTCTGTCCTAAATAACACTGCTGATTCATTGAAGCAGAGTTGTCAATAACAAAAACTATTGTAGAATTGAAAGCCATTGTTTTAACTACACAATATTCTGAAATTATTTATTTCTTAAGTTTACTTTTGATTGCATTTATTTAATGTTATACTGCTTGGTCTTAAATCAAGCAGCTGTAGTTCTAAACTTAAAGAGGTAACAAGGTTATTACATTTGATATATTTAGTATTATTATATAACTTATGTTTTTACTATGAACCAAGTACAAGGTCGTCTTAGGTTTAAAAAAAAAATTCAGATTTTCTATATTTCTTCCATGTTTTAGAAAATACAAGTTTTTTAGTTCATCTTCAGTATAAAACTAAATTGGAGTAATAAAATTGTTTTAATATAGTACAACAATATTGAAAAATTACTGTATTGTTAGTTTAAATGTGTTCTATAATACATAAAATTCTAAAAAATACAAAAAAGTACAGTAACTTGCACCTACGTACCGTCAGTATGATATAAAGTTTTTAGCAAAAACAACTGTGTTCAAAATGATTTTTTGCTTAGAATGAAAAATAAAATGAAAACCTTACACTAGTTATACAAAATAATTATATTTAAAAATATGTCATATTGTAACAAATTAAAATAAGCTTAAGCAAAAAGAACCAAAAAATAAGTATTAAACTTAAAATTTGTATATCAAATTCACTATTTGAAACAAACATATTACCGCTTGTTTACTTAATAAAATACCAAATAGTGCAATTTAAGTTTACATACCACAAGATTAAAACATGAGAATAAAAAATACCTAAAAAGTCATACAAAATTTAGATGAACAAATATAATGAACAGTCCAATTGACATTAACATACCCCTTGATTGCACATTAATGTAAAGAGCGTTTAGAAAAACAACATTAATGAAAATAAAGAACATTGCAATTGAGATTTAGGACTAGATGATTTTAAAACCATGTATGCTAGTGTAGCTCAGGGTTTACCAAACTATATCCATAAGGCTTCTTTTGAACAGTGTGGCCACTGGTTTTTGGAAAATTTTCTCCAGATTTTCAAAATTTCTTTGAGGTTTTTCAGAATTTCTTCCAGGTTTCTGAAAGTACATCTTCCATTGAAATTTTTAGTACTAAATTAATCTTAAGTTAAAAAAGATGTTTTTGAAAGATTTAAACTACTTAAACAATACATTTTAAGATAATGTTACAACTTAGTTTTGACCTGCTGCGACCTGTAATATTGTCTCAAATCAACTTGTTCAAAGTTATTTTCATATGATTGTTCAAAAATATTTGTGTTAATATATAAATTTCAGATACAATGTCCAAAGTAATATTTTTTTTTTGTTATTGTATAAATATTAAACTGTGAAAGTTTGAAGAATATTGTTTGAAAAATGTAGGAGGAGATTAATTTTAATAAAATATTCTTTTTTCACTGCTTTAGTTTTTCCTTCCCATAGGGAGCCTATTATGCGTTCGAGTTTGACCTGTCATATCTAATTTAAATTTTTTAGAACGGTAAAAAGCAACTTGAAGCTTAATAGAAAATCTTTAAAATAAGATAAACTTGTAAAAAGCATTTGGTAAAGGATATGTTATATCAAAAACCAAAATAAAACAAAACTTGTTACTAGTAGTAATTGATTACTTCTAAAAAAGTGCACTTGGAGAAATTCTGTGAGAAAATAAAAGGGTGTCCCAAGAAACAATATGATACTATTTTAACAAAAGAGTAAGTCACATTTACTATCAACTCAGGTTTCTTATAATATTTTTATACTATGAATATGCTTTAGGTTAATATTTAATTATTAATTAACAACAAACTAAATAAAAGTTAATATCAACTCAATTCCAAGTAAAAAGGAATTTTACTATGTGTATAATATAGTTCTTAGCAAGGTATAAGCAAAGTTTTACCTTGCTAATTACTCAGTCTTGTAAATAGCATTTATATAAGTAAATACAATGTTACTAAACTTCTATAAGTTTAAAACTAAAAAGAATTTGAAACAAAGTTTTTAAACTAGAGAACTAAAACAATTAAACAAACTAAAAAATTAAGTTTTAATAAATTTCAAACTATAATTTTTTTATAAACTTAAACTAATAGTAATGTGAAAACAATAACATAATTTAAACTTAAAAAAAATTAAAACAGGTTAATAATTATTGCTTAAATAAATAAAAACTATTTATATTTAAACAATAAAAATACACTAACTTAATAAAGTTACATGCAGTTTCTATGATATATAGGTCTAGATCTTTTACTCTCATACAGGTGCTCTTAATAATTTAATTTCTAATAACAAAAAGTTTTATATCAACATGCTATTGAAATGACATTAAATCAGTAATATCTTTATGGCTAGCTGATTCCACACATTTTACATTTAAATAAATAAAAACTTTAAGTAAAAACAGCAGAAGAATTTGCTTTTTGCATTAGAAAAAAAGTACAATTTTACAGACAAAATTTGCATATTTTGTGTAATAATGACATCATAATACATCAAAGGCAGTTTAAATGTATTTAAATGTATGCTTATAATTATAAGCTTTCATTTAATATGTAAATTATAAGTCTAGGACATGTATTAGTGATTTTATTACTGTTTAAGTCAAAAAATCGAACAAATATGTGATTTTTGGGGTGGAAATTAGTTTTTTATGGGCAGCAGTATTTTTTTTTCTTCTTAATCAAGCAAAAACACATCTGAATCATATGTCCTCATAAGCCCAGCAAACATTACCCAAGTACTCCCTACCCTTAAATGTTATATATAAAGATACAGTAATAATAAACAACAATATAATGCTTTATGTTTGGTTGGCTCTACTAGTAGAAGTTTTAAAAACAAATATTAAGATATATGAACATAAAACCATCTAGTGAAAAAAGAATATATTAAGAAAAAGAATGATACATAACTTGCAAATTAATTTTGGAACTTCGCAACAGAGTTGCATGAATGCTTATATTGCTATGCCAACTGAACACTAAATAAGAATTGTTTGTTTTGTTTTAAATTTCATTGTTAAATATTTTTTGTCAACAGCTGTAATTTAACATGTCAAGCCTGATCCAAGCGATAGTAATGAATACAAAATTACTTAAAGGTCTATATAACAAGACCTCTTTATTTATGGTCATATGTTTCTTGAATATTAATAAATTTTATAAAAATAAGTTTAAAATATGTTTTTTTCTAGTTTTAAAAAAATCACTATACATATCATTGTATAAACCAGGGACGTAGCTAGCTCAAAAAAGTTACGAATCTACAAAAATTTAAAAGTTCTAGTGGGAACAACGCTACCTCTAATGTTATTGAATTTAATCTGAAACTCTGCAGTTATGTAAATACATTAAAAATGGAATGTTGAAGTACGAGTGATAAGTGTATACAAGGCAATTTATTTTGCTCCACACCCCCTATGACTCTTTATGTGTTGCCACTTGTGTAAAACCAGAAAACATTCATTAAAAATAATTATTAAAAAATTACAATTTAACTCAAAAACATTTATATTCATTAAATCAAAAATTTAACGTAAGCAATAGTAACAACAAGTTATGCTGTAATGACAGTGCAAAATTCCTTGCATTGTCATTGTGTTAGAGAGTCAGATACGCTTCAATGCACGAGCCAATGAGAGTCATCTGACGTGTTTCAAACAAATTCTGATGCAACTAAACATCAGAACGTGACAGGCAGTTTATTGGTAAGCAGTTGGTTAGTTTGGTGTGCAGCTGGAAGAAACAACTACTTTGAACTGATTTGTGATTGTGTATTGTAAGTATTGTTTTGTTTTAAAAGTGAATATTTTAACTGGTATTTAATTGTTTAAATATTTAAGCCAGGTTTATAGTTAATAGTTTATTCTTTTACAGTTTCTTCTTTACTAAAAGTTTTATTTAATTTTTAGTTTATTGTTTAAAGTCTTTTAAATAGATTTAAATAGCTTGTAGTTTCTAAAAAGTTTGTCATAGTTTTGTGTATGCTATTGTTTCTTGTTGTGTTTTATATAAAAGATTCATCACTTAAAACTGTCTGTCTGATTTATATAAAGTAGCCTAGAGTAGCTTCAAGTGTTTTATATATATTGTCCACTGATAATTACAAATTAGCACTTATAAATTAATTATAGTACTATGTCCAACTTAGAGAATATTAATGATAAGTTGCCTGCAGCGGGTCCTGAAAATAAGCCTGTTAGTAGGGGTAGGGAGTACTTGGGTGATGTTTGCTAGACTTTTTTTTCTTTTCGATTTAGATGTGTTTTAGCATTATTAAGAAGAATTTGATATTGAAAAAAAAAAAATTCCCAAAAAAAAAATTCCGAACCCAAAAATCGATTTTGACCCCAAAAATCACTTATTTTCATGATTTTTGACTTAAATAGTAATAAAATCACTTATACATGTCCTATACTTATAATTTTTATCTTAAATTAAAGTTTACAGTTATAGGCAAACATTTAAAGACATTTTAACTGTTTTTGTAACATTATGACGTCATAATCACACAAAATATGTAAATGTTGACTGTAAGGGTACATTTTATTAAAAAGAGCTAATTTATTCTGCTGTTGTGCTTTTACATTAGTGTAATGAACTAATGCTTGCATCATTCATTGTTGAACTCAAGAGAATATTTAGAGCTTGTTGCAGTTATGAGAAATGAAGTTTAAAATCAATGATGCAACTTTTTATCAGTTTTATTTTATCAGTGCAGTAAAACTGGCTAGTGCAACAAATCATCAATATATTAATTTTGAGTTTTAGATAAAAAGTTAAATTTAAATTATATGTTATCTGCTTTAATTTATTTATTTTAAAAGTTTAATAGTTATTAAATTTTTTATAGTTTTATTACACACTAGATAGAAATTTATTTAATTTTTAGTTTATTGTTTAAGTGGTTTGAAAAGTATTAGATATCTACAAGATCTTCAAGTGTTTTATAGTTGACTCAAAAAATTTGATTACTTACTTCTTAGTTGCTTTTGTACTAAAGATTTATAAAGTTCACTATACTGTTAAAGATTAAAAAAACAGTTTTTGTTAATTTTTTACAGATGAATAATAGTAGTAATTTAAGTATAATTCTGGGAGATTGCCTACCAACAACTTATGATGTTGCTATTAACATTTTTAACATTTGTTCTAACCCAAAATCACAAAAGATGAAAAATTGTGTTAAGGCGTATGCAACAGCTCTCATTTTACAGTGGACCAAAGCATTTGGTGAAGAATATGTTCTAAAAATAAAACAAGTACAATCAAAGTTGTTAACTGTAGTAAATAATTACTTTAGTAAAGTGTATAAGGAGCAGACCCGAGATAAATCAGGTGTCAAAAAGAGTTTGAGGCAGCTCAACAAAGAATGGAGACAATCTAATATATTTACAGGTAGACATAAAAACGTACCTCTAGTTGTTGACAAGTTGTTTGACATAGGCAAAAACATGGATACTCTTACTGGAGTTGAGGCATGTTTTTATACTGATCAACTAAGTTCCCGTTGTGGCCGTATAAGTGAAGATGTTGATTTGAAATATGTAACATATATGTAAATGAAATATGAAATATGTAAATATTTCCTGAGCTGTATAAAGATCTTAGCAGTGGAAAAATGAACACTCTTGATGCCTATGTGGTACATTATCCACACAATAAGGTGTTAAAGCCAACTTCTGATCTGTGTTTAAAAATTCTTAACAAGATGTGTCTCCATGCCGCCCAAGTTTTTGATCGCCAAACAGGCAGAGAATATGGATTTGGAAACTTTCGTTTGTCAAATCCATCACGTGCGACTGAGCTCCATTTGTTAACTAATGAAGAACTTGCAGGACTCCCGACCAATAACTTAGAATGTGAAAGACATCTTGCTGGATTTGGAAAGCGTGCAGCAGTGGCAAAATTTAGGAACAAACGCTTTACAGCAAAAGGAATAAGAAATGATTGTACACTACTTATTTCTGATGCTTTTGAAACTAAAAATGAAAAAAAGTTTAATAAAGTTGTAAAATTTTTGAATGAGATGGAGCTAAAGTGGGTAGCTGAACAAAAAAAATTAAAGCTCAAGCAAATAAAAGAAAAAATTGAAAAGGGGAAGAAAAGGGATCAGTATGTGCAGAAGCGTCTCAAACTGTGTAAAAGCTGGGGTGGACCTGTGGTGAGCGTTGAAGAGTTGCATACTATCTTAAACTCTCATCCTGATCAAAATGAAGTGATTGTTCGTAATGAGTTAATTTACTTTAGAGAGTCACACAAGTCTGAAGTGTTGTGCAATCCAGAACTTTTTAAAGTAAATGGTAATACCCATGAAGAAAGACTCCTAAATTTATGTGCTCTTATTGCTGAAGATGAGGAGTGCTCTCAGTCTCTGTGTTCATTACCAACTAATGCTGATGCAGCACTAGTTGTAGGGGCTTCTTCCTTCAATATGCAAAAGGAGAAAAATGCAGACATTGAGGTAGGGCATTTTTATGCCACGTTAATTAAAGAAGGGTTGTTAGACACATGGTACATTGCAACATGTGAAGGTAGAAATGGTGATGGAACTTATAAGATGGACCACCTTATGAGAGTTCAAGATGGAAGCAATTTAAAGTGGAAACGCCCAACTAAACCTGATTTGCTTAATTTGCATTCAGAATCTATACTAGACTGTGAAATTGATGGTGAATGGAATGTTTCAAATGAAAGATCAATTACTTTTTCACTGAGAAACCATAATCATATAGAACTTTTAGTAAAACAGATGTCTTTTAAAGAAAGTTAAATGATAGTTTTTGTGTCTTCAACAGCATTATATCTACCTAACTTTTTTTAAATATTCCATAAGATTTTATCATCATGTGACAGTTTTTTTTTAATTATTTTTTTAAGTATCAGTCATTTTCCAGTAAAGTCAAGTATTATAACTAAATGGTACAGTTCATTGTTCGTTTATTTTGCAATATTCTTTATTTCTTTATAATAATATAATCATTATTTGCAATCATTAACTTAATGATGCCATAAAAAATTATCTTGCCTATAATACATTATAATTTTTTAATGTTTGGTTATTTATTTTGTTGTTATACTAATTGAATAATTATCTAAGAGTTTTTTAAACACTTATGACTAAATGAATTATGACTTCAAACATCACGCTAATATACATACCAGTACCACATCATTTAAATCTTTAAAGGTAAGTAAGAAGTTTGTTTAAAATGTTAAAGTAACTGTTACTTTTAGAATAAAAAAATTTAAATAGAGCTATGCTTATTAAATTTTTAAAAAGTGCTATTTTATCGAAAACATTTACATATTTTGTGTGATTATGACATCATAATGTAACAAAAACAGTTGAAATGTCTTTAAATGTTTGCCTATAACTGTAAACTTTAATTTAAGATAAAAACTATAAGTATAGGACATGTATAAGTGACTTTATGACTATTTAAGTCAAAAATAATGAAAATAAGTGATTTTTGGGGTCAAAATCAATTTTTGGGTTCGGAATTTTTTTTTTTGGCAATTTTTTTTTTAATATTAAATTCTTCTTAATGATGCTAAAACACATCTAAATCAAAAAGAAAAATATAAATTTTACAACATGACCAAAAAAATGTGGTGTACTCCCTACCCCTACTGTTAGAAGGTCACCCCGCTTGCAGGAAAAGTATGAATAGAAAGGTCAGGTTGACTATCTGCCCACAGTAAGTCACCCTGACCCAACTGAGGCTTTAGATGTTGGGTCACCAACATCGGTAGCCCACAATGCAAATTTTTGTAACATAAAATTGTTTGACTTTGATTTTTGAAGCTACAGCTTCCATTAGGATCAATTTTGCATGCAGCTTTTTGTCAAATTAAAAGCTTTAACGCACTAAATGTTACAATTTTGATGTATTTAATTTGTTTAATCTTTACGACACTTAAAACGCTAGAGAATACATACATGTCGAAATTAACTAAGTTTAAATGAGTACTTAAGGCTAAGAAAGCAGAGTCTTTTTAAGCTGAAATAAAAGCAAGTTTTTTTGCATATAAGTATACATTTCTGTAGATTTACAGAAACGTACCATGGCTGGTATAAACTATAAAAATTGTTTTTACAAATTTTGTAAATGTAAATGCCTTGCTCCTTGAGAGCTAGTACAAGTAAATTTATTCAATCTTCTACTACATTAGATAAAACTAATAAATACTTTTTAGAGAAAAAAAAATGATATAAACAAACTTTTCATGGATATTTTTCTAATAATTTTGAAAATTTTGATAAAAATATATCTCCTTCTCATTTTTTAAGTGCTTTATTTCAAATTTTTAAACCATACAAACAATTTCTTAAAGTTGTAAAACCTGTTTCCTACAGTTTTTTAAATTATTAGATATTTATCTGAAAAGGCTTTAAATGGATTTCTCAAAAACTAAAGAAAAAAATAGATTAAAAAATATTCTAATTTTACCTTTTATTTCCATTAGGGGATTCTTACACTACTTTGTTTACTTATATTTTGAAACTCCTTTGAACAAATAACTGGTAGCTAAGTTTTTACTACAAAAGCTATTTTAACTTTTTTTTTAAGTTAATTACCTTCCATATGGCTTTAAAACATTATTTACTAAGTAATATGTTACCTTTTTTTATTGATTCCTTTACATGTTAAAAAATAAGAAAATATTATAAAGTTATAAAGTATTTTAAATGATATAAACAAAAGAACTCATAAAACACTAAATAATAGATAACTTTAAAACAACTAATTTTTTATGATAAGAATTTTAAGCTCTATACAAATAAAAAATTCTATAACTGGTGAGCCCTTTTTAAGAATCTTGGTATTATATTAAATAATAAAAAAAACCTTGTGTACTATCTTCTGAAATTTATTAACTTTAGAACTGTAATGTTTTGTTTTTTAATTAACAAGCTTAATATTAGTACATGTTATTACACAATGTATAAATCTATATTAAACAATTTTATATATAGATTAAAATTAGTCAAGTGTTAGAATAAAAAACCTAGAAAAATTCAAAGTTTTTCATGACTTTTTTTTATTTTTTCATTTGTTTTGGTGTTTGTAAAAATTAAACTATCTAGCAAGATCAGTTGTTGTTGGAACCCTTTAAGTAAAACTATTATATTAACAATAATAATACAAAACAAGATGTAAATAGTCACAACTATGGTCAATGGGTAATGTGGAAAAAGACCCTTCAGTCATCAAGCTGCAAACCATTAGCTATATTTTTGTAATATAATGATATTTAAAAAACAGTCATTAGTTTTACAGTAAATTTTATCAACTAACTATTTGGAATCTTCATTAATAAGCAAAAAGTGACAGTTTTCTAAGTTGTTTACTTACAATAAAATTCTATATTAATAAAACATAATAATAATAACTAGATTAAAATCTTTTTTGGCCCTTTCTATAATAATTGAGTACTTAAGAGGTATCTAAAAAAACTCAAATTTATCTATTCAAGATTTTTTCATAAAACAATGTTTTACTTTGTTGATTAATCCTTATTTTCAACTAAATTCTTATTCATTAGAATTAAAAAAAAACTTCAACGGTTGTCAAAATTTTAGAAAAAATGACTAGCCTGCATTTTTAAGTGTTGTATAAAATTTATTTTGAACATCTAAACAGTATAACCATTTATTTTCAGTAACTAAACATTTATCACAAGTTTTTGTATAGGTTAAGAGATAAAAACACCATATGAGCAGAAAAAGAAACATGTTAGTATATATATTTATAAATTATGACCAAGATTAATAACTTGAACTTTTTATTAAGAGCTCATACAAAAAGTAAATAATAATAAGTTTATTTGTCAAGCATAAAAGAGTACTAATTTTTCAAAATTAATTTTTTTTTTTACATATACATTTTAAACAAGTTTTGAACATTTTCCAAATACTAAAACTGAAAACATTATAACTTATAACATACACAGGGATGCCAAAAGTTTTCTGTAAATTTCTTCTAGGTAAAAAAAAGGTTTTGTACCATTTTTGAATTAAATTAAACTAAAGTTAAAAAAACTGTCTTAAATAGTATGTCAACATTGAAAAGATACTTTAAAACTACTGTAAATCTGCTTTTAAATGAAAAAAATATAAAGATACAAAATTATCTTACTTTTATGGAAGATTTTTTGTATCTAATTCAAATTTTGTTATTTACATGTAAAAAAGTTTAAAAATCCAGATTTTTTAGTTATTTTTGTTCAAAAATAAGGGCTTTTCTAGGCTTTTTACAAAATTTCTCAAACTCCAAGTTTTACCTGTTTTTTGTTTGCCTAAATTTTCAAATTCTAGGTTTTTCCAGGATTCCAGATTTTTTTGGAAACCCACATATATTACACTTTTATGCTTACTGAAATAATTTCTTTTTTGTTTCTGTAAAATAAAAGGCTTACATATTTTTAAAACTTTCTTAAACTCTCTTCAATATTATTTCTTCAATAATATTGCATTCTTAAGGTAAATATGAATTGGGAGAATAATAATATCTATGTTTTACAACTTTATTCGAAATGTTTAGTATCTTAGCTATAAAAGTTGCTTTTTATACCTTTTTAAGATTCAAACTAATTTTTGATGTATAGCCACTTAAAGTCAGAGACTATAACATCAGAGAAAAAAAAATAATAAAGTTAATAAATAAAACTCATTGAAAATCTATCATCTCCTATGCTTTATGGCAAAAATACTCTAAGCTTTCAAAAATATTCTTAAGTAACTTGAAAAATATGTTCTATTTTTTATTAAAAAGTTTGAATTCTATGATTAAAATGATTGAAAAAGAACTGTTTATTTTGAAAATAATTTAGTGAAATACTTGAAAATTGAGGGGTCCAACATGTTTTTTTACTAAAAATGACACTGGATCTTATATGAAAGCTTGAAATACAAACTACACACCAGTTTTTATAGAATAAAAATAATCTTATTTAAATTTTGAGATGATGTAATTTTTATATAAAGTTTCCGATACAGAAATGTGAACCCAAATTTTTTGAGGTTTATTTTCTTGGAAATTTAAAAAAACACTTGATTCTATCTTCTTCTTAATTTTTTGAGCTAGAGACCTAAAACTTGCAGGAAACGTTCTTTTTTTAGTTTAAAAGACTTTAAAAGTTGCAATTTTTAAAATATTAAAATATTAAAAAAAAAAAGTTTTTGATAAAAAAATTAAAACTAGGTGGTTTTTTTAATAAAAATTTTATTTTTCAAAATAAAAAAAATAAAAAAATTAATCATTTTAAAACTTTATAATTGACTTTTGATGAAAATTTGAAGAAAATTGCTTAAAATATGAAGGAGAAGATAGATTTATATTGAAATGATCTTTTTTCGTGTTTTCAGTTTGCACCTTCCATTGGGAACCTATTAAGGTCATGGGCTTTGATTGCTCATATCTCAAAAAGTACTTTGAACTTTTTCAAGTGGTTAAAAATTTCTGATAGCTAAACTTCTATAAAATAAAATCAACTTGTAAAAATAAAGGTGGACCCTACTCTCCCCTTTCCTATGGCCTTAAATATCTTTATAAGCCATAAGGCATATTTTCATAACTTGAGATAATCAATTTAGCAATTGTGAGGCCAAACAAAATACAGAACTGTACTAATCCAATTTTTTAATTGTTCTATGGATCAATATAAAATTATAAAGAGACTTTATAAAGCCTATATAGTTATGAAATCTTGTATATGTACTGTTTAAGGCCTATAAATCTTTATATCTGAATGATCAAAAGTTCTTTCAACGTATAACTTGACCATAGTTGCTAGTCCACACTATTTGATTGACTCATGGTTGCCACTGATCAAGCTGAGAAAAATTTCCTGACTTTTCCTGACTTTTTACCAAAATTTTCCTGACTTTTTTAAATAAAACTCTTAAATTAAACTTATTCTAAAATACATAGTATAACACTTTAAACTATATTAAGCTTTCAATATAATTCTAATACAGGTTAAAAACAACAGTTTTTTGCTGAATTCTATCATCAAACTTCCAGTAAATCACTTAAACCATCTGTGTATGATTGATGTTTGTAATAAGCAGCTCTATCAGCATAATACTTGTATTATTACCTTAAAAACACAGCTTTTCTGAAAAAAGACACAATTTTTTAGCATTTCCTAGCATAAATGTATCTAGATAAACAAACAACATATAAGGAACTTTTACAATTAAAACCTTGAATTAATAACAAACTTTCACAACTAAAATCTTAAAACAATAACAAATTTTTACAGTTAAAACATTAATACAATAAAGAACTTAATCAAATACTGTTTTTTTAAATGTATGTACTAAAATTTATTTTCTCTGTTTTTTATCAGCACTTCAACCTCTTCATCTGATGAAGATATGGTTTCCTTCATCTGAACTGCATTCCGCTTCATTTTTTTGGTAGTTAAAATCATTTGCCTCATTTTATTTAAATCGCTCTCATCTGCTGCCTCTACACTTGTTGAAGAGTCTTTTCTCTAAATCAAGCCACAACTTGTGGGCTTCATTTCTTTTCTTTTGGCACTCATTTATTTTTACCTTCATTTATAAAATATTTCCTCTTATCATTTAGTATAAAGTTTGTAACAAATAAATATACTCTTATTTACTTTAAAAACTTAAGTTACTCTACAAAAAATACAAATATTAAGTGAACTTAATCTTGGCATATGCCTCTCTTATAACTTATTTTATAAATTTAAACAATTTTGAAAAAATCTTAAAGGTAAAGTACACACATCAATTTGTTACATAAAATACTAAACTAACTGCTTAGTTATAAAGAACTCAATTATTTACTTAAACAAAAAACACTTTGATTTTAAAATTATGCTAGATAAACTTTTGTGTATATATCACAGTTTCACAGTGGAAGTGTCCTTGCTACAGATCATCAATACTAAAAAGCTTACAAAGTCTGCTTTTTCAAGTAGGGTACTTGTTCAAAATGTTAATAGAAATTTTTTGCAGTTTTGTAAAGGATATTTTACTAATTTATACCAGACAAAGGCATTGGAAATAAAATTAAATATTTGTGTAAATTTCTAGGAAAATTTTGGAATTGTTTTCTGACTTTAAAGGACTTTTAATTAATTTATACCAGTTGAAGGCTTTGGAAAACAAGGAATTTTGTAAATTTTAATTGACAAAATCTGACTTTTTTTAATTTTATCAAATTTCCTGACTTTTTTTCAAAACCCCCCATTTTTTCCTGACTTTTGTCATTTTTTTTAATTTTTCCTAACTTTTCCTGACCGAGTGGCAACCCTGTTGACTACATTTTCTTTGCTTTCATTTTAATATATCTACGTTAAATTGTATTCTGTTTGAACAATATGATTTTATTAATGAGAACTTATCCCTGAGAAGGTAGCATATGAACATACTTATGCAAAAGTCCCCAAGTTGATAAATACCAAAGTAATCTAAAACCGAAATAAAAGGGTTGAGCTTGTCTCACGGCAAACGAAAGTCCGGACTTGTTCTGCAGACTTTCGCCGATTTTGTTGATAAAACCGAAATAGGTAGAATGTCAAAAATTTGTATACATTTTTAGCATTGTCTAATATAAGTTGTCTAACTTATTGTTTAAGCACGATCTAAAGAAAATTAATCGAAAAGGTCAAATCCCATATCGTCATCAGATTCGGACTCGGATTCTTCTTTCTAGTATTTTCTAATATTTTCCTAGTGTTTACTCTTATTAAAAGTATGTTCTAAGTTAATTGAAAACATAATAAAAGGACTAAAAAGTATAACTTTGTTGTATAGGTTCAATACTTTATAATTAAATTGTTTTGGTGAGCTGCTATATTTTACATCACAAAGTTTGACAATATAGGAGCAAAAACTTGAGTAGAGTAAATCTAGCAATTGTAAAAACTATATTTTTCTAAACTAAGGTCAACTTAAGTGGCTCTCAAGAAGTTAAGGTCTAATAATTAAATTTAAAACAGCTAAAATAAATTAATTCTTAATATATTTTTGCTATTTTTTTTTTTAGTTCTAGTAAGTATGGTTTTAATTTTAGCGATAAGCAAGCAACAAAAGTTATTCAAGCAGAAAATTTTGAATTAAAACAAATAAGTCTATATAATTATTTTTTCCTTGCATTCTTGCAACACCAATTTGTGAGTATTGAACTATAAAACTAAAAACTATTGTAGTAACTATAATTTCGGACACATTTTTTATTGAGTGTTGCAGTTTGTTTTTAAAATATAATTTAACTTATTTTCAAAGGTCCGCACCAGAGTTGGTAAAATGATAAAAGTTGTCATGCAAAATGAGCACTAAAGAATAAAAACTTTTGTTTGTTTAATTTTAATAACTTCACCCTTGAGTGAATATGATACTATTTTTTACCAAGCCTGGTCCGCACTTCTAAAAACTTATTTTTTATATAAATTTTTTGACTTGTAACAAAACTACAGCCATGGAATTCGGTTTTGTTAAAAGTTTTGATCTCAGGGACTTAATCGTAATAAAAATATATGAGTTTATCGAAAAATCCTTTATTAGTTAATTTACGTTTTTTATAAAATAATTTTCTCGTATTGAAACAACTTTTTCATATATAATTTATAAAAATCTCTTTAGTTAAATAATTTTGCAAAACAATTTTAAAATGCAATTTTAGTTGTAACTAATGTTTTTACATATTTTTTAAATATAATTATATCAAAAAATAAATAATAAAATAAACTTTAAGCCAATTAAAAAAAAAATCAAAGCATAAGTTTAACATAAAAAAAAATCACTCAATTGTAGGTTTTTTTTTTGTTGTAAAGATAAAAAAATCCTTTCATGCAAAAGTGTCCTTTCATGCATATTGACTCTTCGTGCAAAAGTGTCTTCGTGCATATTTGACCCGTTGCCCTAACTTACACAAACAAACGTTTTTTTGTTATCAAAAAAGTTAATTACTCGATAATTATTTAACTAAATTTAAAAAATTCTATGTATTAAACTTATTTTAATCTATATCTCTAATTACTTTTAAAAGTATTAATAAAGAGAAAAAAATAACATAGTAGATATTAATCAGACCTACATACAAATTTTTAATCTTATTCAAATATGTATAACTTTTTTAGTTGTGGCCCTTTAAATCTTTTAAAAAATTTGAATAGTCGGAATTGGGAAAACTGTGTACCCCGTTAAACTGTATCCTATTGGTGTACGACTCGATAAATTAAAGGTTTCTTTTTTTGATAAGTTTTAAGTATTTTTTATATTTGCAAGTATATAACGATGGTATATAACGAACGCGTGGTATCTTTGCAAAGGACAAGTATTTAAAACATTAAATTTAAGCAATATTTGTTTCCGGACATTGTCAACAAAGTCGAGAAGTATTTCGTTATCAACGATAAATAATGAACTTTATTACAATACCATCAACAACAGCATCCGAGACATCCTACGACCGGTTTTGTCCTTATTAAGAGTCATCAGACTGGAATAGTCGCAAGAAAACGCTGTTAAGATCTAGTCAAGCAGAGTTAAGTGCATTTGCACTGAAGCGACCGTTTGTGGGTAAATTCTGAAAAAATTACGCAGCCAAAATGCTCACAGCCCAACTTCTAAGACATTGTAAGCTTATTATGAGATTTTAGTCTGCGCTCGTTTGATCTCAAACGTGTGCTTTTTTAAACCTTAAAAAATATTAAGATAATTATCTAATTTAAACATGATCACACAGAGACTTTATTAACAAATGAGTTTCAGCCGTTCAGTTGTTCAGGTTAAAACCGTGTTTCAATGAAAACATAACATATCAAACATTTCCGCAACTATAATCATGGTAAACTTTATTTTAGAATTATCTTAAAAACGACTCTTAAAATTTCTTTGTCGTAGGTTTAACTTACTTTTTAATTTTATAGCCAAACGTAAAAAAGTGAGAGTATTTTACTTTTTTTGAAAAAAAAACTTTTTATACTTCAAAATTAAAAAATAATCTTCAACAAGTAGAAATGATAATTTGTGAATTTAATACAGTTGGCGCATTTGGAGAGTGTTTAGAAAAATTTTAGCAAAGTATACCAAACAACACTACGCACACGCCAAATCGCAGGCCAACAATTGACAAAACAGCTATTACAAGTCTTACAAGAAAAAAAAGAATCCCTAGCAATTCACGCTTTAGGTACTTACTCCTGATCACTTTCTTTGCAATATATTGCGCCCATTCAGTAAACACGGTACTGGCGGGATTTGAACTCAGCAGACAACGCAGTAACCACTCGAACCATCCTGCTCAAGATGGCGAATTTGTAAGCTTATATAATTATGGTGTTCGCAATAACTCATTTGTTAAATATTTTACATTTTATATAAGTTTGTTTTTAAGGTTAAGGAATACTTGAAGAAAAAATGACCGATTTAAAAATTAGTAGTTTTATTTCAAACTTGACTTAAATTTATTATTGTTTTCACGTCAACCAAGAAGTAGTTAAACTACTTAACATCAGTAATTAAATTGATGAATTAATATTGATCATCGATATTTTGTAAAAACCTTGAATAAAATAAAAAACCCGGGTGAAAATTTTCAAAAACTAATGGCCAAATTAAAGGTCTTTAAAAGATCAAATTAAAAATTTAAACTTATCTCTTTTTTCGGATAATTAAAGATAATCAACTTGGAAATTTCAATTTTGGTGCATATATTTATAATAGTTGAGTTTGTGTTTGGTAATTTTATTTATGAAAGATTCTTTGTTAAATATTTTTTCAAGTAATTTTCGCTGGTTTAAAAAACTTTGACAAAATAGTATCTGTATACAATTGAACAAAGATAACCATTTAGTTAAAATTGTATTATCATTATTCTACTAAAACTATAAAACGAAGTATTTTTTATGTTACTATCAAAATTACTAATAAACGTTTGCAAGTTGAAATAACAAAAATGTTTGCTTACCTAAAAACTTCATAAAAGTTTATCTAAAAGTAACACTTTTCTTGTCATGTTGTTACAATAATTGTCGTAACTTCCATTTATTGAGTGACTAAAATTTTTTAATTAGCAGTATTTTGTTATATTAAAGTTTCAGTTTTTACTCTATCACTATAACATAAACATAATAAGCCGTTATTTTAGCCATTTTAAACTTTTTCTTTTTTATATAATTTTTTCTATTGAAAGTAAGAAAATTTAAATTATAACAAAATTTAATAACTTTAAATGTTATTTAAATTGTTTTTAAACACATATTAATACAACTTTTACTTTAAAATAAATACTTCTTTATAGTTTTAAAGTCATAAATTTTCATAATAATATGGTTACAATTGTTAAATTGTTTATTTTCTGCTTTAATTTACTGTTGAAGTGTTTTAGATAGTATAAAACCATTGCTATGGTACTTTACAACGCTAAAACACTTTTAGTTAACTTTAAAGTAGGGATGAAGTACTTTTCTAGCAAACGGGTCAGATTTGTTAGAAGAAATATTTTGCGTGACATAAAAGTAAAAATAAAAAAACTTCGCAGGCCCTGTAGGTCCAAAAATTAGACTAATAAGCAAAAAGAAACTTTTAAAATCACAATCATAAATAGTTGACTATTACGTTAATGATAAACTAAGGATCAAATCAAAAACAAGAAAAATGTTTTAAAAAATATAAACTCTTTTTGTTTTGAACAATTTTCTTTAAACTAAAATGAGCATTGTGTGCAAGAGACTTCTGATCGATCAAATCTAGCCCGCGGGTCGTAGGTCTAACATCTACTCTAAACACGAGTGTGAAGTTAGCTTAAATAATTTTTTTTTAAATGTCCAAACTTTAGATCCTATTATTTTCCTTATCTTAATAGCTAAATAAAAAAATTTTATTTTATTTTAGAAAGCGGTCTTTTGTCTTTAATATACAAAAAAGATCCATTCGATTGGGGCTTGACTTTAAGTGTGGGGCCCCTTAGAAAAAAAGAGTTTTTTTATCAATTTTTACTCAGCTCGAATTAAAAAAAAAATTAAAAACAAATTTTTTTTTTTTTTAATATTCATGTTTATTAGCAAATAAATTTTATATAATACTTTTTTTTTTCAACTGTTAATATTTTGTACTACTTAGCCTTATTCTAGAATTCCTAATTCCGGAATAATGCCGAACAGTACGAAATATGAGTTTTGTTATCGATTTTTACTTAGCTCGAATTAAAAACAAAAAAAATAATTTTAATTAAATTATTCTTTTTTTAGTTTTATGTGAATAATGTTAAACATTTTTTTTTCAGTTGTTAATATTTTCTTTTATATGGTCTTTTTTCGGAATTAGGAAATATAGAATAAGGCTAAATAGTACAAAACATTTTTTTTTTAATTCGAGCTAAGTTAAAATTGATAAAAAAACTAATTTTTCCTAGGGGTCCCACACTATTAGTGAAGAGCCCCAATCGAATGAATTTTTTTTGTATATTAAAGACAAAGGACCGCTCTCTAAAATTAAAAAAACGTTTTTATTTAGCTAATAAGACAAGGAAAATAATTGGATCTAAAGTTTGGACATTTTTTTAAATTCTTGAAAAACGTTACCAAGCTCACTTCACACTCGTACTCTAAACTGTAACCAAAAAAGTAAAAACTGTTAATCATTTGTCAAAAAATTACTTCTAACACGGAGCTTTGTATTATCTATACTTATAATGCTATTTTGCTAAATTGCTAAGAGGTTACACATTACCTGTTAGCCATTTTACCGTGGTATTTTTCTTAGGTGGAGCAGAAAATTAAAAAATCCTCTATTTTAAAACGTTTTTTTTTGTTAGATAAAGACTTTTCCTAAAACTATTACACTAAATTGCTAATGTAACCTAGAAAATATTGTTAAAAAACAAATAATTTCTTTTATAAGTGTTTATTGAAAAAAATAGTATTTCAAAAGAATTAAATATCATAATATTTAAAATCAGAATACCTAAATGTTAAGATGTGTGAATACTAATTGATACTGTGTGGCCCAACTTAGACTTAAGTTCTAACTTAAATACTACTTAACTCTCAGTATGTGAATGAAAATCAATAACATTATAACTTAACCAATTACTCAAACAGTTATCCTAAATAATAATCAATTAGAATGAACAAAAAAAGTACACTTATAATCTAACTATCACTAAAAATACTATTGAGTATATTAATTACTAAGAATAAATAAATACAGTACATTTATAACTTAAGTAAAAGAATATACTCAAGTTTAAAGAGAAAAAATAAATACTTACAGTTGCTTTAGAATCAACAGAGTTTCTTCTTAGTACAAAAACTCAACTTTAAGTAAAGACATTTTTATGTCACAGCATTGTTTTAAATTAAGGCTAATTTTTTTATTAAAACATGTGAAAGTTTTAATTATAACAATTCTTATTTAATATATATCTATTTTTTTCTGTAATAGTAAAGTAGCAGTTTAAAGTAATTTATTTAAGATTTTTTTCCAGCTCTAAAGTTTCACATATAAGTGTAATTCAGTTAATATTATTGACTTTTTGATAACAATAATCATTATAGTTCTGTTAATGTACGCATATAAATTAAACGTTTTTAAATTTAATTGTTTGTAAAACTTAAGTTTAAGTTTTTTATCTGTTTTTATAAAACATTTGACTTATGACAAACTTTTTTCTTTTATTTTTTATTTTATTCGAAGTGATTTGTTTGTCAAAAACTCTAAAAGATAATAATGTGAGTACATAAAATTAATTAATACGTTATAGATACTAATTCTTTTCTTACAAAATTTTAAGGTGGTGCGATTGCGGCAGTGCACCACCTCACGCGACCCCCTTGTTACACAGCATAACTTCTGTAAGTATTTATAAACAACAACTATATCATAATGATTCATATCAAGTTATTTTATGTTAATCACTTTTGTAACTGAAAATGCCATGTACATTATAGTAATATTTAAAAAAAAACAACGCATTAATTTTTTAGATCATATCTTAAGACACTAAATGTTTAATTTTTAATCTTTAAAACTTATATCAGTTAAAAGATATACGTTTTTTACCTAAATTTGTGATGGTAAAGGTTTTCTTAACTTTTCCTTTTTTTAATATTAAATTGCAAAAAATAAAGATTAACGCAAAGAATAAAGTTGTCTGCTTTAAAACTAAACAAAAAATAATTTTATTAAACTTAACTTAAAAAGCTATTTTACTTAAAAGAAAAATTTCTTTTAAATCTAAATACTATTTTGAATGTACTGTACTATACTTTTAATTTTTTTTTTATAAAATCAAAGTTGAGTAAACTAAACTATACGATGTAAATACTCTTATTAAGTTTTGTTCAAATAAAGTAGTTTCAAAAAAAGTATTTAGTAAGTATATTTGAGAAGAAAACTTATAAAAGACACATTTCCTGACCACATTACTATCGCTGATAACAATTAAATTTGTATATTTATCTTTTTTTTTTTGTTTTAGTTGACAATTTTAGGTTTTTTTTTTATTATTGCAAACTTGTGATGTACAAATTACTGTTAATCGATAAATTAGTGTACTTAGCTTTTTATCCAGCTACAAGATTTAAAGTTGTTCAAAATTCTTACGAAGTAACAAACTAAATTTAATTTGAGAAACAATGATAATTGAAACTAAATCTGATTAACTATTTTTTGTTGTAAAAATGATAAGTTTAGTTTGAAAACGTTTTCGTAAAGCTTTATTATAACGACAAACATAGGTAATTGCTCGTTTAAAATTTTAAATACAGTTTTGCTGTGTAAAAGTTTCTAATTGATTATTTTAGATCCTTAGACTAAACTTTTTAAGCGCTTTTATATCGTTCAATAAACATAAATATTACGTCTGTATCATAGTTTAAGTTCTTTACTGAATTATTCTGTGATTTTGATATTTAGTCTAATGTATTATTTTCTGTAGTTGTAGCGTTTTTAAATTCTATAGTTTTTTATTGTTAAAACTGTTAAAATAACGATACAATAAAGTTAGAGTGATACTAAAATCATTTTGAATTGACTTGAAAAATATAACTTTTTAATATACAAAGACCGATTGGTAATTAAGCATCATTAGAGTTTAAGTTGTTGTTTTATTGTGTAAAACTAAATATTTGAACACAAATTTTGTACAATAAACTTTTTTTTAAATCTCAAAACTTTAAATAAACTGTCTTGTAGTTGTTTTTTTTTTTTATATCTTTTTTTAAAAACAAAAGCATTTTAAACTAACTTTTAGTTAATCAACTTTAACGTTTATTAAGTCTAAAAATGTGTTTAAAACTTAGTCTTTGAATTATTTTAAAACTCTCATACTCAACGGGTAATGTTTTATCATAAATTCCAATTTTTCATTTAAAGACACACTGTACACACGAGTCGATATTAAAAATCTAAAAGTACCTATAAGTTTTTGAAATTGATAATTTTTCAATGTTGCTCATTCAAATAAAAATAGTGTTGAAAATCGCAATTACGTACATGCTAATCACTACAAGCACACATGAAACTATAGAGTAAACCGCTAAAACTTTTACTTTGACTTTTAAACTTACTGGATTAAGTAAAATTCGATTATTATAGACATTACACTAAAAATTTCAATTAAAATCTAACACTAAATAAAAAATAATAAAATAGTAATTTTAAAATTTTATTACTCATGATAGAAAAAAGAATAATTATAAAATAAACAATAAATTATGTTGAAAGATCTTGTGTCATGCATAACAAGGGTATAAGGATAAATTCTCCGTAATTTTTTTTGCAGCCTGAAAATTATTGGTTTATAATAAAACACATACTTGTATTAACAACTAGATATTAATTTACATACAACGTTTTCAAAATTTATTAAAAAAAGTAACTTAACAGTTTAACACTATTAAAAAGACCAACAACAAAAAGTAAAGAGGTACTTGACACAAGTAAAAAATTGATTTACCTTCACTTTAAAGTTCTTGTTTGGGCTGGTTTTTGAACTTCTCATCGGCGCACACCTCCATGCAATACCTGCAGTTTTTTCCGATCGTTTCTTCGGTACACTTCGTGCAGGCGTCACTGACCAAATCCAGTTGGCCGTCTGTGATTGATTAGTAAGTTTTTCATGGAAAAAAAGTTTACATTTTATTTTTAAAGTATTTGATTTTTTTTTGCTTTTACTGCCATGTGTGGTTTAAAGAGAGTTTTTGAAAAGTATATTTTAACCTTACATTCAGTAACATAAATCTAATTGATGTTTTATAAAAAGATATAAATTCAAAAAAGATTATACTAAAACAATGAATGCAACTAATTAAACAATGATAATTCCTTTAAAAGTTACTTAAACTTTTCTAACACAATATCTTTTGTTTTTTTGAAGATGTTAAAAATCTTTAGAAATATTAAAAAATTTCCAGTTCAACATATACATATTTTTTTGAAGTCTAAATTTTTAATCTTATCAGCTTAGTACTATAAATAAAATTTTAAAACTGTATATTATTTCTCAACCGACCGATCAAGCAGCTGTCCTGGCAGCTCTGGTGCATGTCCACGAGCATTTCGGAGGGGCAGAAGTCCCGGCAACCCATCATGCAGGCCCCCACCAACCTTTCCGCCTTCTCAACAGTGTCGATGGGCCAGTCGGAAGCGAGGCACGAGGACAAGGCGCACAAGAGGAGCAAGAGAGTGAGTTGCATGGTTTTACTTTAAATACCTGACAAAAATTTATTGAAATGCTGTGTCAAAGTTGTTTGTTATTTAGTAGGTAAAATAGGTGGTTTGTTTGTTCAACTGTTAAAAAAAGAGTCAATGATATTTCTAATTATTATTTCTAACTGTTTAGGAATTACTCTACTCAAACTAACAAAATAAAAAAATAAAAACATTTTAAGTTTTAAACACTTGTAAATGCACAAAAAAAAAGTTGTTTAGTTTATTTTTAGTCAAAATTTATATTTTAAACTTGAAACTGAATCAAACTTTCAATTTTAGTGGCAAGTTTATACCACTTCTCTTAGAAAATTTTATAATATTGTTTAAATAAGCTTTATTTAAATTTTTCAGCTTAAACTTTTTTTTTGAAAACCATAAAAAACTTACTAAAAGATAAAAAATGTTGTATATTATACAAATAAATGAAAATTTTCCAATTTATTTATAACTTAGTAATTAAGCAACTGTAAAGATTACAACTTTAACAGTTTATGCTTACAATCTTAGTTTAACAATACTAAACTAGCTTCATAAATTGCATAACGCAAGCACTGTACTAACAACTTCCTTTATTCATTAATTAAATTCAAAGCCATTGCGCTTTTTAAGAAAAAGTATAAGTTCTCTATAAGTTTAAATTACTTGCTAAAGCTTAGCTATACTTACAGTGTGTTGTATAGAATAATTGCTTGCAGTGTATATACATGTGCTGCTGCCGCCTACATAAGGAAATGAATCACGGAAAGCTCAGATACGTTGGTGCTTCTTGACACGTTAGCATTTGAGATAAAGAATTAGTTGAGTTAAATTTACAGTGTGCTGTGAATCAAAGGCAAGCTCCTTTTATGAGCCAACGTAATAACTTACTACCTACACAAGTTTCATTTATTGCGCTATGGCTTTTTGCTTCTGATGGTATTCTAAACTTTTATTAAAACTGTATTTTTTCAATCGTAAATAAATTTATTTTTCAAAATACAAGTTTTTTTATTATTTTTAACTAAAAAACGTTGTATACCAGTTCGAAAACAATTAAATTTATGACTATATATCTCGTTAAAATATAAAAATTTAAGCACTAGTTAATTTCTTGTAATGATAAAAACAGTTCATTTTTTACTTAATTTACTTTGAAAATTGACCACATACAACATTTTAGTTTTAAAAAATTGAAATTTTTTTGATATTTCTACATGTCAAAAGATAATTAAAATTAGTTCTGATCACTATATAAAACTAATTGTAAGTTTAAGCTTTCACTAAGTGTACTTCCAGTAAGTTTGCTTTTGAGAAAATTAACTGTAGCAGTTCGTTTTTAGTTTTTCCGTATAAATAAAATCAGACAAAATAGTAATTTAATTTCTGGAGCTGCAATGGCAGCACGTGATGATGTCATATAAGAAACGCAGCTATAAAAACTTTACCATTTACAGTTGCATCTATATTTGAAGGATCATTTTTAGGTTTTTACAGTCTTAACATGACTGCATACTAAAGTTAAACACATTTGTGATGACTTAAATTGCTCCCCCCTATCACTTCAAGTATCATGAGTCGACCTAGTATGCAACAGCGTTTTTTCTAAATACTTAGATAAAATTGTGCACCATAAGTTTTACAGGATAAATTAAGTTATAAGTAAAGTTAGTTGTTGTAGATAACTACTAGTATCGAAATTTTCATACTTTAAAAACTTAAAGGAACATTATAAACGTTAGAACTTCTTTGTTTTTCAAATTATTATGTCTTACAGTGCGTGTGTAGTATAGCAATCACTTATTTAAATAGCTCAGTTTAAAATCATAAAACTTTACATAAACACGTATCAAGTTTTTTTAAGTTTTGCTTATGATACAAACTAGTGTAACAAAAACAACTTTGGACTTTATAGTTTTGAAGAAAAAAAGGCTTAAACAGCAGCTTGTAACTTAATATAACCTACTTTATTTTTTTTTTAAATATTACAAAAACTAGAATAAGAAGATTTCTAAAACATTTTTAGTGACATAAATTATTAAACAATACTTAAGCAGATTAGTAAGAAGTATACTTTTTTAAAGTTATTAAGATTAGTTTTATACAGTTATTTTAAAATTTATTAGCAACAAATTCAAACAAAGTAAGTTGGCTAGTTACGTGAGCTTGTTTTATTGTGGGTGTTTGTTCAGCTCAGCTATACTAAAATACAAGTTTTCTCTATTGTTTAACAAAAAAATCACTTGCGCTTTGTTTTTTATGCTAAAATGAAATAGAGATTAATTTTGAAAACGTTTTACAAGCAAACAAAGTCGTTTTAATTTTTCAGATTTTCAAACAACTAATTAATTTTAAACCATGTTCTAAAAACTAAAGTACCATTTTATATTCTCAGTTATCTCAACCAAAAAGTTGTAAAAAAGTTTTTTACATTTTAGTTTTTTAAGTGTGCATGTTAACTTTAAATACAGTAACAAACTTAAAACAATAATACCAACAAGATAAAAATGGTAATTTTATTCATTTTGTTCCAAAGTTACCAGGTTTTTTGTCGCTATATAAGAATTAAAAAACATGTTACTATCCCATTAGAACGTCTGACAAGTGGATCAGGAAAATAGAAGAAATAAATGAAAGTTTAATAAGAAAGGGAGAAAACCTTTATTTAAAGAGTATGAACACGTTGTGAAAAAAAAACTTGATTTGTTGGTTCAAAAAAGTACCATAAACCGAGGGTATAATCTTTTGCAGCCGAATCATTTTCACCATGTAGCGAAAAGGGGTATAGAGTTGTCCAGTTTAGGATTTTTGGGTAGATCTCTTACGACTAAAAAATGTCTTACAATAATACTTGACATTGTGAACCAGTTCGAAAGATGTATTTTCAGTTATGTTCCAATAAAAAATGATTGCGCTCTCATTGCTCTTTCAGCATTAGCATGTGTGCTTTTTATAAAATTGTAAGGGTATCTCCGCATGTAATTCAGTTTGGATCTAATGGTTCGGGCAAAAGTTTGCTGGGTAACTTGTTTACTCAACTGTACAACACGGCAACTCTTCCTCCAGATGCTAGTTGCATTGGTAAGTTTAGTTTGTCCGTACACCATAAATGCATTTAAGTTTATGATGCAGAAATAGATTTTTTTTAATAACACAAACATGAAATCCATGGCTAATATCTGCCGCAAGTTTAAGAAAACTAAAAATAATGCACTTTTATATCAGCCAGGCCTTTTAAATTGTAAATTCATGTGGTTGAAATGACATAGCAGGAAAAAATTAGATAAGTTGTATGAAGTACCATACAAAGTGGTAAGAAATAGATCAACAGAACATTCTTTATACACAATAAAAAAAATTCCATGTTGTGAAAGCATCTATTACAAATGTTAAAGCCTATGTTGGCCCTTTATATCTTACTGAAAAGTAATAATAGTTATAACTTATGCCACAGGGGGATAGTTCAGAAGAATAAGACATGCTTAATGGTATGGCATATTGTTTTGGGTTTGGACTGTAAAGATTGAATTTTTTTTGGTAATTAATATCCATTATTAATATTTGTTTTATATTATTTAAACTATTTTTTAACTTTAAAACAATTATATCCAAGTTGGGATAAAAGTATGCTTATGTTTATTTTCTGTGCTAAAAAGTGATTTGTTTTTTTTAAATATAAAGTATCTTAAAAAAAAATACAAAACTTTATGACAGGCAGCAATTATCAAGTCAACTATTTAGACTTTTTATTACTATATTTATATATATAGTCGAAATTTTAGATACAAGATTGATTTTTAGGTTTACAACAAGTTTTGAAACTGTATTATAAATTTTGTTAATACACAACAAAAAATTCTCGATAAAAATTTGTTCAAATATTTATTCTGTGCCATCGGATTATTTCAAAAAACATTCAAGTCTTCCGGTTGTTCCCGTATGTAATGCATCCGAGGAAGATGCTCAGCTTTTATATAAAACCATAAAAAAACAGATAGAGTCCCACCAAAAAGATGGAAACAATTTCGGCCTTCAAGTGGCACTTCTTAGAAAAAATAGAAGATACTTTACTTGACGATTGGTTTGCAAATGAACAGGAAATCAAGAAGCCCGGAAAATGACTTCGAGGGATCTTATTAAACCATGATTCGTAGACTATACGTTAACTGCCGCCAAAGGTGAGGATGTCAGTGAGCATCAGGCATGGGGTATATTTGAGTCTCGTTGCGGCATATAGACTGGTAAGCATCAGCGGCAAAGATACAAACGATGTAAATCAAGTGACCTTGCGGGTTAAGTCACACTTTGCAGCACCTCCTTATAGTAGAGGAGGTTTAGCTGGGGCTATGGCAGGCATGAGTTCTCTTATAGATCGAATAGAGTATACAGCTTAAATTGCTTGTTTAGATACTGAAGACGAAAACTTTTTTGAAAGTATTTCGGGCAATGTAACGAGTACATATAACTTGGTAGATTTTTTTGTAAAATAAAAAAGACTTTATTTAAAACGACTAAATAAATAAAATGTTTAATTTAAAAAAGTTAGTTGTCAAGGATTTAAGTATGTGAAATAAAATCATTCAAAACATTTTGTAAACATGTCCTCAAATTTCAGTATGTGATACCATTTTAACTGACCATAGAACTCTAACCATTAAATCCAGGCTTGAATTCTTAATATAATTACTTGAACCAAAAGCTTTAGTACGAAAAGTTAAAAATGATTTCAGCTGGAGGTATTTTTACTCAGTTGAAGCCTTCAACAAACAGACTTTAAAGGCTATTTGCAAAGGTCATTCGAGGTCGCAACAAAGTCTAAGAAATGTCAGATTTTTCTTGTTTTACTGTGGTGCACTTTGCTCCGCACATATCATTAAATCAGTCAGCAATAACCTTTTAAAACTAACAAAATCAAAAATAAATAAAAATAAACTTATGTTTAGTTTTGCCTGGCTTCAAAATTGTAATGGTGTCAAGAATGCAAGTGAATTTTATTTTCATTTGGTTATTGTACTTTTGTCAGAATATGAACTTTTTACCAATAATTTAAATACTTTAAATCTTCTAAGGCCCTGAAAGTTAGCTGAGTAATAAAAAATAGTTTTCAAAAAACTACTTTAATCATATGTACAAAATTAAAACTGATTAACAACACATTTTCTTAAACTTAATAGTTGTTAGGCTTAAAAACTTATAACCTGCTTGTTTTTGTTTAAATTAAATTTAACTTTTAAAAATTAATTTTAAGAATATAGTAAAGTTTTAAAGGGATAACTGAACATTAACAGAAGTAAAATAAATATAATTTTTAAGCTTAACAACTTGTCTAATTATAAAACGCATTGTATTAACTTTTTACGATTATTTCTCAATTTTTAGTAAAATGAAAAAAATATGTTTAGTCATAATTGAATTAGTCTCAATACATTTGGTATGTCAGTTTATTTAATGAAACATTAGTATTCTAAATTAAGAAAAACCTTTCTCAGTAAATTACTAAACAAAATAGTCAAGCACATAAAATTTATTTTTAGATACTTTTTTTTAACTTACTGTTAAGTTCAATTTTATACTACCCAGTAAGTCAGAGCTCGTTACCAGATAATAAAAAAACTGTTTTTAATGACAAAACTAAAACATATATTGTTTTGAATTCCTGAATTTAGAGTTATCTTGTTTTAAAAATATTTATTTTGTAGCTTTAAAACGCTTCACTTGTAAAACTTTTGTTATTTTTCTAGAGAAAATGAATTCTTAAATTTAGAATTTAAGGTATTTACACAAGAAAATTTTGACCAAAAAAAAAAGTTTTTTTAAAACTATACGACTTAGATTTATTTAGTACAAATAGTACACAAATAAAGCTACAATATTTATTTCAACAAAACTAATAGATAATTTAAATTTTTAACGTTTTGTAATAAACAAAATATATTTGTATATGGTAATATTTATAAGAACCCATATTAAATACTAATTAACTTTTAAATGTTTACTCTATGAAAAAGTATACAAAGTATGTTAGTTTACCATCTAGTATGTATAAAGTATTTTTATCGTTTAGTAATTTTTATAAATTGGAAGTTTCTATATCAATTTAAAAGTAATAATATAGTTGCAGTTTTGAAAGAAATGTTTTTTTAATTTAATAATACATTACACTACATAAAACGAATATCTGCGAGTATCTACATGTACAATTTTTTTTGTCAGGTAGTGAAAAAAATAAAAATAATACTTTTAAAGTAAATAATGGTCAGTCTTTCAAATTTTATAAAATCAGTTGCACATTTTGATGAACTTTACTTAAAACTTTTCCAAGTCGAAAAGTAAAATATTCTAAACAATAACAGAATCAAAGGTCTTACTTTTAACATTTGCAGTTTTTTAACGCTTTTAAACATACGTCAACAATTAAAAAACGACTAAAATAAAAGTAAAATTAATTTTGTTTTATTCTTAAACAAAAATCATTTTATTTTCAAATAAAGTGTAATACAAACAACAGCTGTCATAAGCGTAAACAAAGTCAATATATTCATTGTAGTGTCTAAAGCTGGTTTTTGGAAATTGTGTTGTCTTTCATGATTGGTCCCTTAAAAGTTTGGTAATATTTTATTGTTAATATAGTACTTTTTAACTATTTTCAGATTATATTTTTAGTTTAAGTGTTGTATTAGACTGAAACAAATCTGAATATAAATGTTTTTATTTTATCTACTATTACCAAAACTCACCGTAGTTAGTATTAATAAAATCAAACAAACTAATAAACTCTAATAAATATTTTTTGTTTATTAACCTAATAAGTTTTAGCCTGAAAACTTTTTGGTCGAAAGTAGGGTTTTATCATTTAACCTTTAATATACTTTTTTTTTCACCATTAATTTAGCTTTTAAAAACTTTCAGTTTGGTTTCGTTTGACATAATTTTTTATTGAATTTTTTTCAAACATATACCATAAAATAATATTTCTAACCATTAAAAAATGCAAACACGTCATCAACTGCTTACTAAAAGCACAAAAAACTAACTTTTATGACAACTTTTTTAGGATGACTTTCTGGGTGTAGTTTACTGTTGTTTTCGTTCATACAGGTGAAAGCTTGCATGACGTAAAACGGTTTCGCAAAAAATTCTTCTCTGTGGCAGGTGAGCCCTTTTCCGCAGCCTCCTATACACTTGGCTTCTGTTGTGTTGCAAGCTTTTTAAAATGTGCAACGTTTATAAAAATAAGCTTTCGTCTAGCCGGGTTAAGTTTAACTATTGGTTTATTTGCTATATTTGTTCAAGGATGGTACAAAGATGTTAAATAATTTTTAACGTAATCTACTTCATGACAAAAATAATAAGTTTTTTTAAATACAGCTAATATATCTTTTAAGGTAAGTTTATATAAACTTTCCTGTATTCTAAGTACTTATAATATATCCTGAATGTTTTATTTTTATAGGTAAAATAAACTGAAAACTGTTTAAGGTATTAAAGAACTCAAAAAAGCTTTAAAAATTATTAATTTTTTATACTTTACATAAAAATTTGATTATTTCATTGAACTTACGTCATCGCAGAGTTAAAAACTTTCAGTATTTAACTACGAAAGTAATCATACTTACCACTAGTTTTTACTTGTACGCTAGGTGGCGAGCAAGTATGGTAATGATATCTTGAGTCGAAGACTTCCAAGCAGCTTTCTTTTTCTTTGCATATCACGGGATTCAAACTCCTTTTCGTTTTCTCGTAGCAATGATCTGCACCGTTATTTTTTTTTACTTTGGACCAAATTCAGTACAAATAATTCAAAATTTTATGTTCAACGCTCTATTAGTTGTTAGAAGAACATTTTGAAATCTAATTTTTCCGGATAAAAACTAAAAAAAGCAATTATGTTACTTTATATGTGCACAAGGACGAACCAGCTTCTAGTTTGTTGATCGAAACACAAATGGGGTAATAATAGTTTGTGTCACAAATTTGATCGTCCATACACTTTTGATTGTATTCATGGTCACATTCTGATAGATGTGCTTGAGTCTTGACTGTTGTAAAAATTCTTAGGTTTTGTTATATCGCTTTTAGTTTTAAGCGTATTATTTAAAAAAGTTAAACTTACGTCAATTGACTTTATTGTAGGACTTAATTTTTACGTTAAATAAAATTTGCCTTAGTTGAAAAAAACGTTTTCTGTAAGTTCTAGACCAGTATTTCCCTAATTCTTTTCTTTAATCACCCTGTTTTTTTAGTAAAAAATATTCGTCCCTTCGTTACAACCCGCAGATTATCTAGTGTAAATTTAAACTACCCCTGAGAACTTAGTTCTTTTTACTCTTTATTATAAATCCAAGAACATGTGTGAGTCAGTTGTCGCCACTATACTAGTCATTTATTGAGAAAAATCGGAAACTCCCTGCCCTTTGATATTTATTATCACCCGACTTACTATTATATTTTTTTATACTCCATTTCTCTCCTTTGACTGTTTCTTTAAACTTGCATTTTTATAATAACTTTTTTTTTCGGAAAGTGTTTAAAAGATAGAAACAAAGCTGCAATAGTATTTATTCCTTACCTTACGGCAACACAACTCACAGTATTCACAATGCGGACCGAAGTAACGCGTGGGGCAAACGCATTCAAACCCTTCATCACCCTCGACGCACTTTCCGTTCACGCAGTAGTTGTCAGTGTCACATTCGACAAAATATTTCTTAATGGGGTCTGCGGGTGAATTTCCAGCTGCAAAAATGTGCGTTGTGCTGTGTAACTATGTTTAAAGTTTAAGTTTTTTAGTTTCATTGTAGTTTATTTAAGCTTTTGTTTGAAATGTTTTTTTAAGTATCTAAGTATTCTAAGTTCTAAATTGCACAATTTTTATTGCATTTATTTAAACTGCTGTTATTTTGAATATTATTTAAAAAAATAGTTTTATTTAGTTCTTTGTCATTTTTCCACTGAAAAAATCACTTTTTTGCCTATAATTTTCATAACTAACGGTAAAGGTTTCACAAATAAAACATTAAATCATTACTTGAATAAAGTGGTAAGCACTCAACACTTTTTAGTATTAAATATAGAATACAGTTAATTTAAAAAAAAGTTTTTTGTATAAACTAACGATGATTTGTACAGTCAGTTGCATAGCTACCATCGGAACATTGTCCTGCAAAACTTAATACATTTTTGTTTTTGTTTTTATTATTAAAAAAATTACTTATTTGAGAAATTAATGCTTATAAACCTAAAATAATAATAGTACAACCTCTGATTTGGCTTGAACGTTTTTTAACTAGATTAAAAATGTTCGCAATAAAATCAACTTACCACCTAATGATTTATACAGGAAAAACAAAAAATCTTTCAAAAAACAATAAAGCTTTTTTATCAGTAATCAACAAAGAAATTTAAAAAAATAATGTACGGTGTTTACGAAACTCTGACTATTCGTCAACCAAAAGTCTTTAGCAAAAGTGTGAACAGTTAAGATTTACAGTAACGTGATAAATACTTGGCACTGACTGATGTCGCAAAATTTTCCGTGATACGCTTCATTGCACTCGCAAGATGACGTGAGCTCGGGTATTGTTCTGCAAGTTCCATTCCCGCAGTCTTCGTCGGTCGAGCAGATCTTTTGAAATCCGTCTTTTGCTGTCAGGTTCAGTTATGTGTTTTTAAGAGGTGTCGTTTTTTTATAAATGTATTTTAAATGTCAAATCGTTCTCGTAAAATTTCTAGGACTTTACTCCTTGTTACATGGTGTCTATGTTTAAAAGCTTTTACTGATTTAAAAGAGTATAGATTTATATTAAATCAAAATAATTCGTTTGTTTGCATGTATTTTTGTTTTTAAATGTATTTAAAATTGAATTTAGAAAAGTGTTCTAAGGGTAAATTCTTTAGATTTTTTATATATATATAATTTTTTTAAATACAATCTGTAGATATATCTATAGTACAACCTGTAGATATTACAATAGATTCTTACCTTCGACTATGTAAAGTAAGCTGTTCATTGCTGCTATTGAAAAACATAACTGCAGTAGAATTAACAAGTTCATACTTCTAAACTACATAAGTAAACTTTTTAATTACCTGAAAAAAGTTTGTCTTTGATGGTCATCAATCGTTGCAAAAGCCTAAATACACTAACACTTATTTTTTTTTAAATATCGACAAATACATTGCACTTTTTATTAAAGTAGAAAAAATTTCAAAACAAACTTATCGACTACTGTTGGTTTAATAGTTTAAAATTAAACTGTTAACTAAAGGACGTAACACATACCATTTAAGTGTTTTAGAACCTGTTCTTATAAAAACTTATCAGCCTAAAATTTCCACAGAAACTAACATAACAATCTAACTGAAAAAACTTTTGGACGTTAATTTGAAACATTGATAGAAATTAATAGAACTAATAAAAAAACAAAGCATATAACAACAGTATTCTAAGCTATTGATTTCTAGTTTCAGCAGATTTTGTCTAGTAATACCCTTATCGTCCCTTCACCCTCCCCCTCTTGCTTCTTTGCAGCTTTTTGTATCCTCACTTGCTAAGATAGCCCACAAGAGGACACATGGCATACTTTGATAACCTGGTCTATACTTACAAGAAAAAAGTGTATACTTGGGTTGAACTTCTAATTTTATCCCAAACTACTTTTAAGCTGTTTTAAAAACCTAGTTATCTTAAACTAAAGCTTATTCTTACTAAAATGAAAATAAAAAACTTTTGATAACGCAAACAAGCAAATATTTAATCAATTATACAATCAAGTATGATCTGAATTAGATGGAGGTATTTGCTTTTTACTTACTTTTAATTGATTTATTTTATGTGTTTGCACAAGTCAGTAAGGCTATAAAATAGCTGCTAAATAACTGTCGAGTAAAACATTAACGAAACTATCTTTTACAAAGCTTTCATCAATTTATTTGAATAACGGCTTTTTTATTTTAGAAACTTTAGTTTCTAAAAGACAGGGTAGTTTTGATAATTTTTTAAACTTCAAATTTATTTTTTTTAAACGTCATATAAAACGTTAAACTATTTGCTAAAATTTTTGATAAATTTTTTAATTAAAACTATTTCAGATTAAAACTTTACCTTTTAAAGTAAAATTCAGTATATGTTTTATGTGTGTATAACTACTATATAAAAATTATTTTTATTTTCTTTAGATATTTTGTTTAGAATTTCATAGAGCTTTTCGTTTTAGAGTTTAAATTTTGACTGTAAAGCTTTTTTTTCATTTTTAGCTCACTATAATTTTGATTAAAGTTGGGTATGCAACTAGATGACCGAGAGGTCTTTTTGTGTATCCAGGTCCTTAACCAAAAAAAGTTTTGAGCAATTTTTCGTTCTTATTAAATAAACCTCAACCATACTATTTTGTTTGAAATAAAATGTAAAAATTGTTTTTGTTAAATCTTTTTAAATAATGAAATATCATTTAAGAATATTAGATTAATCTTAAGAAACAAATTTTTAAATAAATTAGGATAAATAAAGTAAATACTTACTACTTACAATGCAAAACTCGAAAAAAAAATCTAAAATACAACAGTTATAAATGAGAAAATTTTATTTGCAAACAAACTATTGTCAAAGACTAAAAATTTAAACCAATAATAATACTAAAACAATCAGCTGATACAAACTAATACTAGTTACAATCAGCGTTTAATTACTAAAGCTTAAGCTAAAGCAGTAAAAAGCATTTTTGTATTGTACACTATTTTTAACTAGCATAAACTGTACAAGTAACCATCACTATCTTATTATATCTTTTGGTAAATAAAAACAAAACACGTATTTACAGTCTATATTGAAAATTAAATGAGGAAAACAAACATAAGTTTATGTATAACTTTAGTTTTTCTTTGTTGAGTAATTTGCACTGATGCATATAAAAATAAAAACACTTTATTTAAAAATAAATAAACTTAAGCTTGTAAGAATAACCTTCCGGATAATAAGCACTTAATTTATTTGTTTTAAATCAACTGTATTTAAACACAACTAATTATAAAGTTGAGAAATTCTACTGCGATAAAGAAAGCTAGTTTAAAGTATTGTCCTATTTTTACCTCTACTAAAGTATAAAAAACTTGATTTTAGGTTATTTGAGTAAAGCATTTTGAAATTATGTCTAAAACACAATGGTACTTCAGAATCTGTTTGTATTTTGTAAATTCTAACGGGATAAGTTATTCAGTTTATTAAAAAAAAAACTATTTTCAAGTTATATGTTAAATAAAGTTTTTCTTTACGATTGGATTTAAGTTAGAGTATAGCTAGTTTTCTTAGTGATTTACAATTATCTCAATGTAATCTATCTTGGTATGTCTCAATGGTAAATTTTAATGAAATTTTTTTTTAATTATAGATTAATTAAACAACTTAACTATGATTTTTTTTTAAACAATTATACTTTTATTACATTATCAAACTGACTTTATTTAGTTTAAAAAGAGCTACATACTATTAGCAGTTTTGATTAACAAATTAAATAAGGTAAAACTAAATTTAGTAGACAGTAGTTCTTATGCGTTTTATAGTTTATACATGTACTCACATGTGTGGCCATAAAATTTCATTTAATTGATTTCTTTGAAATTTTTTATTGAATGTGAAGTGAGAAAATCATTAATGCATTTTAAAACAATCATAAAAAATTTAATTATGAGATTCTCAAAATCAAAATCATGTTTTAAATTTAACTCAATGATAAATTTTTAAAATTTTATTACAATACAATGTTTCACTCGTTTAAAAAAACGAGATCTTCAGTTGTTTAAAATCTGTAAAAATTTATGTGATAACAAGTAGGATGACATTAGGCTAAACTTGAACTAAAAGAAGTTAAAAAAAGTATATCAAAAAACTGAGTAAAATCTAATTAAAACCTATAGTTAAAAGTTACTAGCATATGATAATTTTAATGTTGCTAAATGCTAGGCTAAATTTAGGAAAATGCACGTTACTTAATAATTATACTATCTTAAAACTTAAACAAATAAATAAAAAATAATTATACTAACATTTAGTGGTCTTGTGAAATCTGTAGATAACTAACAAAGAAAAAACCTTTAAGTTAAGTTTACTCGTTTAAAAAAGTTTGGCTATTGTATTATGACGTAATTATATATTGGTTTAAATTTTAAATGTAACTGATAATATGAAAAACCATTTATGAACTTAAAATTCTTTAGCTTTATAACAAACTCCGATGATTAATAAGCAAATTTTTTATCACCTTATTGATAATTTAATTCTATTTAGTTTAAATGTTTAATCCAATGGACTGCTTATACAGTTCTCATACAACTAATTAGCAATTTTAATGTTAAAATAGTGTACGTAATTAAATAAAACCTAGAATTAAGTCTTAACTCACTTAAACTATGAAAGTATAGTAATTTTTTAAAATAAGTAAATTCCAATTATAAACATTTTGTTATGTTCAAGCAACGTCAAAAAAATACAATGTTAAACATTTAAAAAATATACATGTAGTTTTTTCTCTTTTTTTTTGTTTTTTTAAATTAGTAAGTTTTCTTTAGTAAACTTAAATTTACATAAATATCGTTTTACTTAATATGAATAAAAATATACTAATTAATATATAACTTTTCCAAAAACTTTATTTCAAAAAAACAATAGTTGGCATAATATCACGAACTCACAGGTTTGTTGATAATTCATGCATTTTGATTTTTAGTGGCTGTTTTTCTCGTTTTAGCTACAATAATTGAAAATCCAAAAATTGAATACTTGTACGCGGCTTGCTTTATTTAAGCTGGAGATATTTTTTACATACCCTTGTCACACTTAGAGAAAAAGCTGTCTTTCGTCGGTATGTAGTAATGTTTTTTAATGACTATTTTGAAATACATATATAATTGTAAGTATAATTACTTTATAATAGTTTTAAAGCGTTTTTTTTTAAGATGCAGTTGTGTAAACTTAGTATATAAATTAAGTCCAGCACTACAGCGTGAATAAAAATTAAACCAACGTTAAATTAAATTAAGAAGAACAGTGTTAAGCCATGTGTGAAAATAACTTTACTTTTTTGTGTAACATTATTATTTTAAGTTTTACATTAAACAAGTATAATCGGAAGTTTAAAAGCGAGTTAGTTTCGTTTGCAGCACTTGACATAAACTTTTTTGTTAATTTTATTACCTTTTGTATCTTTTTTAAGTTTTTTCATTAGTCCTATATTCAAATGAACTAACAAGGTTTTTTTCGAATACTTTATGAAATAAATATATCACTATGAAATAGAAAAGTAGTACTTTTATAACTTTAAAGACAAAACTAAAATTTTTTCATTATAGCGTTCTTCAAAGTGGTAACAATATTTTTCATCTGCAAGTACATTTTCTTTATTCATGCAACAGCTTTTAGAAGTAGTTCCACCTCCATTGGTAGATAAATTTGGTGATGAAAAGCAGGAATTAAATTGCTTATCGACAACCATACAAAAAGCGACTATCAAAAAAAGCAGCTTTTAGACTACACTACATTAAAAACATGGATAAAACTAAATCTAAATGTTTTTAAAAAATTTCTAAAGTAAAGTTTAACTAATACTACTTGTTTAATTTTTAGTATGTTTTAGTTTGACAAAATTTTGTTTGTACTATTGAATGCAAAGAAATTTTAAATAGACAAAACTATTTTACTTTATTGTTTTAAGATAAAATTTTTGTTTCTTTAAGCAAACAAATGTATTAATTTAAGAGAAACTACTAAAAAGCATTTTATACAATATGCAAAATTTAGTTCTTGTTTTTTTTTAATTACTTATTATAATCAAATAGTTATATAGATATTTTCAAATATTTATTTAGCTTGTTTTATTAGATTTATCGTTATTTGAAAGTTATGAAAGACAAATTTAAAAATAGACGTAAATAAGTATAACATACATAAAAATAAATTTCAAAAGCTACATGTAAATTTATTAATTAATTTGGAAATATATATTACATCTTATTATCTTTATTAAGTGTAATCTTGTATGAAATAAATACACTAAGGTAGCTCAATTAAAATAAAATTTTACAAATACTAGGCGTACATAATCTCATAACACATATTTAAACCTAATCTTACTTTAAGTTTTTTAACTCTAAACACCTTAATCTTAGATATGTAATCAGTAAACAAGAGTCCGTATTAGAAGGTTGTAAGAATATGTATAACTTTACTATTTTTTTAGCTGCTTTTGGCTCTATTTGCATTTAGTTAATTTAATTAAAAAGACTAGCCTTGATAAAGTTGTTTAAACTTTCAAGAAATTTAATACCCTATAACTGATGAATCTTACAAAAATATGTTTAAAAATAGTTATTTAAGTATGTTTTTAATATGTGTCTTTTTAAACTGATGATTACCATAAATATCGTAAAATTCTTTACTTTACATATGTCTTAAAACCTTACAAGTTTGTAGCTGTAACTTATTATTAGTTTAAAAGCTAATTTTAAACAAGTTTTTAGTTTTTGTTTAGACAAAACGACTTGAGACTAGATTAGTTCTTTAATCTTTAAAACATAAAAGTATATACAAAAACAAGTTTAGTTAAGGAGTTAACTTTTTTTTTTTTAAGTAGTAAAATTCAAAATACTTTATTATTTAGAGCTTTTTGGTATATATTTAAGTTTTTTTTATATTATAGTTGTAAGCTTTTACCTAAAAAACTCAAAGTTGTTGGCTAGCTATAGTAAGTGAAGTTAGTGGGCTGGCAAGTGGCCATTGACTATTTTCGCGACTAAACAGTTAAAGCAAGATTTTTATTTTATTCTTTGGTCGAGGTTTCGTCTTTTAAAAACTGGGTTTGTTTCTGTTCTGCTTAAAGTATACTAAAAGTTATGTAAGCTTAAACGTAGCCAAAGTTTGCTTTTTTTAAGTTTAAAAAAGCCTCGAAAAATGCTTAAATTTTTGTCAAAATTAAGGTCTACATCTACTGTTAAAAAACACCTTAAAAGCTTTTATACAAATACTTTTTTTTAAGTTTTTTCATTTATTTGGTTTAGTGTTAATTGAAAAAATTCAAAATTCTTTGAATATTTAAATGTAAAAGTATATTATTTCTCATTTAAAAAATCTTCTATTCTCGCCGAAAATTCATTGATGATTTCTGGCAATTTAGGGTATTTTTCAGGGTTAATTTTCTCAATTTACAACCTTAGAACCAACATAATTTTTTTTATAATTTAGTAAAAATGACAAGGAACCTATATACAAATTTACAGACAAATCTTTCATGTGGTATATAACTATTTTTTTAGGTTTTTACAAGCGATATTTCTGTTAAAAAAATTTATATAATATCCTATCCCTGGTTTTTCACTATGACAAAAAAGACCATTTTGTATGTTCTAGAAGGTTCTTAATGTGTATAGATTCACTTACTTTTGTTTACAGATCATTTAAGCTCCAAGAATGATGAGAACAGTTAGTATTGGTCAAAATATGGTAGCTTAGCATATGGTTTAGTTATTGAAATAGTTTTTTTTACTATTTTAGCAAATTTAAGGTTTTGTAGTACTGTTATTGAAGTTATTATAGTAGTTTTTGTAAAAGTTGTGCTTTTATTTATGATACAAGATAGTCAGAGTATTGCATCTGATTAAAACTAATATATTTTTTGTAGATTTATCACTATAACTTATTTAAACCAAGCAGTAATATGGATAGTTTAACTAACATCGAAATATACGAACTGTTCAAAAACCACAAACCACCATTTCAAACTAAGCCTTACTTTGACGCTGTTGCTGATGAAATGATAGACAAGCTTGTTACCTCAGAGTTTTCGGTTGGATCTATAAAATAAGTTATCATGCTGTGGCTGGACATTTTAATTGGTCAGAATCGAAGTTTGAAGGAATATCTAAAAGTCAAAGTGTAAATAATTTAATTGAGTCAAAAAGAAAAATTCAAAAATTTGTAGAAGAAGAAATTAATGTTGCTCTTGAAAAACCGGATCCCACAGGCCATGGTGGAACTTCTACAACAGGTAACGTAGTCAAAACTTTGCTAAACACCAATAATAGGACTTTGCTGACGAAGCATATTTCTGATGTTAGTTTAAAAGAAAACATTGACAAAATTATTTTGTATGTTTCCATTATTTTATGCCTCATAAATTCTAACAGAAAGATTCATGTAGAGAAATACTCAGTTTTATGTCAAAAAACAATGATGCTGGTCATGTCGGTTAAATGGATTCGCTTTACACCAACTGCGCATACTGTTCTTGCACATAGTGCTGAACTAATTGACCAAAACAACGGTAGAGGTTTGCTAAATTACACCGAAAGTGGATTGGAAGCTAACAACAAGTTTCTAAGACAGTACAGAATAAACTTTTCAAGGAAAACTTCTCAGTATGAAAATTTAACATACTGTTTAAATCGATTATAAGACAAGAGTGACTACGATGTTAACAACATTTTAGACAGACTGAATTGCACTTATTGTAAAGAAGTTGGACATACTGCGCGAAGTTGTTTGCAGCTAAATGAAAAAATTTCATCATGTAGTTCGGAATGGGAAACGTTGTAACATATGCTTTGTGCTACTGGAAAGTGTGTTTTATTTATTTTAGAAACTTGATTTCAAAGAAGTTTTAAGAACTTACTGTTTGACTTATTTTTTTAGTAAATTAAAAGTACATTTTTAATCACAGGCTAAATTATTTTGTTTTTTGCACTGTTTTGCAACGAATAAATGTTTTTATTGTTCAAAATGTTTAGGTTTTTCTTTTGATAAACTAGTACAAATGTAACGTTATAAATAATACAAACTTTGATATACAAAGATCAGCCTTAAATTTAAAATAAACTGTATTTAGAGTATAGCTTCACCCGGCTTTACATTGAAAATTCATTCATATTTAAACTAAAATGGTAGTAAATGTGACTCTCTTGAGGTAGCCAATTATTATTATTATTTTTTTAAGTTTCTTTCTTTAAAGTTTCATTAGAAATTAAAATTTTAACTATTTTTTAAATAAAAACAAACATTATTCTTATTGTAACACTAAGTGTAACTTTAAATTGTATTATAGTGCATTTTATGACAGTTTTATGTCAATGGCCGCTTGATCCCCGTTTTCAGCCCAGTGTGAGTTGTTGTTTTTTTAAATATTCTCTTAACCTATAGTAAATAGCTAAGACTTAATTAAATTTTTTGTTACTTTCATGGTTATTAGTTAAGATTAGTTTATTTAAAAAAGTTATTTCACCACAACTTTTCATAACTATTCCGAAGACAAAACTTAATTTGACAAAAGTAATCTACAGTTTATTATTTTGTTACTAAAAAAAATAGCATTTTTAGAACTATGTTTTTATACTTGTTTCAAAACAAGTTTCAAATTTGTTAGTTGCTATAATATTGTCAAATAGTTTTGTTTCTTATTGAGTCGTACAATTAGCCAGTAAACTTCATGAACAGAAGAAAAGCATTATTGCTGATCAAAGTGCTGGTTTATTAAACAAAACTTAGTTTTCTTTCATAAAACTTAAAATAAACTCCATTGTTAAGACCCGAAAACAAAGAACAGCTTAAACTGACTAAACATTTGTATAAAGTTTAATAACAAAACTAAAGCGTAAAATAATCTTGAATTTTAGTAAGTATCAATGTTTAAATACCTTGAAGTTTACTGTTTTACAAAGAGGACAAAAAAATTATGATTTTTTTATGAATTTTTAACTAGCCTAAGTGTTAAACAAGTCTAATTCAAAGAAAATAAACTTTGTTAAAATTGTTTAATATAGATAAGTATACTTTTCAGTATTTTTACAAGACTATTTTTAAGCTTAATTATTTCAGTTAAGTTAGGTTTAAGCATGTTTTGACATGTCTCAAAACATAAAATTAAATTTAAAGGGTTCAAACAAGTTAAGTTTTAAAATGAATGTTTATTGTTTACTTTCCCGCTAAATTTTTCTTTGTTGCCTTTGCCTGTCAGTTTTAGAGAGCATTTGAAAAGACTTGAAATTTTTACAACTACATTTAAATTTTCAAGTGAAATTTAATACCTGTACACTTTTTCTAATTAAATACGAATGTCTGGATTCTAATTTGGATATGGCGGCCAAAAACTCAATCACTCAAAAAGCAGAGCTATGTTTCATACTTATTCCAAACAATTTTAACATTTGTTTGTTTTATAATTTTTACTAGCTATAAATGATGAGAAATTATTTCGTCGTTTTATAATTTTTTTTAAGTTCACAAAGTATTTTTTAAGAAGTTTCCAAACTTTTGAAAAAGCATGTTTAGATTTAAAGGGAGGCTGAAGTAAGCAGATATTCAAAATCAGATATTCGCATTTTTGAACAGATATTCGCTATAAACAAGTTTTCGTAAAAAATTAATGGAGCTTACAATTCTTATTCAATTTAGACGACAAACATCTTAAACGATTCGTCTTGCTTTGTAGTTATTACATTTTTGGTTTAAATTGAATAAAGTCAATAAAAAAAATTTTTTTTGACCTCCAAGTTCAACTAATTTTTTGCTTGTTTATTTTATATAAAACAACTAAGTTAGTAAAAAAATAATGGAGCTTACAATTCTTATTAAACTTAGACAAAAAACATTTTAAACGATTTGTCTTGCTTTGTAGTTATTACATTTTTGGTTTAGATTGAACAAAATCATCAAAAAAAATATTTTTTGTGACCTCAAAGTTCAACTAATATTTTTCTTGTTTATTTTATATAAAACAACTAAGTTTCGTAAAAAATTAACAATATTTTAGAATTAGAAAGAATGTTTATATTTAATCAAATCAAAAATGTAATATCTACCAAGCAAGACAAATCGTTTTAGATGTTTTTTGACTAAGTTTAATATGAATTGTAAGCTCCATTAATTTTTTACGAAACTTAATTGTTTTGTATAGAATAAACAAGCAAAATATTAGTTGAACTTGAGGTCAAAAAAAATACTTTTTTTATGACTTTATTCAATCTAAACCAAAAATGTAATATCTACAAAGCAAGACGAATCATTTAAGATGTTTTTTGTCTAAATTGAAAAAGAACTGTAAGCTCCATTATTTTTTTACGAAACTTAGTTGTTTAATATAGAATAAACAAGCAAATAATTAGTTGAACTTTGAGGTCTAAAAAAAATTTTTTTTTTATGATTTTATTCAATCCAAACCAAAAACGTAATATCTAAAAAGCAAGACGAATCGTTTAAGATGTTTTTTAATTAAATTGAATAAGAACTGTAAGCTCCATTAATTTTTTACGAAAACTTAGTTGTTTATATAGAATAAATAAGAAAAATATAAGTTGAACTTTGAGGTCAAAAAAAAAAAATTTTGATGAATTTTTTCACTCTAAACCAAAAATGTAATATCTACAAAGCAAAAAAAATCGTATGATATGTTTTTTGTCTAAGTTTGATAAGAATTGTAAGCTCCATTAATTTTTTACGAAAACTAGTTGTTTTATACAAGCAAAAAACTAGTTGAACTTTGAGGTCAAAAAAAAAAAAATTTTATTAATTTATTCAATCTAAGCTGAAGTTTCGCAGATATTCAAAATCAGATACTCGCTATAAACAAGTTTTCGTAAAAAATTAATGGAGCTTACAGTTTTTATTCAATTTAGACAAAAAACATCTTAAACGATTCGTCTTGCTTAGTAGATATCACATTTTTGGTTTAGATTGAATAAAGTAATAAAAAAGATTTTTTTTTTTTGACCTCAAAGTTCAACTATTATTTTGCTTGTTTATTTTATACAAAACAACTAAGTTTCGTAAAAAATTAATGGAGCTTAAAGTTCTTTTTCAACTTAGACAAAAAAAAAAATTTAAACGATTTGTCTTGCTTTGTAGATATTTAATTTTTGGTTAAGATTGAAAAAATTCATAAAAAAAAAATTTTTTTGACCTCAAAGTTCAACTAATTTTTTGCTTGTTTATTCTATATAAAACAACTAAGTTTCGTAAAAAATTAATGGAGCTCACGATCATTTCCCACCTGCGCACAATTACCACCCAATTTTTTTACATTTTTTTCATTATTTATTTATTTTTTAATATTTTTGATTTATTTTTATCTATTGTTTATTTATTTTTTACTATCACTGTTAACCTAATCCTTGGTCGGTAAGCGGTTATTGGATTTGACCGGGTGGGACTTGATCGCGAGTGGTAAATGATCGTGGGTTGGGAATGAGCGGTTAATATACAACGCATGACTTAAAATACACTAGTCTAATCTTTTTGTGAATTAATCGCTTTAAAACTCAATTTTATTACAGTTTATGTTAAAAAAAAAATTTTACCTTAAAGTTTAGCATTATATTTATTTTCCTTAATTTTTAACTTAAGTACATTTAATAGCCCTAGTACTAAAAACTATTTATTAAGTTGTGAAGTTGTAATATCTGTAAAGTATGCTCAAGCATGCATAAGATAAAAGTTTCTTCATGTGGGAGGCATAAATTTTATATGGGACACTGACATTCAGAATCCACCCAGTCAATTCGATAATTTCTTACCAATCGAGGGTTAAGGGTAACAGTTATAGTAAAAAATAGATAAAAAAGTTTGAAAAATATATAAAATAAGTTAATACACAAAGAAAATATTTTAAAAATCTGGTGGATTTTGGTAGTGTACGGTTTACTTCTTTTTTTTCTGCCCATAAGCAAAAGTAATTTACTATTAATTGAACAAACCTATATTTAGAATCTGTTTTTTAGCATGTGTTTTTCATCTTTATTTTTTCACTATAATAAGGTTTTGACTTCATTCACTTACAGTTTTTTAAAATTATGCAGTTAGCTTGATAAAGTATAATTTAAGACTTTAGTTTGAACTAGTAATTAGAATCATCATATGCAAAATTACAAATGAATGATTGCCCTCTAATTCAAAGAATGAAATTTAAAATTTTGAAAATTTAACTTCCTTTAATTCTGACTCATTGTGACTTATCTCTCTTATTTACTTATGTAATACTTTTATAATTCTTCATAACTTTAGGGTTGACTTGATGCTAGTTTTTTAAATATCAGACTATTTTAGGTGTTTTTAATAAATCTCAGGCTAGTTTTTTAAATACATTTTTTCCTAATAAATTATATAAACTGGTCTTTATTAATTCTTTTTGTTATTTTTTGGTAACTTAATGTGTTATAGGTCAATAGTAGTAATTGTTTTTATTTTTACGAGGCTGAAGTTTTATAGAAATTCATATTTACTAAATTCATACACATTCTAATTATTTTAAATTGTAGACATCCTTTGTTGTCTACGCTATTGAAGTCGCCCCAATTATATTAGACCAATAAAACTTTAAAAAACTTGTTTTTTATGCGTAGAACTACAGGTTCTGAAAGACTCAACGATTAACTTTGAAAACTAAAGTAGTTATAGCGTATAGAAAATATGTATTAAAAAAATCAAAAAAATAACCAAGTTTTCGAAAAGTTCAACTACACCGATTATTGTCTACGCTATTGAAGTCGCCCCAATTATATTAAACCAATAAAACTTTAAAAAACTTGTTTATTATGCGTAGAACTACAGGTTCTGAAAGACTCAACGATTAACTTTGAAAACTAAATTAGTTATGGCGTATAGAAAATATGTATTAAAAAAATCAAAAAAATAACCAAGTTTTCGAAAAGTTCAACTACCCCGATTATTGTCTACGCTATTGAAGTCGCCCAAATATATTAAACCAATAAAACTTTAAAAAACTTGTTTATTATGCGTAGAACTACAGGTTCTGAAAGACTCAACGATTAACTTTGAAAACTAAAGTAGTTATAGCGTATAGAAAATATGTATTAAAAAAATCAAAAAAATAACCAAGTTTTCGAAAAGTTCAACTACACCGATTATTGTCTACGCTATTGAAGTCGCCCCAATTATATTAGACCAATAAAACTTTAAAAAACTTGTTTTTTATGCGTAGAACTACAGGTTCTGAAAGACTCAACGATTAACTTTGAAAACTAAAGTAGTTATGGCGTATAGAAAATATGTATTAAAAAAATCAAAAAAATAACCAAGTTTTCGAAAAGTTCAACTACACCGATTATTGTCTACGCTATTGAAGTCACCCCAATTATATTAAACCAATAAAACTTTAAAAAACTTGTTTATTATGCGTAGAACTTCAGGTTCTGAAAGACTCAACGATTAACTTTGAAAACTAAAGTAGTTATAGCGTATAGAAAATATGTATTAAAAAAATCAAAAAAATAACCAAGTTTTCGAAAAGTTCAACTACACCGATTATTGTCTACGCTATTGAAGTCACCCCAATTATATTAAACCAATAAAACTTTAAAAAACTTGTTTATTATGCGTAGAACTTCAGGTTCTGAAAGACTCAACGATTAACTTTGAAAACTAAAGTAGTTATAGCGTATAGAAAATATGTATTAAAAATATCAAAAAAATAACCAAGTTTTCGAAAAGTTCAACTACACCAATTATTGTCTACGCTATTGAAGTCGCCCCAATTATATTAGACCAAAAAAACTTTAAAAAACTTGTTTATTATGCGTAGAACTACAGGTTCTGAAAGACTCAACGATTAACTTTGAAAACTAAAGTAGTTATAGCGTATAGAAAATATATATTAAAAATCAAAAAAATAACCAAGTTTTCGAAAAGTTCAACTACACCAATTATTGTCTACGCTATTGAAGTCACCCCAATTATATTAAACCAATAAAACTTTAAAAAACTTGTTTATTATGCGTAGAACTACAGGTTCTGAAAGACTCAACGATTAACTTTGAAAACTAAAGTAGTTATAGCGTATAGAAAATATGTATTAAAAAAATCAAAAAAATAACCAAGTTTTCGAAAAGTTCAACTACACCGATTATTGTCTACGCTATTGAAGTCGCCCCAATTATATTAGACCAAAAAAACTTTAAAAAACTTGTTTATTATGCGTAGAACTTCAGGTTCTGAAAGACTCAACGATTAACTTTGAAAACTAAAGTAGTTATAGCGTATAGAAAATATGTATTAAAAAAATCAAAAAAATAACCAAGTTTTCGAAAAGTTCAACTACACCGATTATTGTCTACGCTATTGAAGTCGCCCCAATTATATTAAACCAATAAAACTTTAAAAAACTTGTTTATTATGCGTAGAACTACAGGTTCTGAAAGACTCAACGATTAACTTTGAAAACTAAAGTAGTTATAGCGTATAGAAAATATATATTAAAAATCAAAAAAATAACCAAGTTTTCGAAAAGTTCAACTACACCGATTATTGTCTACGCTATTGAAGTCACCCCAATTATATTAGACCAATAAAACTTTAAAAAACTTGTTTTTTATGCGTAGAACTACAGGTTCTGAAAGACTCAACGATTAACTTTGAAAACTAAAGTAGTTATAGCGTATAGAAAATATGTATTAAAAAAATCAAAAAAATAACCAAGTTTTCGAAAAGTTCAACTACACCGATTATTGTCTACGCTAGTGAAGTCGCCCCAATTATATTAGACCAATAAAACTTTAAAAAACTTGTTTTTTATGCGTAGAACTACAGGTTCTGAAAGACTCAACGATTAACTTTGAAAACTAAAGTAGTTATGGCGTATAGAAAATATGTATTAAAAAAATCAAAAAAATAACCAAGTTTTCGAAAAGTTCAACTACACCGTTTATTGTCTACGCTATTGAAGTCGCCCCAATTATATTAGACCAATAAAACTTTCAAAAACTTGTTTATTATGCGTAGAACTACAGGTTCTGAAAGACTCAACGATTAACTTTGAAAACTAAAGTAGTTATGGCGTATAGAAAATATGTATTAAAAAAATCAAAAAAATAACCAAGTTTTCGAAAAGTTCAACTACACCGATTATTGTCTACGCTAGTGAAGTCGCCCCAATTATATTAAACCAATAAAACTTTAAAAAACTTGTTTATTATGCGTAGAACTACAGGTTCCGAAAGATTTAACTTAAATTGTTTTTAAGACCACTTAGTTCAAAATAAAATCATAAATTATCTATATCATTAAACATATAGCTTTGCAACTAAAGATTAGTTTACTAATTGTGTACAATAAATAAATAACATTAATTTTTGAAATATGTTACTAAAAAACATTTTCTATAAGTTTAATTTTGAAAATAAAAAGCTTATGTTTGTAAAAGTTATCAAATATATTTTTTGAATTTTAGTCATTACCATTGGACACAAATAACATAAAACTGTACAAGTTTCGTACTCATGTTGTCAAGTATAAAGTCTAGTTTAAATACCATTTTTTTGTTCTAACTACTGTTTTAAAATTTAATCACAAGTTGACCTTTACTTTAAAAACCAAAATTTCTTTGTTCAGTTTTATTTTTTCCAGTTGAGAACGACTATAACTGGGTCGGCAAACTGCGGCCAGCGAGCATTATTGTTTTCTGAATGGTATATGACCCACGAAAGAAAAACCTGCGGCCCGCAAGCATGTAAATGTGGCTCGCCCACCAAATCAATTAAAGTTGTTTTTTTTTCGACAAAAATGCTTTAATTTGATTAATTTATTTTTAAGTCCCTGGGTATGTTTCAAAAAAAAGTTTTTCTAGACTTAAAACTGTAAAAGACGTTTTGACTTTCTTGCAGTTTTTTTCCTCTTTTAGTAAATAACTTCCACTTTACAATAGCAACAGCTGAACCAAAACAAGAAATTACAGTAGTACTTGAGCTCTATAAACTAATTTTCTAATACTAAAAATCTAACTAAATATTAATGTTTTGCAATATGTCTAAAAGAAATGCATAGTAATTAACTAAAATATCATGTCTTTAAAATTTAGATATCTTTTAAATGTGTAGTTTCTAACTATGAATTATTATAGATGCTTATCACAATCACAATACATTAAATTTTAGTGTGCACAGAAACATTTGAAACATCATATCAACAACAATAAGGTAAACATTTTGTTTATTTTCAAATTCTTGATCTAAAAATTTTGTTATTTAATCGAAATATACTTTCTGTGCACATTGAATTTATTCCTATGCATACAAATGTGAACAAATGAAAATTGTCAGATTGGTTTTAAATTTGTATTAATTGAGACAGTTTTTTACCTAAATCTTAATATTATACTGAAATTATACCCAAAAAGTTCTACTTTCGAAAACCTGGAACAATTTATCAAAAACCTTTGGCAACCTGTGTTTATTTTGTAGATTTTTATTTTCAAACGCAAAAATCATGGTCTATATAGGACTATTATTATTTCTACATATGTAAGTAGTTACTTTACAAAGACTAAAATTAATTTCTTTGTTTAAAATTTCTTTTGAAAACAAAACTATATGTATTTGGTATTTCAGTCAGTGTTAAATCTTAGACTATAAAAGTGATGAAAATCTAAATAATCCTTATATGTGTTAAATTTGATCAAATGTGATAAGTTTTAGCTTTTGGAGTTTGCTTTAATATATTTAAATTAATACACATTTATAATGATAATTGATATAACACTAATTTTAATTTCACTAGTTTGTTGATCATGAATATATTTTTAAACAGAAAATTTAAAGATGGTAATGTACAAAAAAGTAGTAGCAAAGGTTCTTTCAGATAAAAAAAAATTGTTAAAAGAGGCGGATAGTTGTAACTTTTTTAAGTTATTCAAAGAAAATCAAGACCTAGCTTTTAGAAGGTTATACCAAGGTCTCAATCTAAACTTTAGATGCGCAACTAAAGTTGAGAAAAACGCAATTAAAAAGAAGTTTAGAAAAACATTATTTAAACCAAGAGATGATTTAAGTTTACTAAATAATTCTTTAAATAATTAGCAGCGTGGTTGTTAGTTAATTACATTGTTATAAATTAATCAGCAAGTTTAACAATCTAAATACTATATATATAAACCATTTTTTTCATTAAGGTTGATCAGCCGTTAGAAAGAGATACAGATAATTTAATGGAGGATGCAGATGTTAGTTAATTACATTTGTTGCTTTAAATATTAAAATTATAATAAATCAATCAGCAAGTTTAACAATCTAAATCGTATATATATAAACTATTTTTTTCATTAAGGCTGATCAGCCGTTGGAAAGAGATACAGATGATTTAATGGAGGATGCAAATGTTAGTTAATTACATTTTTTGCTTTAAATATTAAAATTATTATAAATTAATCAGCAAGTTTAACAATCTAAATACTATATATATAAACCATTTTTTTTCATTAAGGCTGATCAGCCGTTGGAAAGAGATACAGATGATTTGATGGAGAATGCAAATGTTAGTTAATTACATTTGTTGCTTTAAATATTAAAATTATTATAAATTAATCAGCAAGTTTAACAATCTAAATATTATATATATAAACCATTTTTTTCATTAAGGCTGATCAGCCAAACTTGGTTATTTTTTTTATTTTTTTAATACATATTTTCTATAAGCTATAACTACTTTAGTTTTCAAAGTTAATCGTTGAGTCTTTCAGAACCTGTAGTTCTACGCATAATAAACAAGTTTTTTAAAGTTTTATTGGTTTAATATAATTGGGGCGACTTCAATAGCGTAGACAATAATCGGTGTAGTTGAACTTTTCGAAAACTTGGTTATTTTTTTGATTTTTTTAATACATATTTTCTATACGCTATAACTACTTTAGTTTTCAAAGTTAATCGTTGAGTCTTTCAGAACCTGTAGTTCTACGCATAATAAACAAGTTTTTTAAAGTTTTATTGGTCTAATATAATTGGGGCGACTTCAATAGCGTAGACAATAATTGGTGTAGTTGAACTTTTCGAAAACTTGGTTATTTTTTTGATTTTTTTAATACATATTTTCTATACGCTATAACTACCTTAGTTTTCAAAGTTAATCGTTGAGTTTTTCAGAACCTGTAGTTCTACGCATAATAAACAAGTTTTTTAAAGTTTTTTTGGTCTAATATAATTGGGGCGACTTCAATAGCGTAGACAATAATCGGTGTAGTTGAACTTTTCGAAAACTTGGTTATTTTTTTGATTTTTTTAATACATATTTTCTATACGCCATAACTACTTTAGTTTTCAAAGTTAATCGTTGAGTCTTTCAGAACCAGTAGTTCTACGCATAAAAAACAAGTTTTTTAAAGTTTTATTGGTCTAATATAATTGGGGCGACTTCAATAGCGTAGACAATAATCGGTGTAGTTGAACTTTTCGAAAACTTGGTTATTTTTTTGATTTTTTTAATACATATTTTCTATACGCTATAACTACCTTAGTTTTCAAAGTTAATCGTTGAGTTTTTCAGAACCTGTAGTTCTACGCATAATAAACAAGTTTTTTAAAGTTTTTTTAGTCTAATATAATTGGGGCGACTTCAATAGCGTAGACAATAATCGGTGTAGTTGAACTTTTCGAAAACTTGGTTATTTTTTTGATTTTTTTAATACATATTTTCTATACGCCATAACTACTTTAGTTTTCAAAGTTAATCGTTGAGTCTTTCAGAACCTGTAGTTCTACGCATAATAAACAAGTTTTTTAAAGTTTTATTGGTCTAATATAATTGGGGCGACTTCAATAGCATAGAAAATAATCGGTGTAGTTGAACTTTTCGAAAACTTGGTTATTTTTTTGATTTTTTTAATACATATTTTCTATACGCTATAACTACCTTAGTTTTCAAAGTTAATCGTTGAGTTTTTCAGAACCTGTAGTTCTACGCATAATAAACAAGTTTTTTAAAGTTTTTTTGGTCTAATATAATTGGGGCGACTTCAATAGCGTAGACAATAATCGGTGTAGTTGAACTTTTCGAAAACTTGGTTATTTTTTTGATTTTTTTAATACATATTTTCTATACGCCATAACTACTTTAGTTTTCAAAGTTAATCGTTGAGTCTTTCAGATGTAGTTCTACGCATAAAAAACAAGTTTTTTAAAGTTTTATTGGTCTAATATAATTGGGGCGACTTCAATAGCGTAGACAATAATCGGTGTAGTTGAACTTTTCGAAAACTTGGTTATTTTTTTGATTTCTTTAATACATATTTTCTATACGTTATAACTACTTTAGTTTTCAAAGTTAATCGTTGAGTCTTTCAGAACCTGTAGTTCTACGCATAATAAACAAGCTTTTTAAAGTTTTATTGGTCTAATATAATTGGGGCGACTTCAATAGCGTAGACAATAATCGGTGTAGTTGAACTTTTCGAAAACTTGGTAATATTTTGATTTTTTTAATATATATTTTCTATACGCCATAACTAATTTAGTTTTCAAAGTTAATCGTTGAGTCTTTCAGAACCTGTAGTTCTACGCATAATAAACAAGTTTTTTAAAGTTTTATTGGTTTAATATAATTGGGGCGACTTCAATAGCGTAGACAATAATCGGTGTAGTTGAACTTTTCGAAAACTTGGTTATTTTTTTGATTTTTTTAATACATATTTTCTATACGCCATAACTACTTTAGTTTTCAAAGTTAATCGTTGAGTCTTTCAGAACCTGTAGTTCTACGCATAATAAACAAGTTTTTTAAAGTTTTATTGGTTTAATATAATTGGGGCGACTTCAATAGCATAGAAAATAATCGGTGTAGTTGAACTTTTCGAAAACTTGGTTATTTTTTTGATTTTTTTAATACATATTTTCTATACGCTATAACTACCTTAGTTTTCAAAGTTAATCGTTGAGTTTTTCAGAACCTGTAGTTCTACGCATAATAAACAAGTTTTTTAAAGTTTTTTTGGTCTAATATAATTGGGGCGACTTCAATAATGTAGACAATAATCGGTGTAGTTGAACTTTTCGAAAACTTGGTTATTTTTTTGATTTTTTTAATACATATTTTCTATACGCCATAACTACTTTAGTTTTCAAAGTTAATCGTTGAGTCTTTCAGAACCTGTAGTTCTACGCATAATAAACAAGTTTTTTAAAGTTTTATTGGTCTAATATAATTGGGGCGACTTCAATAGCATAGACAATAATCGGTGTAGTTGAACTTTTCGAAAACTTGGTTATTTTTTTGATTTTTTTAATACATATTTTCTATACGCCATAACTACTTTAGTTTTCAAAGTTAATCGTTGAGTCTTTCAGAACCTGTAGTTCTACGCATAATAAACAAGCTTTTTAAAGTTTTATTGGTCTAATATAATTGGGGCGACTTCAATAGCGTAGACAATAATCGGTGTAGTTGAACTTTTCGAAAACTTGGTTATTTTTTTGATTTTTTTAATACATATTTTCTATACGCTATAACTACTTTAGTTTTCAAAGTTAATCGTTGAGTCTTTCAGAACCTGTAGTTCTACGCATAATAAACAAGTTTTTTAAAGTTTTATTGGTCTAATATAATTGGGGCGACTTCAATAGCGTAGACAATAATCGGTGTAGTTGAACTTTTCGAAAACTTGGTTATTTTTTTGATTTTTTTAATACATATTTTCTATACGCTATAACTACTTTAGTTTTCAAAGTTAATCGTTGAGTCTTTCAGAACCTGTAGTTCTACGCATAATAAACAAGTTTTTTAAAGTTTTATTGGTATAATATAATTGGGGCGACTTCAACAGCGTAGACAACAAAGGATGTCTACAATTTAAAATAATTAGAATGTGTATGAATTTAGTAAATATGAATTTCTATCAAACTTCAGCCTCGTTTTATTTTTTGGTTCACATTTGTAGGTTTTTAAAACTAATTCAAAAGCACAGGCTAGCTTGATGATCAGTGTTGCCTTTAAGTAAGGAAAAATGAGAGTTTTTGAAAAATATCAGGAAGTTTAATATAAACATGGTCTTAATCAGAAAAAATATCATCACTATAAACTTAGTTTTGCTAATGTTATTTTCAAAGTTTTGCTTTTTCAATTTTTTTTTCACTTCATGGTTAAATTGTTAATTTGTACATATTAAAGTTTTCCATGATCTCACGTGTGTATTTACTATGTGGTAGAGATGCAAGTATTTTGCTTAAAGAGCTGTTTATTGGACATTCATTGACCATACACAGATATTATAACTTTACTTATGTGCCATATCAATGATTCCATCACCATTTTTAAATATCAATATATAGTGCTGTTGTGAGTAATAAAACAACAATTTTTGCAATGACATGTTTAGTTTGTTTAAGTATAAAGCTTGGTTTTGCTATAAGTTATAAAAGTATTAATTAAAATACATTACCAACAAATGTGAGTGGATCTGCTTTACTATGGCTAGGTTTGCCACACACATAGTCTGAAATATTTTAGTGACATTGGATGTGTGTACCACATATTATTTCCAGATTAAGTGAGTAAAAATAATGATTTAAAATTTAAATATTTAAGTGATTTAAAAAAATTATGAATTATCTATAAACATACATTTTGAAAACTCTTAGAATTTTTTTTTATTAATAAGCTTTGTGACAACAATTTTAATAATAATCTTGTTTTGATGTCTTTAAATGCTACACAAATTAAAAAAAAATTAAATCAAAATATGTAAAAAAACACAACAAAATAGTTTAGTTTCTTTAAATAACTTAAACCATAATTTACTGTAAGAATTTTAAGTTTAACTATAACTAGAGAGTTGTATAAATAAAAAACTCTTGAGCAAATATTCAGAAACTGAATGGCAATTTTAAGTTATTCATATGATTAAAATTAATTATAGGTATGATCAGGGTTCCCCACTTCCCTATAAATCCCTAGAAATTGGCAAATTTCTGAAAAATCCCTTGAAATAAATAGAAAAAAATTATTAATATATGAAAGTCTCTAGAAATTACAGTTTTTTTGATAGGCGATTGTAATTTTTGTGATATTATAACCAATATTATTTATTTGATTTTATAAATTTTGTTTGTATTTCTAAGTTATATGCACTTCTTTTCAAAGTGCAAAACATAAGGTAAATTTTAAGATATACTTGTTGCCTTAGCAACAAGATTGTTTTAGCATTTTTTGTATGACTTTATTAGTGACTTTATTATTTATTTTTTTACACTTTTGCATGAATATAGTTTAGTTATAACATGCTTGTTTCTCAAACAAGTTTTTGGACATATTATGATTAAGGCTTTTATACCCAATTACAGAAAACTCAGATGGACGTTATTGTTTAGTTTTTTGATGATAAAAATTTATAAGTAGTTAATCAACTACTATATCTACTATTTTGTTATTTAGAAATAAAAAACTGAAGAGTTTTAAATTTTTTAATTTGCTGTATATAAATTAATCCCGTTAAAAACTATTCTAAATGCTTCTTATATTTTAGCTATTTAATTTATCTACTAGAATAATACTCCTGCACATAGTTAAATACTGTCTATAGTGTAGCATAAAGTTTTCATTATATGCTATAATTCTATTTGAATAAGATTTATTTAAGCACTGACAAGGTTTTTGACCAAAACTTTGGTTGTGAAATAAATTCTTGAAAGAATAAATTCATATGCTATAAGCTATATAAAATAGACATAAAATTGTGAAACATCAAACTCTATTCTATAAAAAATGTAAACAAAATATTCTTGATAATAAAAGTATAGTAATATTAACATAATAAAAACAAATTATACAGTAATCTTTCTTTTATTGTACAAACATATGTTTCTGTGTGTTCACGGATTAACACATTTCACCTGGGTTCTGTAAAAAATAGATACTGTAATGAAAAAATAGTAGCTAAAGTAGATGTATACATGTGTTCATTAAAAAAAAAATAATTTCAAAAGATTTTTAAAGGTTATAGTTAATAACAGATAAAATACTTAATGTTTAATCCGACTGTTAAAAAACTATATAATGTTTGTAAATATTAAGGTTAAATTAAGTAAAGTAAACTAAAATACACACTAAAACAACAAATCATAACATAAAGCAATTACATGAATGGAAAGTAATAACTAACTCAAATTTATTTACAGTTGCTAATGATACCTATTATTAACTATTATCCTCTAAAAATCTTTAGAAATAGTTTTTATTTTAATGAACACATGTTTTCACCTACTATAGCTTCTATTCTTTCATTACGGTATTTATTTTTTACAGAACCCAGTTGAAGTTTGTTAATCCATTTACAGACAGAAACATATGTTGGTACAATAAAGGAAGATCTGTATAATTTATTTTTATTATATTCCAGTGAACTACACTAGTATTTTTTGTTAACAAACACTTAAATTTATATTTTGATTAGTAATATTAACATATAACTGATATTAAAATTCAGTTAAAGAAAAGTATGAACAGTAACTTAATTTAGTTGTTCTCTAACACTATCTATCAAGCACTATTTTTTGATAGTCTCCCTATAAATTTGCAATATTTTATGAATTTCTTCAAAATATTTTTTGTAATTTTAGTGGGAACCCTGTGTGGACCAATATAAATTATTTAATTATAAAAATAATAAATCTTTAACTAATTAAAAAAATTAAAATGAGTGTTTGTTTTTCAGAAATCATAAAGTAAAAGTTAAACAAATGAAGTGCGTTGAGTGTAACACTGAAGTGGAAAATGATCTTCTTCAAATGAAGCGTCACTTGTGCACATTAAATGCCTGTAAAAAATGCTCATTTCAAACATTTTGTAGAAAAAAGTTCATTAACCACTTGTCTAAATGTAATCCTCAGTTTGGTAAAAGGACTGTTGAAAAAAGTTTAGTTTCTGAAAAAAGCACAACATGCAGTAAAATATTTCCCAGCAAACGACCTAGTGACTGTTTAGATGTTAGAAAAAAAGTAAAAGTTGGGAAAAATCCAAAGCAGAACTACAATAGTCTTCATTCAAGAATTGAAAAAGAAATTAAAGAAAAAGAAAATCAAGTTTTACTCAAAAAAATCAATAAAAAACCAAAAAACATAACAAAAGAAAAACAGCATACACCATCAAACAGTTCCAGAAGTAGTTTAAAGCCTGAAAGGTCTGTAAATCTAGAAGATTGTAAATCAACATATAAAACAGTTAAAAATACTAATTTACAAAGAAATGAAAATGTTTCTGGTCAAGGTAAGAATTTCATTAAAAACAAGTTGTTTAAAGTAGAAAAGTTCTCTGCAGTCAGTGAATCACCAACAAGTGTAGTATTATCTTGGTTGAAACCAGATGATGAGTTCAATGTGAACCACTACAAGCTGTTTGTACAGGAGAACAGGCCGGATGAAACAGACAAAATTGTTCAGGTGTTGTTGGAAGACTGCAATGAAGTTTTCATGAGCAACCTGAACTCAAACTCAAACTACTATTTTGTTTTAACTCCTTGTTCTGCTACAAGTTTAGGGTACAGTTCCGGGCTGGTACACAAAGTTTAATAAAGTGTAGTCTTGTTTTTTGATAAATTATGCTTTTTATTTTTCATAGAAATGTTCTTTATTTCTTTTGAAGTTGGAGTTTTATTATCTATCAAAAAACTAACTTTCAAATATGCTTATATCATTTTTTTTGCAAAAATTGATTGCAAAATGTTAGTTAAATTTGTTTCAACTAAAAGATAACTCAAGGTAACAAAAAACGGTACAAAGTTTGTCACAAACAAATAAAAATCATAAAAGCTTATAAATCTTCTTTTAATCAAAAATCATCTTTTTTCTAGCTGCTTTTTAGCAAATAGTTTAACAATTTTTTAATGCTTTTACATATAATGTTTTTACCCAAGTTATAATAACTGTTTTTTAATTATACTATTGTACAATCTTATTTTAACTTTATTTTTTGATACAACAAATATTGTTTTTTTACATTTATCAAAAGAAAAAGTCTTAACTTGGATGTGCAACTATTCAAATTCTGACAATTCAAGTTTTTAAATGGTTTTAAGTTATTGTAGGTATCTGTTTTATTAAACATTAAGAACAAAAACATTTTACCATAATATTCTTGATAATTAGATCTATATATATATATAATAAATTTTCTATTCAATTGAAACTAGTTTTTGAAATTAAGCTGAATTTTTTAATAAGTATTATGTTTATCTTTTTATAAATAATGTTTTAAATTTTTATTTACAATCACAAACTTATAAATGACCTAGATATTTTTTAAATTTTTTCTTGTCAAATATTTATAAATTTATGAGATGTGTTTGCAAAAATAGTTTTAAAGAATTTAAGTTGTCAATGTTTGATAGTCATGTAGGGTTGCCACAAGATCAGGAAAAACTAAAAAAGATGACAAATGTCAGGAAAAGTTAGTAAAATGTTGGGGGTTTTTGAAAAAAGTCAGCAAATTTGACTAAATATGAAAAAAGTTGGATTTTGTTAGTTCAAATTTACAAAATTCCTTATTTTTCAAATCCTTCAAATGGTAAGTAATTAATTAAAAACACTTGTTTAAACTCAGAATAAAATTGCAAAATTTTCCTAAAAATTTACAAAATTACTTAATTTCCAATGCCTTTATCTGTTAGGAATTCTTAATTATGAGTGCAAAAAGAAAAGGAATGTAGACCACAAACTGTGGCTAGATTTAGAGAAAAGATTCTCTTCGACAAGTGTAGGAGCAGCAGATGAGAATGATTTAAGTAAAATGAGGCAAATAGTTTTAACAGCCAATAAAACTAAGTGGAATGCAGATCAGATAAAGGAAACTATATCTTCATTAGATGAAAAGGTTGAAGTCTAATAAAGAAACGGTGATAATAAATATTAGTACATATAGTAAAAAAAAAACTTTGAATGATTTAGTTCTTTGTTGTTCTAAGGTTTCAACTGTAAAAGTTCGTTATTGTTTTAAGGTTTTAAACGTATAAGTTACTTATATGTCTTTTCGTTCATTTAGATACATTTAAAATAGAAATTGCTAAAACATAGTTTTTTTTCAAACATGTTGAATTTATAAATTAACAAATACAAGTATTTTGCTGATACTGTTTATTGCAAATACATCAATCATACATAGATGATTCAAGTGATGTAATGGAAGTAAGTTGATTGAATTCAGCAAAAAATGTTGTTTTAACCTGTATAAAAATAAGGCTGAAAGCTTTATACAGTTTTAAGTGTTTGATTATGTATTTTACAATAAAGAGCTTGATTTAGAAAAGTCAGGAAAATTTTAGTAAAAAGTCAGGAAAAGTCAAGAAATTCTTCTCAGCTTGATATGTGGCAACCCTGGACTCATGTTGCCATTAATTTTACCTCATCTTTTTCTTTAAGTCAATAATTTTTTTATACCATAAAGTTTTGAAATGTTAAAAATATTCATTGGTATTATGAATAATTAAATACATAGGCGAAAACAAAGTTTTCAAAAAAAATATTTATCAACTTTTTACTAATTTAATGGTTTTTTTTTAATTTGAAAAATGTATTAAAAAAATTATTTTTTGTTTTGCACATTATGTTTTCTGGTTGTAAGTTAGAAATATACAAAATATTATTTTTGAAATAGTATGATTGAAATTTGTTTGATAAACTGGTAAACTAAAAACAATATTTTTAAAGTTAAAGTGAAACTTAAAAAATTTAACCAGATAAATTTGTTTAAGTTTGTTTTGTGATTAAATATGAGTACATAGAATTATCAACCTATAATAAAGTGGACAGTATTTTAAAATAAATAGACGAAAATGGTGTTTTTCACGTGTGGGGGTTGCGGCGAGTCGCTGAAGAAGAACCGGGTGGACAAGCACGCGGCGTCGTGCAGAAGCTGCGCTTACGTCACTTGCATCGACTGCAGCAAGGATTTCTGGTTTGTTGCATCACCAGTGATGTTTTCTACAGTTTTTTGTTGTTTTTCTATGGAATCAGTTTGGAACTAAAAATAAACCATTTAAAATTTAGTTACGTTTAAACAGTTTAAGATATGCAAATTTGATTTTTTGTTTAACATTTGCCTTTTCAAGTATTAATTCTTTCGTTTTATGCGATACAAATGTTTTGAAATTTTATATACATCTTTTACAGTAATGTCTTTCTTTAAAATATAATTAAACTGACCTGGAGCTTGAAAAGCACAAACTTGTTCAAAAATATTGTACACTAGTAGTTTAAAACCTTCAAAGCTGTTCTTTAATTTTTTTATCATTTTTTAATATGAAATAAACTATTTAATTTCAATTTATACTAACTTCACAGGGAAAATGATTACAGACTTCATACTACTTGCATAACAGAAGATGAAAAATATGGAAAATCTGGATTTAAAAGTAAAGAAAACAAAGGAGATATAAGGCAGCAACAATGGCTTGAAAAGGTTTTGAACTATTAGCTATGAAGTATGCATTATAAAGACTATTTAAATAAGAGATCTTTCAAAAATTATTTAAGTGCTTATTTTCTTGAACCCAAGTTGAAAATTCTAATTGTTGCTTTCAAAACCAAAAGTACATAGAAAAAGCATTATGACTAGTTTTATAGTAAAAAAATAGTAAGTAAAAAACTGTAGTCTTTTTGTATTTAAGGAAGATTTAATTTAATAAATGTTTCAAGTATGAAATTTAAATAAAAGTATTTGATCTCTAGTAGTAAGTTGAACATTTTTAAGTATTTCATTATAATCAAACTAAAATACATAAATTAGTTCAGACAGTTTTCTCGACAATACACTTCAATTATAAAATCTACTCTGAAAATTTAATTTCAAATCAATTATTTTTTTCTGTTTTTTATAAATTATACTAGTAGTGATAAGATGAACATTACTAATATTTAAATATAAAATACGACATTTTTTTTTGTTTTTTTTCACTGTAAGAGTTTTGTTTAACTTACAAACTTTAATCTTTTCTAAAAGTAAAACGATTCATGTCTTACAAAAAGAAATAAAGTACAGCTTAGAAGTATGCTAGCAATTACAAAATAATTTAATAAAAAAGTTATAACTTAGACCCTTATGAAACTTTATTTTATAATACCGAACTTAGTAAAAGTTTATATAATCATAACATTGGAAAAAATTGAATTCAATTAGTTATAATAATATTAATTATATTAATTAATAATAATAAGATAATAAAATTAATTATGAAAATGTAATTTATAATTTAATCATATTTCAGATTCAACAAGCAACTAAGACAAATTCTATTAGTAAAAAAGCGAAGGACTTGCTTGAGACGTTGATGGATTTTGATAACATTCCTCGTAAAAGGCCTAAGTTCATGGTCAGTATTGTTATACAATTAAAATAAAAAAGTACAAGGTTTTTAGGCTATAGTTAAAGAACAATAAGTTTTTTAGTTTAGATAGAACTTTTAAGTTTTTTTTTGTAAAGTTATAATAGTTTCTATCGTTTTCAGTAATCATGTTTGATATTTTAAAACATTTATTTTTAGTAAAACATTAGCAATAAAGATTAATATATAATTAAGAAGCACTAAAGAGTTTAAAATTAGTTTAAAAATTAAATCAAGTTAATTGTACAAACCAACTAACTTAAACGTACATATTTGTTTAGAATTTTCTGAAGAATAGCGTTAGAATTTACGATATGAAGCTTGGAGAAGAAGTTTGGTCTGTATTTTCTGCTCCAGTTGCTAAACCACCTGCTAAAGTTGAAGGTTAACTATTTTTTTTTCCTTAATAAATATATGCACTTCTCTACAGCTAAAACTTGTTTTAATAAAAAGAGTATTTTTTATCTTCCAGCCTGTTTTATGAGTTGTTTAAAGATTTTTTTGTATAGAATAAAATGTTGAATAACAAGAATTAGTTTCCACTAACATGCAGTAAGATTTTGTAAAGGTTTGCCAAAAAATCTGGAAACCTGGAAGTTGACAACTTAGGCAACAAAAAACTGGAAAACTTGGAATTTTGTACAAAAATTGTGAAAAAACATGGAAAATTTTTAAATTTTAGTTTAAAAAAAAATTTTAGACAAAATAAAGAAGTGTATACAAGCTGTTAATAGGTAATTGATAAATTATTACTTAATTTAAAGAAACTACTTTTTTACTTGTTATTCCATTATTTTGAATGTCATGTAGAGTCAGTCAACAACAACCTGTTTCTGACTAATGCAACTTGGTAGAGATTAAAGCAAGAAAAATTAAGAGTAAAAGCAAAATAAGAGCAGAGCCAAATAAAAATGTCTGATGCGATATTTATGCCCAATGTATTTGTAGCAGCTATAATAAATCTTAACTTTATAGTACAAGTTGTAAATCATTAGTTATGTCTAGTTTATTAAAAGTTTTAAGTTTTAATAATTTTCATATTAAAATTAACAACAAATTTCAACTAGGTTGTATGTCTATTTATGTTATATATCAACATAAAGGCTTTTGAACAAATATTTGAAAAAAACTTAAAAAATTGATTCAAAACAATAGTACAGGTTGCTATAGAATGAAACAAAAATTAAATAATAGAAATACTGTGTGGTTAAAGTGTTTTAATCTTTCAAAAACATCTTTTTCATTCAAAGACTGATTTACCACTAAAAATGGTCAAAAAGAGATATATTTTCAAACACTTGAAAGAAATTCTGAAAAACCTGGAAGAAATTTTGAAAACCTGGAGAAAATTTGCTAAAAATTTTCGGTCACCCTGTAATAGTAGGTGTACGACAAAAGATACTATTTAAAACGAATATTTTGATGTTTTGTAATTACCAAATTTTCTTCAATTATCTTGTATAATATTGTTTAAGTTTTTTAACTAATAAGGTAAAATATAATTTTAAGTAGTAAATAAAGTTATGTTAGATATGTTTTGAAGCTTCAAATACGGTTAGCATATTTCAGGGTTACCATAAAACCTGGAAAAACCTATAATTTGACAACTTAGGAAAATTAAACCTCGGAAAAACTAAAATTCGAGAAATTTTAAATAAAAAACTTGAAAAACCTATAATTTTTAACAGTTTTTAAATGTTACACAATGATTTTTTTTTAGATTTGAAAAATCTATCATATACAATAGTTTTTTGTATCATTTATAATTTTATTTATTATTAAACATAAGTAGCCTTCCAGTATCTTTTTGATATTTTTTATACTATCTAAAACAGTTTTTTACCTTAAGTTTTTTTTCTAACAATAAACAAAAGAACTTGTGCTTTCAAAAACCTTGAAGAAACATTAAAACCTGTAATAAATTTTCAAAAAATCTTCGGCAACCCTGATAGTTATACTGTATACATGGTTGCCAAAAAACCTGGATACCTGGAAAAGCCTGGAGTTCGACAATTTAGACAAAAAAAATACTGAAAAACCTGAGACTTCAAACAAAAATCACTTAAAAACCTGGAAAAGTCAGGATTTTTAAATTATTTTTATATGTAAAGTAACAAAATTTCGTTAGATACCAAAAATTTATCATAAGGATAATAAGAATTTTTGTAGCATTTGAAATTTTTTCATAAAAAAGTACATATATAGAGTATATTTACAGTATATTTTCAATGTGGTTTTACTATTTAGGACAGTTTTTTTTTACCTTACGTTTAATTTTATATTTAAAAATGGGCAAAAAATTTGTTTTTTAGTAACCTGGAAGAAATTTAGAAAACCTGATAAAAAAAGTTACAGAAAACTTTGGTACATTGTTTATTTATTATTAAAAGAACTAATTGATTTCATATTTTTATAATGTTTAAAGTAGTCTTAAAAGTAGCAAAATTTAATCTGTTATTAAATAATTAAAAATTTTCAAACTTGTGTTTTAAAAAGTAATTCATGTTCTTTGAAAGATTATAAGTATAATGTGTAAATAAAAATCTGCTGCTCTAGTAAAAAACTTCTATTGCTGTTAGAATTGACACACTTTGAAAATGTTTTTGTTTTAACTTCCTCAATTTAATAAAATTAGTAGCTAATAAATTTTTAAAAGTAGAACATTTGAAAACTTCAAGTAAAACTTAGTTTTGTTTGCAGAAAATCAAAAGAAGTCTGACGAATCGGTCAATCTAAAAAGAAAAAATGAGTCTTCAGGTTTTTTTAGAGACATTTTACAAAATTAGTATTCTAAATTTTATGCATGATATAGTGACTTTAAAAAAATGTCTTAAATAAAGTTGGCCGTTTATAATGTACTTTTTGTTGCAACACCAATGTTTTAAGTTTTTGAATATCATCAATTACAAAGATCATCAGATCAAAGATATTTGCGTGTCTGCTGAATTGGTTGTCTTTATCTGAACTACTTAAAAAAAGTTAAAGCCACAGAGTTTTTACAAAAATAACATCGGCTCTCATTCAAATGTTTATAATATATATTAAAATATACATTTTATAGAACAAAAAATTTGAATTATCTTTAAAGATATAACCAGTTCTGTAAAATAAACAGTTACAACCGTATAAAACAAATTTAAGGGCGATTTTCTCAATATTTAAAAATATTATTAATAATTTATATCTTCCTCCAATTTTAAAGTAATTTACTTCAAGTTTTCAGAAAATTTTCTTTTTAATATTACAAATATCTTGTAGGAAGCAGATTTTTGAAAGAAATAATGACGAAACAAACATTTTTTGTTTCTTTATTTATATTAAAGAAAAGTTTAGTAAAAATTAAAAAAACTGTGTTTGCAACAAGTTTTTTCTACAATTTAATAAAAATATTCTGAAAAAGTTTTAAAACGATTGCTAAGAACTGAAGGAGGAGAAAGATTTTTAGTTAAGTAGTCTATTGACGCGTTTTTATTTTGCGCCTCCCATAATGAACCTATTGAACTGTTTATCTTTGATCGCTTATGTATCGAAAATATCTTGAATTTTTTTAAACGATAAAAGAACAACTGGTAGCTTATGTAAAAAAGACTAATGTCCAGAAAAAGTTATTTACCCCTTCCACCCACGGCCTTAAGACATATAGAAAAGGTATAGAAAATATTTTGTACATAATTTAAGTACTAAAAGCTTGTTTAAAAAGAAAAACTTAATATATGCTTGGTCAGACTTAAAATATTATAGTAGATATTTAATTTTTGAATTACACCAGTAAATAATTTAGTTTTTCTTTTAAAATAAGATATGAGATGTCTGACCAAACTTGTGTACCTGCCGCCTAAATATGCATTTTATTTAAAAGAATCAATTTTATTTACTCATACTTTTAGATTGTATCATATATTAGCTATAATGATCAAAAATAAAACCTGCTTACTCACAATGTCTAGAATAGAGTATGGTTGCCAGATTTTAACTAGCGGGGAACCATACAAATGAAACTACAAACGTTTTGAAACAATAGCAATCTGACAACTCTGGTTTTAAGTATAGTATATGTCTAGAGATGTTTTTTATAAATAACTATATTAGTAGTTGTAAATCTTTTTTATTATATGACTGAAAACAAATTGACTAGCTATTTGTTAATTTTTTACTTGTTTCCTTTAAAGCGTTTCATGTTTATTTTTCTTGTACTGTTTAAAAAATAAATCTCCTTCTTACTTCTTAGTGAAATAAAATAAAATAGTTCCCTTTCTTGGATTATTAAAACTGTTCAGATTTTTTTGTAGTAAATAAATCTGTTTATGTATTTAATGACAATTAGGCTTTTGAAAATAGTTTTAATGTTAAATTTCGTAGCTGTTAAACACGTCTGCCGTATAACTAAAAACTTTAACCCAACACATTAAGTTGTGCGGAAGACGACTGTGTTTTTAATTATTATTTTATGTAATGCAAAAGCGTTTCTAATTTGCTAGTACTCATTGTTATTTTCAGTTATCCTTTTTTTCTCAATGTAATCCTAACAGCGAGTCACTATATCTGTTTATGATAGTTACTGTTTAAATTTGAAAATTTTCGATGAAAATAACTTTAAACCATGCAAATGATGCTTGATAAATTGAATATTGTTTTTTAGCTGAGCAGAACGGATCTAAATCTTGCAAGAAAGCAAAGAAAACTGGAGAAGTTGAAATTGAACAAGATAAAAAAGAAAACAGCAATGGAACGCAAGGTTAAAATTAATTATGTTAAATTTTTGCACAACGTCAAAGAGTTTGTGATTTTCAAATATACAAAAGTCTATTTAAAATTGATAAGCTTTTGAAACTTTTAATTTTTACATTAAATGATTCGTAATATATACAGCTTCGGAATTTTCATGGTTCAAGTCTTTGAAAAGCATCGTTGAAAAGAGCGAGGGTAAAATTAGTTTGAAAAAATTGAAGAAAAAAGTTTGTTGTTTTATCATAGTTTTTTTCCGAAAACGTTTCAATTGGTTTCTGTGTGAACGTTTTTAGTTTCATCTTCAAGATTTAGAATTATAGTTTTAAATATGTATAAAGAAAGTAACTTGGTTTTATTTGAAGTCAAACTTTATGTACAATTTTTATTATTCAATTGAACTCCCCTATAATAAAGTTTATATACAATAGAAAATACACAATTAAACATCCCAATTACATGAATTTTTTTAGATACACTGCTACAATTAAAATTAAGATTTAAGAAATAACCCAAAAATTTACTTTACAGTAAAGTAAAAACTTCTCGTAAAGTGATATAGTATGCGTATTAAACTTGTAAATATTTTCAGGTGTTTGCTGAGTACAACAAGTCAAGCGAAAATTTGAAAGATGAAGCCGAGCTGGAAGTTATTTTAATGAAGAAACTCGAAAAAAGTAAAAAGCTCAAGGTGGACAACAAGACGGTAGTACTGGCTAAAAAGATTTAATTTTTTATTTTTTTATTAGGCTTTTCATTTAGAACAATTTTAATAAAGTGGATTTATTACTCCTTAAGTCTTTATGGTTAGAAAATCTTGAAATGCATAAATAATTTTGTTAGGATTTATTCTAGTTTATAGTTTTTAGTAGGCATTTTATTTATTTAAATTTGTTATGAATAGAATGAACAAATTGTGCAAAGTACTTTAAATAGAATTGTCGCTTATAGAACAGAAAAAAAACAGTAAAATTTTAAGTAGAGTATATTATTTAACAATGTATTTCAAAGCCTAAATTTACAAAATAAAGTTGTAAAATTTGTTTGGTTAATATTTAAAACCCAGTTCTAGCTATTTTACTAAAACTTATTTTAGAATCTTAATGACTTATTTAAGTATTTTAAGGTTTTACTTCAAACAAAAATATTTAAGTCTTTAAAACGTTTTTGTTTTTTAGATCTGAATTTTTATCCTTGTTCTATTATTTGCTTTTACAAGTTCAAATCGTTACAATCTTTACAACTAAACGTTTACTTTATTTTTAATGGAATGTTATTTAGGTAGAAAAGCTTTACAATTAAAGTTTTAAAAGCACATTGTTTCAGTATTATTTAATAGTTATTCTGGTAAAAACTAAAAAAAAAACAATTTTTTGTACAACAGTTATGATAATTTATGTTTAAGTTAATAAACAAGGTACTACTCTCTTGGATATATATTTTTTAATCATTACTTGGTAATAACAAAAACACAAGCTTGCCAAAAAACCTGGAATCCTGGAATTTGTAAAAATTAAAAAAAAAAAAAGAATAGTGATTTTAAACTATTTTTACATGTAAAGTAACAAACTTTTGATTTAATACAAAAGTATATTATAAACTAAAAACAATTGTATAATTTTGATTGTTTTTCTTCAAAAAACAAATTGAATGTAGCGTTACAATATATTTTCAATGTTGTTATACTATTTAAGACATTTTTTCAACTTAAGTTTAGTTTTTAAAACTTGGAAGAAGTTAAGAAAATCCGGAGGTAATTTACAAAAAAACCTGTAAACCTAAAGTGTTTACAAGTATTTAAACGTTGTTTTCATAAGTACACACTAAGAATATCTATCTATATTAGTTTAGCTAATGAGAAACATACTCTTTTATAGTTCAAAAAAGATTAAGTTTAAAAGAAAAGGTTTTTCATCTATAAATTTTTTTATTTTGGATACAGAATAAATACGCGATAAATCATAAATTTGATAATTTAAAATTAATCTTTTCAAAATGTATAGCATAGTAAGTATATTGAAATTTCTGCACTATATATAAAAGCTTTTTTTTTGTTAACAAAACGATGAAGTTCGTGAAGATAGATGAAATAATCCTTTAGTTAATTGACAAAAAAGCAACGTAGGCTTGTTTTAATTTAGTTTTAAAGGTATATACCATTCGAAATTTTTTAATTTAAATAGTTTTTTTAAAATTTGTCAATTATTTAAGTTTTAGTATTAAAAAACTACCTTTAGTATAACCTATAAAAATGTTGTTATTTGTTTTACTAAAATGAGTTAAATCGTGTATAATTTTAAACGTTTTGGGAAGAAATAAGTACATGAGATAAAATGGGAGCCGATCATTTCTAACCCAATCACTTCTAACCCGATCACTTCTAACCCGATCATTTCTAACCCGATCACTTCTAACCTGATAATTTCTAACCCGATCATTTCTAACAAGATCATTTCTAGCCCAATCACTTCTAACCCAATTAAACCCGATCATTTCTAACCCATTTACTTATGTTACGTTTTTATTTTTTAATCTGGATCTCATGCAAAAACAAACTAGTCTTAATGAAGTTATCAGAATAATAAAAAGAAAATGAACTTTTAGTTACTTTAAAACATAATGATTTTAATATGTTGCGTAAAAATATTTTTAGTATAAATTTTAATTTTAGTATTAACTTAACATAATCATAATATATTTTTATTACCTCGCTTTTGATTTTTTATGCTACACATAATTTTAGTTTTTTTCTATTTTTTTTTGTTTTTTCAATACACTTTAAGAGACCTTTTAGGTTAATCATATACAATTTACTAAATTGTTTACTTTAAGGTATTTTGAACTCTTCTTTGTAGGATTTTAAAATAAGCAGTGATAATTATATTTTAGCTGGATCTTATTGTAATTAACGTGACTAAAATAGTTTTAACATAAGCAAATTTTAAAAAGTAAACTCTACAATTGTCAAATTCAGATAAGAAAACTTTTATACTACGGTTTTAAAACTACATTGGAAGTCTAACGTAAATGTTTTATTATTGCTTACTAATGTATTAACCTTTTATAGTAGGGTAGTTTTAAGTTTCATCTTAATGACTTATACAAATTGTTATGCAACTTGTATAGGCCTATTAAGATAATGGAATTCAAACAAACATTAGGAGAAGTTAAAAACTTTTGTTATACTAAGTAGAAAATCATGGTTTTTAATAGAAACTAGCTATTAAAACAGTTACGTCATATAACTAAACCGCAAAAGTTGTTATGTCGATTGACTGTCTAAATTTCACATCATTAATAAATTCCTACTTAGTTTTAGAGCAAAAAAAAGTTGTTTAACACTAATAATTAAACAGATAAGTTTATTTATATAACAAGTTCGAGGTTAATCAAATCTCGCCTATGTTTTAATTGCGACTTAAATTAGTACTTTAATTGACAAACATTTCTTTAAAATTACTTTATTATGAGCAGTTGAAATAACGTAAGTAAAAACAAAATAAGTATTAAAAATAAAACATTTTGAAACTAAATAATAAATTAATTATAGTTAACTTAACTATAATTAGGAGCATAATTTTATAAAAACTCCAATAAGTTCTTTGTTTCTTTTAATCAAATATTTTTTCAGACGATTATTACACAAACATAGTTATTTTTTATTCATTACAGTAAAGCCAGCTTGCAGTCTATTGACTTTATTCTCGGTAGGTTTTTGCACCTCTAAACTTCTATAAATATGATGAGTTTTTTCTTTATAAAAAATTTAAATCTATATAAAAGGTTTCACAATACAAACTGGTTTTATTATTTTGTTATAAGTTTTTAAGTTATATAGTTTAATCTAATAACTTATAATAACATTTCTTATTTATTGATCGCTAAATTATCTACAGTTTTTGTGTTTTTGAAAGCCTGTAAAACAATAACTTTCAAAAGATATCAAGAAAATTATTTTTAAAATATCTACTGTTAATCGTGAGAATAACCGTGTTTTTGCAATTTTAAATTTTGAAAAATTTTAAATTTTTATGAAAAATGTAAACTTGTTTTACCCTACATAAATTTTATTTCAAAAGAAAAATGCGTAATAATAAGTTTTCAACACTAAACTTTCATAGTTAAGTTTATTTTAATTAATTATAACTTAATTACAGTTAATCTTTATATACAATTTACCAGTTAATTTAAGAATTAAAATTAAATTAAAGTTCGAGTAAATGACAAGTTCTGAATATTAAAAAACCTTCTACCTCTACTTTTGGCTTTGTATTAAACAGTATACACTTTCGTTTAAAGAACTTAGAATTTAATGATAATAATTTTAAATGAAACCACCATTATAATTACAATTACTAAAGTTTATTAACTCTATTATTAAAAGTTACATAAACGGTGATATTAGTATTTTAAAAAAGTTGTATTTCATATAAATTCTCCCTGAATTTGGGGGCAAATTGGTAATCTGGTTACTACACTAAAAAATATATACTAACCATATAGAATCATTTCAAAAGAAAGTACAGAATAGACTTTAACCGCTGCGATACTCATTATATTTCTTACATTGACGACTATCAAAACTTAATATTTAGTCTTTAGAATACAAAAGACTTATACTTTTCCTAATGCTTTTTAAAACTAATTAACTACACTTAATTACTAATCCAATTTTAAACCTTATTGTCAAAACAATAAATGAACCAATTAATATCAACAACTAAATTTTAATAAAAGCTTTCTGAACATCAGGTTTTATTTCAAAAAAAATTAACTAAACTTACAAAAAACAATTTTGTCGAAATTAATTTGTTTTTAAAACCAATCCTTATCTTAGTTTAATCGGGTTAGAAATGATCGGGTTTAATTGGGTTAGAAATGATCTTGTTAGAAATGATCGGATTAGAAGTGATCGGGTTAGAAATGATCGGGTTAGAAGTGATCGGGTTAGAATTGATCGGGTTAGTAATGATCGGGTTAGAAGTGATCGGGTTAGAAATGATCGGGTTAGAAATGATCGGGTTAAAAGTGATCGGGTTAGAAGTGATCGAGTTAGAAATGATCGAGTTAGAAGTGATCGAGTTAGAAATGATCTTGTTAGAAATGATCGGATTAGAAGTGATCGGGTTAGAAATGATCGGGTTAGAAGTGATCGGGTTAGAATTGATCGGGTTAGTAATGATTGGGTTAGAAGTGATCGGGTTAGAAGTGATCGGGTTAGAAATGATCGGGTTAAAAGTGATCGGGTTAGAAGTGATCGAGTTAGAAATGATCGAGTTAGAAGTGATCGAGTTAGAAGTGATCGAGTTAGAAATGATCGGGTTAGAAGTGATCGGGTTAGAAGTGATCGGGTTAGAAGTGATCGGGTTAGAATTGATCGGGTTAGAAGTGATCGGGTTAGAAGTGATCGGGTTAGAAGTGATCGGGTTAGAAGTGATCGGGTTAGAAGTGATCGGGTTAGAAGTGATCGGGTTAGAAATGATAGCGAGTTAGAATTGATAGTAAACCGATAAAATCGAAAAATATCCACTACCATCCCGACAAACACATTTGAGAATAATCGTATTTTTATATGAGAACATCGCCACAAAATTTCTCGAGCATAAAGTTTTACTTAAAAAAAAGTTTATTCATTGTTTGGCTATCTTTGTGTAATTCTGGTATATTTGCCTTTAAGGAATTAAGCCGGTGAAATGTTAGCCAAACCTATTTTAAACTTAAAAATTATTAATCAATAAACACTTGTATTGTATAGAATAAATTTTATATAAACTAAGAAAACTGTTAGTTTCTCTGTGAACATTTAAACTTTTATAATATAAAATTTATTTCCAAGCAGTTTCAAATCAATTTTTAAATTTGAAAATATTTTTTTGTAAATCTTATCTACAGTTGCCCGTTGTTTTATAAATTGTTCCTTTTTGATCAAATTTATTTTTTGTTGTGAATTTCAGCCCCACCTAAATGTGCCTTTTTTTCTCTACTAAAATGTCTTTTAACTAAAATCATTTTTGCTAACCAAGCATGAAGCTTCATATTTAAAATAAATAAGGTGTTTTTTAAGTGTAGAAGTTTGTATTTGTAATATAAAATTGTCAAGCTACAAAACTTGGTTTGTTCATGTAACAAAAAATAGCTACATGTAGTGTTTATTATGTTTTTATTGTTAAAAGATTTGCTAATTGCAAAAGGAAATTTATTAGCTTGTTTTTGTAATAAAAGTTTTCTAAAAAATTATATTAAAATACAGCTTCTTATATGAAATATTAGTCTTGAACATGATTTTTGCAATAATATGATTTTTTGTTTTAAACATTTTTAATCTATAAAAGTATACTGCTATTGTCAAAGTTATTTTATGCAACTTTTTTCAAGGTTGCAATACTTTCAGCCCACTCCTGATAACTCAAGCTGTTACGATATTTTTGCAAAACTTTGGTCAACTTGTCTAGTTTTTTAGTTTAAGATTTTTCGAGGCTAAGTAATTAAGCTATTATTTTGGTATTATTATATATTTAAGTTTTATTTCAGTTTAAAGCCTAATATTTTTTAATTTTCTGACATACTCTAGCCATTTAAGGCTAGTTTTTTTTTTCACTCAGACTGGTTTTTTTGATAAATGAGTGACAATATTGTTTATCCGTTTATATATTTTATTTATTTAGACCATACTAACAAAATGTATAGCCTTATTCCCCTAAACCTATATTTAAAACACTAATGTGGTAGATATAATTTGCAGATAACCTGAATATCTTAAGGTTAAAAATAATCTACCTACCATTTTTATTAATGGTTTTATTTATTATGAACACTACTGTCTAAAAAGTAAACTTAAAAAGATGGAAAGGAAATATTCACATGGTTCAAAAATTACAAATTAATACTCGATATCTATTTCATGGCAATTAGATTTTGTTATGTTATTATATAAATGTTATGGTATATATTGATAAGTTATATACAATCTCCCTGGAGTACTGAAACTATTGTTTAGCTTGTTGCAAAAAAATATTTTTTTTTTAATAGAACTTGCAGAACAATATAAACTACATGTGTTTTTTGAACATAAGTTTTTAAAACTTTCATTTAGTTACACTTAGTTATTTAAAACTATAGTTTTGTAAATATTTAAGAATGTTCAAAAATTCTCAATTTATTAACCTACTGTAACATGAAAATACAAAATTACAATAACTCTTTCAAGATTTATTTTTCTTTAGTAACAATTTTAATTTTAGAACAACTAAGCTTTATTATATTGATATTAGTGAAGAATTGTAATAAGTAAAAAGCTGCTTCAAAAAAGTATAAGTATTTAAAACCAGTTTATTATGAACTTTAAGAATTCCATAGTTTTTAAGCATGATTAAAAATTTTGTTGAAAATAGTAGAGCTAATAAATGAAACTAAAATATTTTATACATAATTTGTTTGGTTTTGAAATTAGTTTTTGATGATTTTAATGAATATTTTAGGCGTTAAGCATGAAAAAAAATTATTTACAGAAAATACAGCTAATAGATAACCCTTGAACTGAGGTAACGTAAGATGAACAGGAACTTTTTTATTGATTAATTTATAAACAGTAAATTAGTATTAATTTTTAATCTGAGTAGGTATTTATACTTTTTTGAGTATATTAATTGGGTTTCAATAGCATTGGTCCAGTCTAGTTTGTAGAAAGTTGTAATATGTTTTTTTTTCTATTTTTAGTTTGTTAGTGTATTAGTATACAATTTCATTTAAAAGTCTACATTTTATCTGTGTAAATAAAATTGTGTAGTCCCTAAACATATTTTTGCTAGAAAAAAAAAGAAATTTAAATATTTAAATCATGAACTGAAATCACTGATAAAATTTAAAACTAGGTGTATGTTGACATATTTTATAATTATTATTGTTTTTGATTTTATTTTTCAAAAGAAAATCTTATTTACTATTTTAAATGTTTTTTGTGGTTGTTTACATTATTATTTTGGTATAGTCAAACTCTAATATTTATACATTTTTTCAAGTTTGTAAAAACTGATAGTTTTAGTTATATGGATATATTTATTTTATACTTTTTATTTAGTTATAGCAAATATTTTTATTTGTTTTTATTGGATACAGCTTTATTTTATTACTTTTTTTCTGATATTGCAACTTTATTTTATTTAGATATTGGAACATAAGTGACCAGTAAATACACAATAAGTTCACAAGACACACAATTTCAAAAACACTAAATATATTTCGAGCAGTTCTTTTCAGTAGAGTACAATGCTAACAAATAATAAGATTTTACACAATTATATAGTAACCAAGTAATCAAGTAATCATAAAGTAATCAAGAGATTAATAAAAGACAAAAGCAATTAGTAACAGTTAAAATCAAATAAGTCCATTTACGTTATAATTGATCTACAGTAAAACTAAACATAAATAAAATGGAAACAATCCTTATAAAATGTTACGAAAATAAAGAAAAAATTTTAAAATAATTGTTTTCATTTTATTTATGTTTAGTTTTACTGTAGATCAATTATAACGTAAATGAACTTATTTGATTTTAACTACTGTTACTAATTGCTTTTGTCTTTTATTAATCTAATAATTACTTTATGATTACTTGATTACTTGGTTACTATATAATTGTGTAAAATCTTATTATTTGTTAGCATTGTACTCTACTAAAGAGAATTGCTCGTAATATATTTAGTGTTTTTGAAACTGTGTGTCTTGTGTAACTCATTGTGTATATTTATTTTATTATTTTTTTTTGTCATAACTTTAATTTATTATTACTTCTTTTTTTGATAAGTTAAAATAAGTTGATAGTAGAGTCTAAATTCTTAAACATACCTTAAAAAAAATATATTTTTTAACTTAATTTTTTCTCTGGATTAAAATCATACAAAAGGTTAAAATAGTTGCTAAAAATATTGATAAATTTAAAAATTAAAAACGTTTAAGATAGAAACTTTATTTTTAAACGTAGAGTTCAATATGTATTTTATGTGTGTATAATGTTTGATATATGTGTGTATAAAACTTCTTTTATTTTTAGATATTTTTTTTATAAAAAAATATTTAATGTCGTAAAGTTTATTAATCTTATTTGTCACAAAGTTTTTCGTTTTAGAGTTTAGATTTTGACTGTAAAGTTTTTTCTTTTTTACTTTTTTCTTTTAGCTCATAATAATTTTGACCAAGTTGGTTACGCAACTCGATGATCGAGAGGTCTTTTTGCGTATCAAGGTACTTGAACCAAAAAAAATTTGAGCAATTTTTCGTTTTTGTTTAATAAACCACTGAGTATCTTATATATTGTTTGTAAGGTACTAAGTACTGAAGCTACTTTACCAAAGTAAAATGTTGATATAATAATATTTTTTACTTAAAGTGATCAGATTGCACTCTCCAAAAGTATTTTTTTAAAGATTATTACTTTTCTGTGTACTTATTCTACTTGAAGTATTTATAAAAAAAAAGAAAAAAATTCGTTCATAAATAAACGAAGGTAAAAACTAGATTATAGTTCGATTGTTTGATATATATGTAACTATAAATGAAATGTTGTTTTTGTAACAATACTCCAAATAGCATTTACAAACTTTAAAAACTTTAGTAAGTTTGTAAAAAAAAATGTTTGAAAGTTAAGTATTTGTGCTGAAATAATCAAAAACACCACAGATTTGACAAACATTTTAAACTTAATAAGTACAAAATGAAACAAAGCTGCATAACAGTATTCACCACTCCAACTGGGAGGTTCACTTTCCATGAGAAAATGATGTCGATATGCGAAGCCAAGAAGTTCTGCGCGGAGAAAAACGAGATCTTAGCTCCTATCACCAACGAAGAAGACTCTCTGGCAATAACAAAAACTATCCGTGAAGGCGACCACGAAGGTTGCTGGTTGCACGATTTCAAGCGGTTCTTCATCGGTCTGGACGTCACATCTTGCGGCAAGGGCAAGCAGGATCGAGTGTTCACAAACGGGGAGGTTTGGAACCCAAAGGTTCACGACAAGCTGTATGTTGAACTTGGCGACACTTGGAACAAACCGTGCGTGTTCGCATTTTTCGATACTTACGAACCAATTGTCGCCTCTTGGAAAGGTTGCTATGAACACACGATGAGTTTTATTTGTCTGAAGCCTGCTGATCCTACGAAGGTCGTCTCAAGTGATTCTTGCAGTTCTTCAAGCTCAGAAGCTCTTGTTGTTAATAAGACAAACCAGAGCTTTATCGCTGTGGGGTTTGTTTGCTTCTTAGCTTTAGCCGCTGTTTTTTTGGCTTTGATTGCAACGAGGTACTATAGAAAGTACCGTAATATTGAAGAAAAACAAACTGAAGTGAACGCAACATTAGTTTTTCAAAACAGTAGTTATATTATTCCAGAAAAAGACATTTAACTGCATCCATTTTGGTGTATGACTCAATAACCGGAAGGTTTTTTCGTTTTTCTGGTTCTCAGACCAAATTTTTTGATTGCTTTTTTGTCGTTAAATAAACAACTTAAAAGCTAAAACAAGGTTTTATTTTTAAATATGTATTAATTATGAGGTAGTATAAAAAGTTATAAAAACATGCTTGTCAAATAAAAAATTAATAATGAAAATTGAGTTAACATGTTGTTGGTAAAGCTATCTTTTCATTTCCAGATACTTGTGTATTTAGTTTTTGTTTTTTTATTTGATTAGTAATGATTCCAAACTGTAAAGCTCACCTGAATTTAAAATTTTTATCGATATTTGAGTTTTGACATTGACACAACGATGCAAATAACCAAAAATAGCACTGCGTTTGTCCTTTTCTTTGTGATCAGCAACTAATCTAAATATTTGATGCAATGTCTCCCCAATATAGGAGATGCTCTGGCATACAGCTCTGGAGACTAATATATTCATATTAACATGCAAATGGTTTTTAAATGCAATAAAACTCCCTCCGACAATAGAATTAAGGTTTTTGTCTAATTATTCAAAACGTATTGAATACACACCTTATAAACACACCGGATTTTCAGAACTATTTTTGGTGTTTTATCTATCATTTTTAAGGAAGTCATTTGTTTATGAATGTAGTGAGGAAAAAAAATTACAATATTTTAATGTTTTTTTTTTTCAATGTTCGATTAAGTTATCAAAACCTAAACTACAGAAAAAACACGAGGAAGAAAAAATTCATATTAACATGCAAATGGTTTTTAAATGCAATAAAATTCCCTCCGACAATAGAATTAAGGTTTTTGTCTAATTATTCAAAACGTATTGAATACACACCTTATAAACACACCGGATTTTCAGAACTATTTTTGGTGTTTTATCTATCATTTTTAAGGAAGTCATTTGTTTATGAATGTAGTGAGGAAAAAAAATTACAATATTTTAATGTTTTTTTTTTCAATGTTCGATTAAGTTATCAAAACCTAAACTACAGAAAAAACACGAGGAAGAAAAAATACAAAAGTTTATTATTAAAGTAATCAACTAAAATAAAACCGTCGGCAAACAGCGATCAGTGATTTATACATAGATTAAAAACAAACTCGACTCACAAGGAAAAACAAGATGTAAGGAGTAGGCAAACTACAAAGTTTAAGCTAAATCTGGCCTGTTAAGCAAAATTTCGGGTACGCAACTTATTATTTAATTACAAAATAACTTTTGCAAAAAAAAAAAATGTAAACATTTCGAAATGCAGTCTTAATTTTAGTTAATTAAAACTTTAAACTATTGAGCCTTCTAAATTATATTCTTAAAATAAATCTAGGTAGTTTTGTTTTGATCACCCAGTAAAAAACCAAAAAAAGTTTTTTTTTAAATCTAATCTGCTGCCAACCTATTGTTTAATTTTTTATGGTCATTATTTTCTAACATATAAAGTTGTAAATAAGTTTTGAGAAAAACTTTTTTAAAGTAAAAACTACAAAACTATCAACCTAACTAAAAATACTTAATGTAAACTGTTAAAATAAGTATTTTTGTAATCATTTTATAAAACTACCTGATTAAAGATTTTCTTGTTTTAAAATAAAAATAGCAGTCAATCAATAAATTATAAATCAAAACAAAAGTATAAAATTCAACCTACTTTAGACTAATTTTAGTTTTTAACAAATCCCTAAATTAAAAAAACAGCTATTGTAATTGATCAATTTTTCAATGAAATTTATAATAATAAAAGATAATAAAAGGGCAAGAAAAGAGTGCACACATAAAACACCTTTCTAAATAGTCAAATTAAAACTCCGAGAGTTAATAAGTAAAAACAGGATGTATTTCTTTTTATGTCAAGTAATACTGTAGATCTTTTTTTAAAGATTTCTAAATAGCTACATCGCAAAATTTCTGTTTATTCTTTATCAAACAATCCTACTTTTAAAACCAGTGCATCAGTTTTTTGAACAAACAAGTTTAATTCCATTGTATAAACACAAATTTTTTAATAAATAATTATTTTAAGAGTGTTTATAGTATCAGCTGTAAATTAAAAGCACTTTAAAATAACAAAAAAAAACTTAAATTTTATTTAAAAATGTTGTGTTTGTTATAAAAATATTCGTATTATTTTTCTAAAATAAAATGAAATTTTTAAAGTATTTTAGCTGACCTTAGAAAATTGAGACTAAATAAAGTTTTCTAACATATATGGTAAAATTCAAACTATTTTAATAGAAAACAACAGAATATTTTGAAAAGAAAGTGCTATTTTGCAAAAAAAAAAGCTAGTTTTCAAATAATAAAAATACAAACTATCTATATAACTTAAATATAACTAATTTAAATTGTTATCTTTTACGAAATTTTAACTTCGATTCTTTTCATTCAATTAATTGTAAAGTTTATTTAGAAATTTAAAGCAAAACTTTTTAGACGTCTAAGCAAAACTTATTTTTATTGGATACTCTACGTATTTTTATAATAATGTTTAAATTTTTTGATTTTTACAAGCATTTTAAACATTGAAACTCACACTTACTTTGGTATTATGAACTTGTTTCTATCAAAATCAAAAACTAATTTTAAAAACTACAATCTTAAGCACATTTAATTTTCAAATGAAAAATAGTTAATTCAAAGGTATTTTTATCGATTTTCCTCTATGAGTCACTACAGAATACATATACAAACTTTATATAAGCAAAAGTAAAACGCAAACAAAAAGCCAATTATTGTATATAGCCTAAAATCCACATTTAAGTCCTCAGGTTTATTGCATAAATCTTCAGTGCAAGCGGTGTAGTTGGCTCTATAAAGTTTAAAATCTACCGCAGCTGTCGTCTGGTTCATTTTGTTTGCGCAGCCTTTGTAAACGAAGCTTCTGTTTAGAATTTCAAGTATTTCATACTCTACAGTGACGCATGAAGCGTCGTTGCCGCATAACTCATCATTGCATGTTTCTACCATTCGATTACATTTTGGTTCTTGTCCATTTCTAAATGCCTTTTGACATCGGTAACACTTCAAACTGTAACAAACCGTTATTGTGGAAAGAACCGCATACAAAAATGTAGAATGCTTCATATATAAACAGATTATTGCCTAGAAAAAAAGTACGTTGATTTTGTGTATAAAAAATTTATTGATGTTTAATGACAACAAATTTTACAATTAATAACAAGTTGCTTCCGTTTTACTAAGCTCGCAAAACTTAGTTTCTAATTTAAGTTATTATTGCAAAAGTTTATATTTGTTACTTTTTTGAACGAACATTCAAAATAGCAAACATAAACAAAAAAAAATCTTATAGCAAAACTAACCGTATGTAAAACTGAAAAATTATAAAGGATCTTACTACTGTTCAGATGGTAGACACAACTTTTTTTTATTATTAGAAAATACTTGTATTTATTTATTAAAACATGATTATGTTTTACAGGTTTTTTGGTTTGAGCAATTTTAAAAGAAAAACAAACTAGCTTTAATACCCTTTTAGGTAAAAAAAACTACTTTATTTTGATAATTGATTAAAACTTTTTGATTTTACTTAAACATTTTAAAAATTTTAAAACATGTTAATATAGTAATAAAATAGATAAGCTTACTTTTCTTAACACTATAACTTATTTCAAGCACTTTTTATTATTTAATGAACCTATTTACAAGACAAAAGTACTAGTCTATACTATTCGAGTATAGTAAGTTACGTCAGTTCTTTGTAGACAATTATTACCAATATGCTAAAACAACGACATTAAACGGTAATATTTTTAAATTTCAAATATTATTAAAGTAGGCTTAGCATATAAGATATAAAATACGAAAAAAACTACAAACAACTTATGACATATATTACAATAAAACTTACATATATTATACACCTTTACTGATTTGAAGCTAGCCAACTTTTTTATTATGTTAAAACAAAGTGTTGCTTATAAAAACTAATTGCTGCTAAGCTAGTCATAAAAAATGTTCAGTTTTACTGCTTTGATTTTTTAATTCAATTCTACGTTTTTAAATAACAATGTAATTTTCTATCACAAGTAATTAGGCTAATATACATAAAAAGATGCTTTGTAAGTTAACTTTGTCGCCTAGATTTATCGATTCAAACCTTGTTAACGGTTGTTAAAGTTAAAACAGTAGGTTTTTATACGAATTTAGGTTCAATGCTAACGTTGGTTGTAGTAGATTTAAAAAACTAGTTGCTAAACGTGCTGTCTACTTGTTGCATAATTACAGCTATGGCTGTTAAAGAAAAATTATAACCTACAAATTATATTTGTTGAACTTTAATTATTTTTCCATATATGATTTTTGGAACTTTTTGTTTATCTCCAACCTTAATTTTTTATAATATCTTTAAAGTTATGGCTATTATCAAACAAGTTAATTTAAGAAATTGTAAAACTTAATTAGTTATTGAACATTAACTGAACATTGATGATGCATAGATATAGCTTGTATTTCTATTCTAACTTTTGCAAAAACCATATATAAAGTTTAAAATTGTTCAAAGCTTAAGTATTTTAATTCACTTTAAAATTCTAGTTACTTATGTAGTCGACAGTTATATAATTTTCTAAAGTGTACTATTTAAAGGTACTGCAAAAAGTACTCTATTATTAAACAAAAATATTGTGCAGCCCTCTGAAAAAATTCTAGACACGCCCCCGGTAGGTACAATTTATGACTCTAATATTAATTAGTAAGTTTTGTCAATTTGATACACAATTGAAAAAAGACATGATAATGCTAGTTATAAACTGCTAATAAATGTCTATTCTATCTTAGTTAGTATACTAAATTTTCATTATGAATTATAAAACAGAACGAGACTAAATTTTTCTTTTCAGAGGAGATCAGTTCAATGGTCCTCCTCAAAATTAAATTGACCGCCGAAGCCTACTTGGGAAAGACTATCACAGATGCCTTGGTCACTGTCCCAGATTACTTAAATGGTTTCCAGCGTCAAGCTACCAAAGATTTTGGTACCATCTCCGGTTTGAACGTTCCCTGCAGTATCAATGAGCCAGTATTGCTTACGGTCTTGACAAGAAGGTTGATATTGAAAATACGTAATAAACATATTCTTTTTTATATACTTACATTTTTTGAGGGCAAATAATATTTTACTTTTTGATTCGTAGATTGGATTTTCTATTAGCTTAAAACAAACCTCAATCCGTATTTTGCTGCTACTTGGAGAATTTGAACTAAAGATTATAGATAAATTTTGTTTAACATTTTCAGTTATTTGTTTCAAATTATACGAGCTGTGAATACTTGACTTGAAAACTTATGCAGTGCTTAATTTTTTTTTAATTAGTGCTTATGATTCGCATTTTTTGATTAAAATAAGATTTCAAATTATATTGTTGCTTTTTGTTTCTATTCGTTAGAAATATCTTTATTCAAAATAAAGATAGAAATAGTTACTTTAATAAAGTTGAAGCGCAGATTCGTTCAAAGAACGACCGAAAAAAAAAGTTTTTATGGTTGAGATTTGTTTAGTTTGTATAAAAACGGTACAGTTTAAAAATTAAAACTAAGCCATAATTGTTTTACATTAAAGTTAAAATGTTTTTATATTTTTGTGTAAATATTTTATAACTGTGAAAATAATTCTTTATCTTATTTCAATCGATAAAAAAAAATCTTTTTAATATTGAAAAAAAAAAAGAACTAACTTTTTTAATCAGCGTTAATATTGTTTGGTTTATAAAAGCAATATTTTATTTCTAATTTTTTTTAAACCGTTAGTACTGTATAAGTTTCAAATCGTACTTAATACTAAAGTTCAAGAAAATTAAATTTTAAAAATAAACAAATCTATAAGAAACTGACTTGTGTTTGGAATTGTATTTAAAATCAAAACGTTTTTATGTTCTACTTCTTAAAACTAAATAATATAAACCATATTTGAACAAAAGTATATTTTAGCTCAGGGGTCGGCAGCCGTTTGTAAATGACAGGATAATTTGTTTTTAATGATGCTTGTGCGTCTCACTAGTTTTAATGTAAAGGACTACGAATATTTTTGTAATAGTTATAAATGGTTTCTAATATTGAGGGACTATTCAAACTAATGCAAAAGGTTTAGCTCGCATTTACCAAGTCAAACCTGGTATATCAGCTACCCATCAAGCGTCAAGTTTAACTTTAATTTGTTGTCATTAAATGAGCTTATTAGGGGTTAGCTAAGTTAATAAGGTAAATTAGCTCGCAATACGCGGGTCATAATTGGCTGGATTTAAGCTTACGACTGATCTAAGTCATCTAAAGTTCACTCATTATCTTTTTTAACTTGTACAATTTTTACGTTTTACGTAATAACGTCACTAAACAGTTCACAGTGCATAAACTTGTGAAATAAAATAAAACAAAACAGTCATTTACTAGTAGACTAATTCAGGCGAGGGAAGACTGTTATACGTCCCCGGCCAATTTTCTTAGAAAGAGGCTCGCCGGCCGAACTATAAAGAAAAATCTTCCAGGGCCGCAGTTGTTAAAAATAGTTCTGTTAATCAATATAGTTTTTTTTAAGCCAAAAATATGCAATAGTTTAGCACTAGTGAATACTATTTGTTTAACTTAAAGAACGTATATGCAACTTTAAATGCAAAAAAAAAAAACTTTCATTGACTAAAAACAATTATATTCAGCCAAAAAGTACATCGCAGGTATAATATTTTTGCCGCTAATTAGTTGTAAACCAAAATATGTTGTAGTTGCAGTTAAAAACTGGCAACTAGTAATTAAAACTAAAGATAAGCTCTTGCATAATACGCAGCTCAATTCTCTCTATTTATCACTTCACGATAAAGCTCTATTGCGTTGTGACGTCATTAAGATTACCACAAACAGTAGCTTGCCTGCTTTAGGTAGTGTTAACCGCTGAATGCATTGCAATCAAGATCATACTTTTAGGGATCATTTCTAAAGTGTGTGTCTCACGAACGTTATTAATCATTGACGATCAACCTCTCACGATGATGAATTTTGGGGCGGTTCTCTGAGCAGGAAAATGACTTCGGTTTCTGGCTGGATGTCGTAATGACTGTTCCCTGTTGTCATGGCAACAGTGGAGGGGAATCTCTCTTTCTGAGTGATGAAACGACAAGCCTTGAGGGGCTAATTTAGGAAAAAAAAAGTGAATTTAGCTATCAGTACTTTTATTTAGTGCTTGCAAATTACGGTAGGCATTCTGAAATAAATTCAAACATATAAGTTTAGAATTGGCTCATAGCAATGGCGTCGCGTGGTCTTTTTGTTAGGGGGTGCTGCAGATTGACATTGTCTAATTAATAAATCCACTAATTTGAAATATTCACATTAAAACCTTAAAGGTAACATGAAGATATAGCTAATTTTTCAGAATAAAAATTTGAACATATTTGTTTAATTATATAATAAATAAAAACACACATCTCATACCTTTGTATATCATCACCCTTTCCTAACAACTATAGCTACTTTTATTTATGTCCATGTTAGTTAACTGTATTTGCACAATTATAAATTTACTAACTTAGTTTTATGACTTGTCTAACTAGTAATAAAAAAGAAAAAAAAAACATGCAAGGTACTTAAAAAAACGAAGTTACCCCTGCTCGAGTTTTTCCTGCTCGAGTTTTTCCTACTCGAGTTGCTCCTGCTCGAATTTTCCCTGCTCGAGTTACCCCTGCTCGAGATTTCCCTGCTCCAGTTTATCCTGCTCGGGGTGAGTGTCACTTCTTTTGCACGAGTAGACACTTTTGCACAGCGACTCTTTTGAACGAGCGTCACTTTAGCACGAGGGGACACTTTTTCACGGCGTCACTTTTGCACGAAGACAATTTTGCACAAGTTGAATTTTTTTTTTATAGTACTTTAATAAAATTTCTTTTTTTAACTTTCACCACTACCCCTAACCCTTACCTTCGGTCGGTAATTTTTTTTTTTGACAACTTTTATTAATTAATTTTTTTTTTTCTATCACTGTAATCACTAACCCTTACCCTCGGTCAGTAATTTGTTTTCTTTTTTTGTTTGTTTTATTAGTTTTTTTTTTGTCTAGTTTTTATATTATTTTGCATTTTTTTTTCTTTTTTATTACTGTTACCACTAACCCTTACCCTCGGTCGGTAATTTTTTTTTTATTAGTTAATCTTTTTAAATTTCTTATCTTGTTCTTTTTTTAAATAATTTTATTTTATATAATTTTTATATTTACTTATTTTGTCCCCTCGTGCAAAAGTGACCCATTCCCGCTGACACAGATTGAGCTTGCAGCTCCAAAATTACGAACATTTTGAACATCAAATATAGAAATATGAAAACAACTAATTTAGCAGGCAACTTAAATACTTTCATGTACACATTTGACTGTATTTTTTGTACAACTTCATGATAACATAACTTTCTTTTTTTTTTAACCAGAAGAAAAAATTTATATTATTTTAAAGCTCAACTCCTCAACTTTGAAATAAAATTACTTTGACGTAGTTTGCGGTTATACAGCTAAAGCAGGGGCTTATTTAACTCCAAAAAAAAAAAAAAGCATAACTTTCATTTTTTTAGGTGGAGCTACAGCTCCTGCGTTGAATCTTTAACATTTTATCAAGAGTTATGAAAAAAAAAGATTTGGCTGAGAATGCTATTTTTGGACCATATATTTTGAGCGCTTATTTGTCGTTCAATAAACAATAAGTACTTTGATGATTTAGCTTTTTCAAACACATATAAAAGACTGTATTGTTGTCTAATACAAGTTTATATAGCTATTATTATGCTAACATACTTTCTCTCAGGTAGTAAAGTGATTAGGATTCATGGCTCTGACCAATGCGGACCGGGTTCGATCCCGGTCTAATAGTTTTTTGAAACTATTTTTTCAGTACAATAGTTTGTAAAGTTAGTGTTTTTCTCAGCCAATTTTTTACTATTATTTCATAACTGTTGATAAAATATTAAAGCTTCTAAATTTAAGCTAAATGTTTAGTTTTAAACTCCAAACTTGACCAAAAATTAAACTATGAGCCAGGATAAACTCGAGCAGGGAAATCTCGAGCAGGGGTAACTCGAGCAGGGAAAATTCGAGCAGGAGCAACTCGAGTAGGAAAAACTCGAGCAGGAAAAACTCGAGCAGGGGTAACTTCGTTTTTTTAAGTACCTTGCATGTTTTTTTTTTCTTTTTTATTACTAGTTAGACAAGTCATAAAACTAAGTTAGTAAATTTATAATTGTGCAAATACAGTTAACTAACATGGACATAAATAAAAGTAGCTATAGTTGTTAGGAAAGGGTGATGATATACAAAGGTATGAGATGTGTGTTTTTATTTATTTTATAATTAAACAAATATGTTCAAATTTTTATTCTGAAAAATTAGCTATATCTTCATATTACCTTTAAGGTTTTAATGTGAATATTTCAAATTAGTGGATTTTTTAATTAGACAATGTCAATCTGCAGCACCCCCTAACAAAAAGACCACGCGACGCCATTGCTAGGAGCCAATTCTAAACTTATATGTTTGAATTTATTTCAGAATGCCTACCGTAATCTGCAAGCACTAAATAAAAGTACTGATAGCTAAATTCACTTTTTTTTTCCTAAATTAGCCCCTCAAGGCTTGTTGTTTCATCACTCAGAAAGAGAGATTCCCCTCCACTGTTGCCATGACAACAGGGAACAGTCATTACGACATCCAGCCAGAAACCGAAGTCATTTTCCTGCTCAGAGAACCGCCCCAAAATTCATCATCGTGAGAGGTTGATCGTCATTGATTAATAACGTTCGTGAGACACACACTTTAGAAATGATCCCTAAAAGTATAATCTTGATTGTAAAGCATTCAGCGGTTAAACCTATCCAAAGCAAGCAAGCTACTGTTTGTGGTAATCTTAAGGACGTCACAACGCAATAGAGCTTTATCGTGAAGTGATAAATAGAGAGAATTGAGCTGCGTATTATGCAAGAGCTTATCTTTAGTTTTAATTACTAGTTGCCAGTTTTTAACTGCAACTACAACATATTTTGGTTTACAACTAATACATACTTTAGAAATTTACAGCTTCGTATATGTCTTAACTTAAAAACTTAGATTTTTTTATTATTAAATAAACATTAATAAAACAAATTTATTTAACCGAAAGATTTTGTTGCTTACAAAACTAGTTTGTACATCAATTTATAAAGTTAATCTAAACTGCTTATATAAATTTCAAAATTTAACCATCTGTGTATAGCTTTTTGTTAAAAATATTTGACTTTTTAATTGACTTTTTAAAAGGTTTTTGCAATAAAAGTTCGTAAAAAAAACTAAATAATAAGGTTTACATTAGACTTTTTTACAAATACACTGACATCCTTAGTTTTTTTTAATCGTTATAATTTATATCTAAGTTTTATCTTAATTTTCTCTCAAGTCTTTTAGAAGAGGGTACGGAAAAAGTCGTTATATCTAGAAATAAAGTTTGTATCAAACTTTTGTTTTGGTCAAAGCCTTTGTTAATAGTTACTTTAAATACACTAGTGTTTTTTTAAACATTGTTTAATTTTTAGCATTTCAAATTAGGTCTACAGTAAAGGTTACAAATATTTTGAAAACAACAAAAAAGTAGAGTATCCATTGAGTAAGGAGTTTTAATTGAAGGTTTGCAAGCTTAAAATTTGGAAAAAAAGCTAATTTTTCCAAAAAATATACAATTGTGTAAAACTTGAAATATAAATGTTAATTATCCTTATAAGTTAAAAACTAACTTTTTCTAATAAGCTTAATGTAAAAGTGAACTTTTTTGCTAAACATTTAGTAATAAATGTCCTAAGAAGTAATTAAGATTGTTCGGTAAATTTTGAAAAAAAGATAATTTAAAAGCTGTACCAAGCTACTATATTGCGACAACTTATAATTGGTTTTATTTATACTTTAGTCAACTTTAAATGCATTTAAACTAATTTAAAAATAGTTGCTTTTGTTACTACATTTTAATAAAAACATGTTTTATAACTAGTTTTTTATCCGAGTAGTAATTCACGTAAACTACTTTAGCCCTGAACTTATTTGAAAGTACGCATTAAAAATTAAACTAAAATTTCATACGTACAAAATAAGTCATTAGAATTTAACGATCTTAACTTAAACAAGTTTATTTGAGACCAGTTTATATTTCTTATACTATTCCTATCATTTCGTTAACGACTTATTTTAAGTAAAATTTTACTATTTTTCCTGCTTAGTTAACAAATAAAATTCAGTGGAACATAAATACCTAAGATTGATGAATTCGAATAAAAGTAACACTTGAGGCGTATCGTCGTTTTATTAACTGTGCATTCAAGCAGAACAAGCGAAAAAATGTTGCACACCGGAGTGCTTACCGCGGGCTTCAAACACATGAAGGGGTGGGCCCAATACAAGCAGTACATGTTCTTCTTGACAACCACCGAGGACTTGTCCCGCCTGGAGTAAAACAAAGTGTCCCAGCACATGGGCTTCTTGGTCACGTGCTCGATGGACGAATACAGTGGCTCGTGGACGCTCTTGTCGAAAATTTCCCCGTTGGTGAAAAACCTGTTCTTGTCGTCGACCACGTCCAGGCCGACGCGGTAGGACGCGAGCCCGCCCAAGTTCGTGTCAAGCCGTCGGTGAAGTTGCGAAGCTGGTAGAAGTCGTCCCAGGTGGTTAAGGGCGCCAAGATCTCGCCCTTTTCCCTGCAGAACTCCTTGGCGCCGTCGCGCGACAAGCGGGTCTCGCTGTGAACGTCCCGCTGGTGGTGGTCACGGTGGCGTCCTCGCAGTGCTGCGGGGTGAAGAAGTAGTCGTACATTTTGCAAACAGAAAAGTTTTACGGGTTTTGGAATAGCTTGTGTTAGAGCGTTTGAAAATACGAATATAGCAGCTAAGTTTTGTTTGAAAATAACAAAACTAATTATTTTTTAAAGGTTGTTAGATTATGTATTAATATAATTTTAAAATGGAAACAAAGTTATCAGAAACACTAAAAAGTAAGAAAAACTTTTATAACAAAAAACAAATTAGCTCAGTTTTTAACTTAAAAGCAAATGTGTCTAGGCAATCTGTAAAAACTAGTTTGTTTTCCATTGGTAGGTGACTCAAGCAAAAGTAATAATAAAAATAATAATAAAATACTAGGTCTTTTTTATTATATGACTCTTTACTTACAACATATTTGCGAGCTAATGTTTTTACAGTAGTATAACAGTGTCGTCTGATCTTATAATATTTATAGAAAAAAATTGTAATGAACAGTGTAGATTTAACAGTGCATTTTTAACACTGAATTCAGCTCATCTGAACAACTTACAAACTATATTTTATATTTTAATCCGTGCACTCAAAAATTTAATTTAAAATACACTAAGCATAAATTTATAGATACTATGTATTTTTAGTTAGCACAACAGTTATAGATTAAAAAAGAAAATAAAACAATTGTCAAACTGTTTTTGTTAATTACCTTTAAATAAGCTTTGACTTTAATAATATTCTATTTTATGGACAAGCTTTTAAATAACAGACAAGTAATCTAAAGTAGCTTTCTATTGTTAATTTACAAATTACATTATACACTTTTATGGTCAGACATAAGCTTTTAACTTTCATATAACATAGCTGTTTTGAATTAAATAGAAATGTATAATTCATAAGTCTAAATAAAACTGATATTTCAAGAAAACCTTACTGAAACGTTGTTTATATGAACAGCTGAAAATTTTTATCGAACTAAATATATAACCGGTTTACCATAAACAACAATGCTTGAACAAAAAATATATTTTTTAAATTAAAAACCAGAACTGCTTCAAAAATAAAAAGCTTAGAACATTAAAAACTGTATATAAACAAAATTACAAGCATCTGTAGTTTTAAATCCTTAAAACTTGCCAGTATTACTTTAGTAGTTGTAAAACAACATGCTACAAAATTAAAAAGTTTATTTGAGATGAAATTCACAACTTAACAAAAACTACGTTAATTTACAACAAATAAAAATAGTAACTGACTCTCAATAGTTTTAAAAATTTTACCTGAACTGAAAAGTTCTGACTGCTTAACAAACAGGGTTACTCAGTCAGACGCGTACGAACTCTAAAACAGTATAGCCTTTGAAATAGTTTGATTGGCCTTGTATCACTTTTTATTTATAAATTTAATCAATCATAAATAAGTTCGAAACAGGTTACTGTATTCTAGACAAACTTTTTCATGCAAATTAGGTTTTATGAAAATAGGCTGAGTATCCAACTTCAATGTTAGCTATTAAATATTTTAAGGTTTAGTAGTTATCACGCCAGATACTTAAAAGAAAAATAGTACTTTTTTTTATCTGAGCTTGTTTTTCAAACATTTAGATATAGATAGTAATTTTTTGGTTACCTTAAAAAATAAATTGGCTCGTTTTTAATCAACTTCTTCTAAAGATCAAAGCTGTTTTTTATCAAAGAGTAGCTGTAAAAGTTATAAACAACTCGAAGTTTAAGTAAACGTGTTCTACCTATGTGTGTGAATTACTGCTTTATAACAACTAGGTTAGTTTTCTTATTTTTTAATATATGAACAGATGTGTTTTTTTTTTAAGCACCGTAAATTTTTTGATAAAAAAGTTTTTCTATGGATCATATCAATAAGTAATTGATAAACTTTTAAACTATCTTTTAAACTGTTAATTAGTTTAAATATAATTGTAGTAAATATAAACAGAGCACGTCAAATATTTCAATATTTTTAAAAGCCTACTCAAAGTAATGTGTAAGTGTGAAAAATTATTTTTTGATAAAATTTATTTTAGTTTAGTTTTGTGGAAGTTTTTAAAAATACTGTAAATAAGTATATTTTAAAACTCTCTTTAAACTTTACGAAAAAGTATACTTAAAAATAATATACTTAAAAATAAATGATAATAATAATAAATAATTACATAAAAATGATGTACTACGTAAAAATATCTTTAAAAAAAGACTTTTGAACTTAAATATATTTACTTTAAAATAAAATAGTACGTTCAAGCTTATTTAGTTAACGATTTAGAAGCATAGTACAAAATAGTTTATTGCTTTCGCGGGTAATTTGTTTGAAGAAACTATGTAGTTACAGCTTATTTGTAATATTATGAACAAAATATTATAAGTTATACTTCTTTCACACAATTATAAAACATAAAAGTTAAATGTTAAAAGTTTATGTAATTAACCTTATCAATTTTTTGTGGATTAAAAAGTAAATAAATAATTCAAAAATTTTATAATCAAATCGTTTTAATTATTTAAGTATTTCTGATGTTTTTCTACGTTTAGAAAAAAATCTGATGGTAATATGGTAAAAATTTTCAATATCAAATAACCAAAACCAATATAAGCAAAGAGTTTTTAATAATAGTGAATAGAAATTTTCCTAAAACTAACTCTATTTAAGAATATCTTAAGCAGAAAAGACATGAAGTTATTTACACATGTATCAGGGTAGACAAAAAACTTAGAATGGTAGAAAAACCTCAAGCTTTACAACTTTGGGCAAAAATAACTTGAAAAAATCTAAAGTTTGAGTCATTTGAAAATAAAATTAAAACACCTAAAACTATTAACAAAATATAAAGAGTTAAATTTTAAACAGTTTTCACATGTAAAATAATGAAATTTTTTTAGGTACAAAAGTTCTATCATATACAATAATTTTTTTGGTATCATTTTTTTTGTTATAAAACACTTAAAAAGTAGCATTACATACAGTATTTTAAATATTTTTATACCATTTAGGACAGTTTTTTTACCATAAGTTTAATTTTATACTATAAAAGGACAAAATAAACATGAACTTTCAAAATCCTGGAAGAAATTGAGATAACCTGGCAAAATGTACCAAAAGTATTTTGCAACCCTGTATAAAATACCCCAGGTGAATTAGAAATTATTTGTATGATGTTGTAAAATAAAATATAGGTCCTGGGCATAACATTAAACTGTTCTGGTGTATGACTCAATAACATAAAGTTTTTTGGTACACCAGGTCCTTGGACCAAACGTTTGAGAGTTTATTTTTTGTTCAATAAATAATATACACTTATTTTACAGAAAACAAATAGTATTAAAAACAAGATGAAACTGGAAAGGTTTTATACATTACTAAATCCATCTACTGTAAATGAAAAACTCCAAAGAAGTGTGAACTTTGATTTTAATAAAAATAAAACAGTTCAAGTTGAAAAATGCTTTTATGTAGCAACTAAAGATGAACTCTCATTAGATGAAAAAAAGTTAACTTTAATTATATACAATTTAAAAAAAGTTTAGGAAAATTACCTTAATCAGGGTTGCCAAAAAACCTTGAATCTTGAAAAACCTAGAATTTGACAATTTATGCTATAAACCTGGAAAACCTAGAATTTGACAATTTTTGAAAAGAACCTGGAATTTTGAATTAAAGTCACTAAAAAATCTGGAAGTTTAGACAATTTTTTCATGTAAAATAACAAAAGTTCAATTTGACAAAAAATCTATCATATACTTATAGACAAAAACTTTTGTCATCATTAGAAAAAAATTAATTTGAAAAACACATTTAAAGTAGCATTACAGTATCTTTTTAATATTGTTATACTATTTAAGACAGTTTTTTACCATATACTTAGTTTTAAATTAGAATATACCTAAAAACTTGTGTTTTTGAAAACCTGGAAGAAGTTTAGAAAATCTGAAAGAAATTTCTCAAAAACTTATGGCAACCCTAATAAATTTATATCAATAAGTTTTACTGTATATTGTTAGATTGAATCTTTCAAAATTAAAATGTTCAACTGTATAAACTTAAAACTTATATTTGTTTGCAAGTTAGACTTATGTTTATATCATCCAGAAAATTATCCATAGTAATAAATAACATTTGTGATTTTGCTTTTTATTACTATGCTCAATTAAGAAAATTAATAAAAAATTATACAACTAAGTAAAAATGTATTAAACTTTTAAAAAGGCTCTTTCATTTAATATTATGTATTTTTATATATTTCAAAACTATTAAACTAACAAGCATGCTTTTAAGTTTAAAATTAGTAAACTAATGGTATCCAATCTCCATTTTTTCTGTGTAGATTTTAGAACAAAATTTATTTTAAAGTTAAAATGTTTCAATTACAAGTTTTAATATTAGCAATTTACCAAAAAACATTCAATGTAAAATATGACTTGGTTTAATTTTACAGCAAGGTATTGTGGTTACTTCAAGCTCCAGGCTGTGAAAAAGTTTTTGCAGAATCACAACTAGAAAAACAAAATGAAAATTCACTCCATTTCATTGTAGAAGTTGGACCAAGGTTGATAGTAAATTAATAATCTTTAATTTAATAATAAGTTACATTTAATATTTATAAAATAGTGTAGGTGGAATATACATATCTTAAAGCATCACTTTTAATTTATCATTTTTAAACAAATTCATAAAGTTATTACTAAGGTTATTTGAATGCTACTAATATAAATAGTCTTATACAAATACAATATTTTTAAGTACAATGTTGTAAAACTATGTTTAAAATTATAAGATAAAACTGGTTTAACTTTTTGTAATTTTGAATTCGATTTTAAGATTAAATATCTTTACTTTCTAAAAAGTAATTATAACAAAACAACATAAGCAGTTTTTTTGTTATGTTTACACTTTACTAGAGTTTTTTTTTTATAGTGTTAAGTTTCTTTTAAAGTTTATATCATTAAAACTTGTAAACTTTAATGTTTTTGTTTTGTATTAATTATAAATGTATATTTTCTGTATATATTGTTTTGTTGCAATTTGCAACTTCAAACTTGCTTATACTTGTATTTGTAGAATAATCTCTTTGTGTTGTTAATACTTAATCCAATTGTTCATGCTTTTCAGATTAAACACAAGAACTCCATTTTGCACTAATGTGACGTCGATATTCACAAACGTCGGTTTGGAGGTTGTGGAAGCTGTTGAAGTGTCAACAAGATACAAAATCCAGCACAACGTGGATGAGTCTGGTGATTCCTGCTACGGAAGATCTTACTGGAACAAGTTGATCCTGGAGACTTTCCATGATCCCATGCGTCACATTGTGTAAATAAATAATTTCTATACTTATGCTCATGTCTCTATAGTATTTATTCTAAAAAAACAAATTATACTATTTCAAATTCAGTTTTCTGATGTGTAACACTATACAAACTAATATTACTCTGCTAAAAGTATTAATTTTTAACTGACTTATATATATATTTTTTAATTTTGTTCTTAATTATATTATTTTTATTTTTTTTTTTTGAAACTTATTTAATAATTTTTTTTTACCAAAGTAATTACTCTTGAGGAAAAATGTCTACTTGTTTGATTGTTTCAAAACAAATTAACTTGTTATCAATAAATATTTACTTAGAAATAAAAACAAGTTTCGTTCAAAATTTAAACAGCATACAAGAACAAATTTATTTATTTAAGCAAGTAAGCTTGATTTTTTAAAGGTATGGTGAGCCATTGACCAAACTAACGAAAGAAGTGAAGAATGTTCCTTGGGTTGAAGTGGATGTTTTAGAAAGAGGTGCTGAAGCTTTGAGGGTATGTTATTATGTGCTTAAAATTTTGAACTTTGTCATAAAAATGCTTAGTAACTTTTAAAAGTTGTCTATGAGATGGTAATAAAACCATTAAACAAAATACTCTAAAATAAGCTCACTTTTATTTAGATTTAATAATGACTTTATCATTTAGCATAATTGTATTGTTAAAAGCGAAACTCAGATAAAAAAAAATAAAGATATAGTCTTTTTTTAGACAAGTTACAAAATCTGCTAATTTTTTAAATTTTTTGTTTTAAGATTTAGAGTTTTGTGCTTATAAGGATGCTGAAAAAATAATTAAATGTATCAGAAGTTTGTTTTTTTTAAAGTTTACTTTTATACTTATATTGTAATTTACAATTTTCTCTAAATAGTCTTTAATCTAAATTATTTTTTTGTTAGTTTGTACATAGCAAGTAAACACTACTTGCTTTGCTAAAAAGTCTTTGTTCACATAAATTAAATAAATACTAAAAGTAGCATTTGACGTAATAAACTTTAATTGCAGGAAGCTTCAGATGAAAACGGGTTTGGTTTCGATGATTGGGACATCAAATTTTACTCGCACATGTTTCAACACAGCCTCAAAAGAAACCCCACAACTGTTGAGTGTTTCGACTTGGCTCAGTCTAACAGGTTTTACTTTATGTTTTTACTTGTATACTGGGTTGTACAATTTTGTTTTACTATAAATGAGTTTACTTCATAACTTTTACAATGCAGTTATAGTTTTGTCTATTCATCAACAGAAACTTTGTAATTTTTAAATTTTTTCTTACTCGTAAGAAAAATGATAGAGTTACCCAAATTGTTCTATAAGTACTAAATAGAAAAAGAAGGGCGATAATAATTTACTGGGCAGTTTTTTTGCAACTTTTTAAAAAATCTAATTTGAAAAGTAAAGTTCCGTGAATGACAAATTACTTGAAAGTTTAATATCTTTAATTTATAAATAGATTTGTTTGCAGAGTGTTTTGAGAAAATTAGGCAAAAATACTTAATGATTTTTGAACATGGGTTTTCCATAAAAAAGTTTGCTAATTTCAACTTAACATGCCTTGGTTAAGTGTTTTATTATCACTTAAGCAGCTTGATTTTAAGCTTTGCTGTTTTTGATTGTTGTATTTATACTATTTTAACAATTAAGTTTTTAACTACTAAAAGCTAACCTTTTTAAAAATCGTGACTGTCACTCATTCTTGGTGGTCATGCCTACTGTGTGTTCTTCCCATGACTATATTTATGATAATCACTTTCTTATAAACAAAAGAAGATTTATTTTTTATTATATAGATTATTTAAAGCTCTATTTTTTTGTTTTTTTTTTAATTGAAAAGCTTTCTAGAAGTTTAAAATAATATTACATTGACATATGTATTGAAAATATGCATTTAAATGTAACTTTAATAAAATTTACGAAAATAAATTTAATTTTACGAGATATTGTCATTAAATATTAAATACATTCGATCATGGGAAAAGTTTATTAACCAAAAATGGGTAATTTCTTGGTAAGTTTGGGAAACCTTGTCTTTCTAGAATCTTTATACTTTATTAAGTATCAAACTCAAAATCAAAAGGACTATCTAATAAAAGTCTAAAGTGTTATTAGCTTTTGAAAAATATCAGGATTTCCTGAAGTGGGCCATTAGCAGCAAAGGGACTATGAGGTCATAATTTGAAACTTACACTAGATATTCTGGATTGGTGACGAAGAGCAAAAAAATGGTGTTAAGCGTTTTTAATGGTAGTTTTGAAACTTTACTAGATATTAAACTAAAAAACTAAAAATTTAGGAAATTTAAGGGGCCATAAGCTGTAGAAGGGGAAGTCACAAGGTCCTAATTTAAAACTTACACTAGATATTTTGAAGTTAATGATTAAGAGTAAAAAAAAGGTCTTAGACGTTTTTAATGGTAGTTTTTTGGAATATCTTGTTAGAGGGGGCTATAGCTGTTTTAATTTATATAAAGGGGGTCTTTTGAAAAAAAGTATAAGTAAAATATTATAGTTTTGAAATTGTTACTGTGAAAAAAAAATTAAAGCTTTAATAAGAAAAAATATAGTCTTAAAAGAAGCTAATTCTAATACACCACAAGCGTAGAGTACAGTCAAACCAAAATAAAGTTTCAGAAAAATTTAGATATTCAAAAATTATTTTATTTGCAGTGAACACAGCCGGCACTGGTTCTTCAAGTCCCAGCTCGTAATCGACGGCGAACCGAAGGAAAAGTCCCTCTTCCGAATGGTACAGGGGACGCTGGAGCACAGCAACCCCAACAACGTCATCGCCTTCCATGACAACGGAAGCAGCATCGAGGGTTTCGACGTCACTTGCCTGACGTCAGAGCAGCCGAACAAAAGCGGCAAGATGGTGAAAAGGAGTGAGAAAAGGTTTGTTCAAAAATACTCGCAATGACAAATTTTGATTTGTAATATTTGTTAGGTAATTTTTTCATATTTTAAATCAATTATAAAAATTCAAACAGATAATTCATAAAGTTAGTTTTTTATATACTGCATCTGTACTTGTAATTCATATAATGTTTATATTTTGCCAGTCATATTACCTCGACATGCGTTTTTTAGTTTTTAGTTTTAATTGAGATTTTAAAAATATCAATTAAGATCTACAAATCTTTATTTATTTTTTAGTAGTACTAGTTTAGTTATGTATATAAGTTTGTAATAATTGTATTTTAATCTAGTTTGAATTTACTTTAAAATTAAATTATAGATTTAAAATGTAGTACCAAGTTCTGTAAATAATTTACCACTTTTTTTTTCTAAAACTGTTACTGAATTTTAACTTTGATAACTGTTCTATTTTACTAGACTTAATACTTCAATTGTCATAAATATTGTATGAGAATGTTTAATCATTAGCACGCTTTGAAAAAGAGCCGCTAAGTTTTAAATAGGTCATCACCTATCTGAATTAATTCAAACCAAAATAATTGCTGTTTGAAAAAAGTTAAATTAAAAATTTTATTTTTTTATTTTACATTTAAACACTACCTATCAACGTTGCTATAGAAATGTTCTGAAGTTATTATGAAAGTATATTTTAAACTTTTTCGACTTAAGTAATTGACTACTTTATAGGATATTTGTTATGACTTTTGATTTATTAAAGTTAAATTGCAACTTTTATTGGTTAGCTACTGAAATAGATTTTTTCTAGTATTAAATAAATTTTAGTCAAGTTTTTTTTTGGCTGTATCTTAAGGCATACACAAAGTTTACTTCAAACCAAATTGGTGCTAAGATCATCCTCATAAAATTGATAAAGACTGATTATTTGCACTTAATAATTCTGTTTTAAAAATGTTTATAATGTTTTTTAACAAAACCAATATAACTTATACACATTTAAATCTGCATGAGAATCGATTGTTTACTTCTTTACTGATATGTAACTTAAAATTGAAATACAAACTATACTCAAAACGTCATCTTCGGAATTAATATTTAATTTTTTATACTTTCAGACACCTCACCTTGACAGCAGAGACCCACAACTTTCCCACCGGGGTCGCCCCCTTTCCGGGAGCCGCCACCGGAGTGGGAGGGCGACAGAGAGACACTCACGCCATCGGCAGGGGCTCGCACATGGCGGCGGCCACCGCGGGCTACTGCGTCGGAAACCTGAACCTGCCGGGCACGGAGGGCAACATCACGTGGGAGGACCACGGGAAACTACCCAAATCGAAAGCGCTCGCCGACGCGAAGGTGATTGCGGTGGAGGCGAGCGACGGGGCCAGTTGCTATGGGAACCAGTTTGGGGAGCCGCTGGTGGCGGGCTTCTTCCGCGCAGGAGGGGTGACTTTAGGGAATGAGCGGTTCGAGTGGGCGAAACCGATAATGTTCAGCGCCGGGCTGGGCTCCATAAACTCCCGGATGTGCGATAAGATTCAGCTGGGAAGAGAAAATGATCACAAGGGGATTTTCGTGTGCAAGATCGGCGGGCCGGCGTACAGCATCGGGGTGGGCGGAGGAGCGGCGTCGTCCAGGGTTCAGGACGAGGAAAACTTGGGGAGGGACTTGAAGGCGGTGCAGAGAGGCGACGGGGAAATGGGCCAGAAGCTGAACCGGGTCGTCAGGGCTTGCATCGAGATGGGGCCGGAATTGAACCCGATTTTGTCCATTCATGACCAGGGAGCCGGTGGAAACGGTTGGTTGAGCACAAATAAGAATGTAGCTTGTATGTGAATTAACAATATTACTATTGTTTTTTTTACCCCACAGCTGATTTTTTGTTTTATCAAAATCTTTTTTATGTTTGTATTTTTTTGATGAGAACAATCATGTTTACAATGAAAAAAAAACTTTAAATAAATAGCTGTTATAGTCTGTTTTATTAATCAGCTCAAGTTGATTGTTATAGAAATCTATGTAAACCATGGTAAAGTTTGTAAGCTAAAAAACTAAAAAAAATCAATACATTTGATAAAGTATTTAATCAAATTAGGAAACGTGATCAAGGAAATAGTCGACCCGAGCGGCGCCGTCATTTTCACCGAAGCCTTCACCAAGGGCGATTCATCTATGACGTCACTGGAGCTGTGGACGGCGGAGTACCAGGAATCGGACTGCATCCTGGTTGCTAAGGACAACTTGCGCATCGTCAGGGAGATTTGCGAGAGGGAGAGATGCGGGCTGGATGTTGTTGGGAGGCTGACTGGAGACGGGAGGGTCGTTCTCACTGAACAAGGTTTTTTTGATTGTTAATTAATGTTATTAGTTGTACATTTTTCTATAATAATTTTTATTTTGTTATTATGTAATAAAGTCTATTGCCTCGACTTGAGTTTAAAAAAATTTAATGTTTTGTTTTTGTTTAAAATCACGAGATTACTAAAATTTCTATTAAGTATGAGTATAATAGTATAAATAAGAATATCTGTATAGTTTTAGAATAAAATATTTTTGTTTAATTTTGTTGACACTTGTTAAAGTTTTAAGTGTTTTTAATTGTAACAGTAATTTTAATTACAAAGTTTGTTGAAGTAAAAGTTGTTGTGTCTAAACTAAATACAAGTACTAATTTTAAACACTTTTAAATTTAAGAATTGACAAACGGCGAGCTTCCATTAAACGAGGACTTGGATTTGGAAAATAGAGACAAAATTCCAGTTGACTTTAACTTGAAGACTTTGTTTGATGACAAACAGAGAAAATTTTTCGAATTAAAAACTGTTCCCCGAGCTACAAAGCCCTTGGATTTAGAAAATGTTAGTTTTTTTTTTTGCATAAAGCCTATGACAAAACCTTTTATGATTTTATCTTGACAAATACCACAGTGCATTTTGAATAATTTTAAAATGTTTTAGATGATTATTACACATTTTTTTTTGTTTATTAATACCTTACTCTGTTATGTTTCAACTACAACTGGACCACGTTGGAATTTTTATCCTAACATATATTTAATCTAATGTTATATTATTTTTAGGTCGATTTTTTGGAAGCGCTTTCTAAAGTACTAATGCATCCTTCAGTCGGAAGCAAAAGATTTCTCACAAACAAGGTTTGTATAAAATAAACAACCTTGTCTTAAAGAAAAAAACTAGTTTAAAACGATTAGTTACGTTTATCTGAGTATTTTTTAAATATTATTTTCAGTAAAATTATTTAAAAACTTACATAACATTTATTAATATCATAAGCAAAAAACCTGTTTTTATATTTTTATCACTTGTCATTTTACTTTTTCTAGTTGTTTACAATTAACAAGTTGCCAACTATTTTTCCATTAACTATTTTCTTGCACCAATAACTAATTAGTTAGCATTTAATAACAAAGACAAAAAATATTTTTTATCCGCAAGGTGGACAGGAGCGTGACGGGTCTGGTTGCCCAGCAACAGTGCGTCGGTCCGCTGCACACCCCGCTCAGTGACGTTGCGGTGACATCACTGAGCCACTTCGACGCGGTCGGCACGGCGACGTCGATCGGTGAGCAGCCGATGAAGATGCTCTGTGACGTCACAAAGGGAGCGCGGATGTGCGTGGCGGAAGCTCTCACCAACATCGTGCTCGCCCCAATAACGTTGTTTTTAAATAATAATATTGTTTTAATTGTTTAAAACTTAAATTTTTTTTTAAAGGTTATCATGTTTTTACTAAATACCGATTTAAAGTTTTTCTTAATTCTTAAGCCATAAAAAGATATACATTAGTTACTTTCTAGATTGTACTTAATCTTAAATTTATATATATATATATATATTGATAAGTGAAATTCATGAAATTAAGCACTTAGTACAGCTATGTATCTTATTTCATTATTCAAACTTACTCTTATTTTGAAAATTTCTTTGCTAGCTGCCAAATGCATTTTAAAACAAAACAAAGTTTAAAATAGTTTTTAAGAAAAAAGGAAGCAAATCTGTTTAGCACTATGATTCCTGCATAAAACTAGTAAAAATTAAACCTCTTCCATTAAAAGTATTTTTCTACTTCAGTTATTATTTATATTTTCTCAATTCTTCTTATAGTTTAGTCTTTACTAAACACCTCTTTATAGATTTTTTTTTAATCATACAAGTTATCTAAGATTTTTTTTTTGTCAGCTTAAATCTTGTAAACATATAGTAAACTTTGGATAACTTATAATTATAATCATTACACAACGATTAAATGTATTTGTTAGAGTAAAATAATAACAGCAAAAACCTTAAATTTATTTTTCTCCCCGCTAGAGACATCCGGGACATCAAATGCAGCGCCAACTGGATGTGGCCGGCGAAAATGGCGGGGGAGGGCTCGAACTTGCACGAGGCCTGCGCAGCCATGTGTGACGTCATGCGCGAGCTGGGGGTGGCCGTCGACGGGGGCAAGGACTCCCTCACCATGGTTGCCAAGGTGACGGGGGAGGATGGGGCGCAGTGGGTGAAGTCGGTGCCCTCGCTGGTCGTCTCGTGCTACGCGCCCTGCCCCGACATAACCAGGGTGGTGACGCCAGATTTAAAAAGGAAAAATTCCTCGCTCGTCTGGGTCCCGTTTCAGAGGGAAATTCCCGTCTTAGGTAAGTTTTTTGCGCTAATAGAATAAATTTAAAAATATTTATAGTAAACCTAATATCTGAGATATCATTTAAGTCTAATAAGTTACGAAAGTTATAAAAATATTAGTTAATATTTTAATGCTTAAACATTTATTAGAAGATACTGACAAAAAATTCAGGTTAAAATCTTAAATAATAATCAAAATTAAGAAAATTTATACAACATTCGTAGGCGGTTCGGTTCTCGCTCACTGCTACCAGCAAGTGGGGAGAAAGTGCCCCGACCTCAGTGACGCAACAATGTTCGCTTCCGCCTTCAACGTCACGCAACGGCTGATTAAAGAACTTAATTGCGTCGTTTCCGGTCATGACGTAAGCGACGGCGGCCTCGTCACCGCCGTTCTCGAAATGTCTTTTGCAGGAAACGTCGGCGTTGACGTATTTATGACGTCACAATGTAATGAATTGTTGGAGGTGATGTTCACCGAAGCGTGCGGCGTCGTCATGGAAACGGAGGACGCCGAGTTCATCGTCAGGCAGTACAAAGAAGCTGGCGTCGACGCGGTGGTCATCGGAAAAACCAACGAAAACAGAACGGTCAGTTGATTGCTTTTAAAACAAAAACTTACTGTATCAATTAGTTTATCTAAATAAAGCTAAAAAAAAGATAATTATATACTTTGTTGAACCTTAAAAAAATCATTTGATTTTTAAATTATAATCTCAATAGTTATGGAAAAAGCTTACTCTAAAAATGGTTCAAGCTGTAGTTTTGTTAAAGTACTTAACGAAACATTTAACATAAGAAGGCAGCACAACAAGCGGTGTTTTCAGATATCGATCAAGTTCAACGAGCAAGTTGTCATGGAGCCGACCAACGTCAGAAAGTTGGCGGCAAAATGGGAGTACGCCAGTTTCCACATTGAGAAAATGCAGTGCGACCCCAAGTGTGCGCAGGACGAGATGGATTTTCTCAATAACGTTGAAAGCAATCCCAAATACGAGTGCAACTTCGATTTGCTGCAGTACATACCCGATAATGGTTACTTCTTATATTTGATGTTTATTTTTTTGTTTTTAACAGTATTCTTGATAAAAATATATTTAAATCTTTTGCATAGAAAAGTTATATAAACTATATTGAAAAACTACCAAAAACTAGCATTATTAAACAGTGGCTACTTATTTTGCTTGGAAATATTAGTTGAAATGCTTTCTTCATGTTATTTTGCACAACATTTTTTACAGTTTTTAAAATTTAAAATTAATTAAATATTTTTTGAAGTGTTACAGAAAGCGTCAACTTGAAAAAGTGAAAAAGCTCCGATGTGGTTATTTAATTAGTTATGATAAAATATTTTATTTGCAACTCGAACAGAACTGAAAGTCGCCGTCATCAGGGAGGAAGGGAGCAACGGCGACAGGGAGATGACGTCGGCGTTCGTCGAAGCCGGTTTCTCCTGCTATGACGTCACCATGAGCGACCTGGTGACGTCACGTGTCGACTTGAGGCGGTTCAGGGGGGTCGCTTTCGTCGGAGGGTTCAGTTACGCGGACGTGCTCGGCTCTGCTAAAGGTTTTGTGTTGAAATATTTTAAAATTTTAGTTCGGTCGTTATATTTAGTCGTTTTAAAGTCCCTAAAGTAATTTAACTTTTTATTGTCTTAAGTTTTTTTTTATTTCTTTAACTCCCTGTTTCTTTTATTCTTTTGAATTTTGAGCTCCGACGTATAACTCAACTGAGAAAAATTGCTGATATCAGCCAAAAATTCATTCTTGTTTCTATTCAAAAAATTATAAACGCAGAAGTTTTTTTGTACAATATCTAGCAAATCTAAGTAGTAGTTGTAAACTTAAACTTTGTTATTTCTAAATTAGTTAAATTAATATTTTTTTAAATTCTAAAGGTTGGGCTTCCTGCTGTCTTCTCAACACTCAAGTTCGAGATGAACTCGACCGTTTCAGAAGGAGAAATGACACTTTTTCAATTGGCGTGTGCAACGGTTGCCAACTGATGACACTTCTCGGTTGGGTGCAAGATGACAAAATAAGTGATCACAAGTGAGAAATTTTATATTTGCTGACTGATATTTTTATTAGGTGAATGCATTTTAGTAGTTCTATTTTTGAGTTGAATGAGTTTGTGTGTCTCTGTTTAAGTATTTTTTTTTTACAAAATTTTAGATTGTAGAAATAGGTAAAACTACAACAAAGTTTCTCTAAAAACCCAATTTAATTTCCATTCACAAGGTACAAATAATCAAAAATATGTCAAATTAAATAACGTGCAATATTAAACGCATTGGTATGTAAGCATAAAAACATTCTCATCCAAACATTGCAGCAGGCTCGAGCAGCCTTCGTGCCATCTGACCTTCAACACTTCGAAGAGGTTCGAATCGCGATTTTCTACCGTTGAGATTCAAGATTCGACGAATTCGATCATGTTAAACGGAATGCAGGGAATGAGAATGGGAGTTTGGGTGGCTCATGGTGAAGGTTTGGAGAAAAAATTTATATTAATAATAAATTATTGATTTTTTTTCTATATTAATGTAAAAAAATTAAGTTTATAAAAAAAAGATTTAAAACGACTTGTTTTAAATTTTATGAATCGTAATAATTTAATTAATTTAAGCAATATTTTCAGGCAAGTTTAAGTTTAAAAACGACGAAATAATGAACAAATTACTGCAAAATGGTCAATCGCCCATCAGATATGTTGATTTTGAGGGGCAAGTTACGACACAGTACCCTCACAACCCCAACGGTTCCCCAAATGGTCAGTTGCTATAGTGATTTCACTAATGTTTGTTACAATTTTATAGAAAACAATTTTGAGAAAAAATTTGGCTAAAGTTTAAAAAAGCTATAGTTTTAACAAGAATACGTTACAATCTGTGCGTTTGGAAAGCATTTAAGAAACAATTAATACAATAAATAAAGAAGCGTTTTTAATAAATCTGTAGTCAAGTTGAATATGGATAGCTTCAAAGACCTGCAAATAATTTGCTCATGTCAAAAGAAGACTTCTTTTTTATATATTTGTTAAACTATACCCTAACCCACCTTACCCAAACATGTAACAAATAAATTGGAAAAAAGTTTTAATAATCAAAATGACATGAAAAAATGTAGTCAAAATAAATCTTATTTTGATATATGCAAATGAGTTGCAGGTTTTCGAAGTTTCCCGTTCAATATTATGCTAAATTAATTTTATAAAATAAAAATTCTTAACAGGGATTGCAGCATTGTGCTCCCCAGACGGTCGCCACCTAGCGATGATGCCCCACCCCGAAAGGTGCTTCAAAATGTGGCAGTTTCCGTGGCAACCGTCAAACCTCCGACACGAAAAAGGGAATTCACCGTGGATGAGAATGTTTCAGAACGCCCACTTGTGGTGCAAAAATAACTGAATAATAGGTTTTTTTTTCTGTAAATAATGAAAACCTGTGTTTCTTAGTTAGGAAATTCTTTTAATTTTCTATCTCTTCACTTGTTTTTAGGGAATATTTTATTGGGTAAATTTTTTTTATTATCTTAGGTTTATTTAAATACAACTGGTGCACATTTTTTCTGAAAACTGTAAATCATAACTTCACTCTAATTTTACATATTCTCAAAGTTGAATTAATCAAATACTTTTAAACTATTTTAAAACAATTTAGCATTTTATATTAAAACAAAATGTTTTTAAATGTAAATATTTTTCATTTCCTCGTAAAGTGAATCAATGCTAAATAATTTGTGTTTAAATAAAGTATGCTCGTTGTTTGAATTTGAAACGTATCAATATATGAATTATTACTATTAGGTGAAATTATGATTTATTAAGATCAGCCTATGCGTTGGAAATATTTCTATTATATAATTTTTGGTTTGAAGAAGTATCAAGTGACTATTTATTAAATTATAAACAAAAGTAAAATGTTGATTGAGGAAAAAATAATGTTTTTGTGTAAGAGTTTAGTTAGTTTTTGTAGAAACCAAAAATAAATAAAATTAATGATAATCACATATAAACTTTGATAACTTAATGCAAAATAAAAAACATAGTTCAAAAAAAGCTATTGAAAACGCAGTAAAAATCATATTATTATTGTAAGTTTATTGTCATATGAAGGACCCAGGCATCAAAACCTAGGCCACTTACACAGAAAGACATACAACAAAAAGACAAAAATAAACCAAAATTGTACATTAACTGAGTTTAACTAATTAAAGTTTAAAAATTAACAAAAAAACACAAAAATTATAACACAAAATTTATAATTCCGGTGCTTCCGAAAAGAGAACAACAATATCCTACTTCAACTTCACCCAAACAGATGGTTTCACTCCAAAACTGGTTTCACTTTCATTCGAACGACTGGCTTCACATTATTTGAACAACTGGTTCAGCTTTCATTTGAGTAACCGGCTTAACTTTTATCCATACAACTTGTATCACTTTTATTCGTTTAACTAGAACCGCTTTTATTTGAACAACGTTTTTCATTTTTTTTAGGAGAGCCTGCTTCATATTTACTTTAAAATCTTTAATACTCAGATAACTCAGCGTTTGTTGGACTTTCGTAGTAGCTGATAAATGTTGAGAACACTGACTATAAACAAAACTTAAGAACCCAAGGCCTCTAGCACTTTAAGAGCCCAATAAACTATGTATTAAGGAACAGGTTTTGTTATACACAGAGGAAAGGCGCCGCTAATAAAATAAAGCTATAGGTTAAACCAAATTAGACAAATACAACCAGTGGTTAATGAAGAAATAACAACAAAAAAAAAATCACTTATGAATTTTGCTAACAAAATATTTATTTAAATCAAACTTTTTTAACCTTAACCGAAAATGCTCAACTTTTTTACAAGAGACTAATTCGTTTGGAAGCTTGTTCCATAATTCAACTGAACGATAAAAAAAAGAATTATGCCAAACATTATTATTGAAATTATGTCTGCATGTAAATTTTCTGCTGTTACCTCTCAGTAAATAAGTACATTTATGAGGTTCAAAAATAGACTGTAAATTAATTGTAGTTTCACTATTAATCAGTTTGAAAAAAGTAATTAAGTCAAACTCAATCCTTCTATACTCTAAAGACTTTATACCAAGTTTTGAGAGTCTATCAAAATAAGATGTGTATGAGATGTTACAACGGTTGAAGACTATTCTTGTATATTTTCTTTGAATGGATTCAAGATGGTTAATATCTTTCTTCAGGTATGGAGACCAAATTGGTGTGTTGTATTCTAACTTAGGACGAATGTAAACGAGATAAATTTTTTTGAGAATGTTTATATCTGTAGATTTAAAACTCTTTAAAACTTGAAAAGAAATAGTTGATGCAATTTGATAAACGTAATTGATATGGTGGTTCCATTTTAGGTTTTCAGCAATAAAAATTCCCAGATCTTTAAACACTTTAGTTGAAGGTAACCTTATGTTGTTTATTCTAAATTCAGAAGTGATACTAGATGTATTTTTTTGAATGTTTAGAACCTGACATTTACTAGGATTTAAAACTAGTTTTCTTTCTTTTAGCCAATGATAAATTTTATCCAAAGATTTTTGTAGAATTGTGTTAGAATGGCTAAAAATTTTTGTATCGTCTGCAAAGAGATTTATGTTGCTATCGACATCTACTTCTAAAGCTATATCATTGATATAAATTATAAATAAAAGTGGGCCAATAACCCCTCCTTGAGGCACTCCACTGAAAACAGGCAAAGACTCTGAAAAAGTGTTACCAATAACTACTTTTTGGGTTCTGTTTTCAAGAAACTCTTTGAACCAGCTAACTAAACTTTTATGAATTTTGTATTGAGTTAAAGTCTTTATTAGTTTAAAATGGGATACAGAGTCAAAAGCCTTTTGAATGTCTGTGTAAATAACTTTAGTTGACTTATTGCTTAGAAATGAAACCAACCATGAGTGTAAGCAATTCAACAGTTGATAACTAGATGATCGATTAGGTAGAAAACCAAACTGTTTATGTGAAATTAGCTTATTTAAAAAAAGGTGATCGAGTATTTTTAGAGAAATTATATGTTCGAAAATTCTACAAAAACTGCTTGTTAAAGAAATGGGTCTGTAGTTTAAAGGGTTATACTTACTACCTTTTTTGTGCACTGGTATGACATATGAGACTTTCCACTGGTTTGGTACAGAGGATGTAGCTAGTGAACAATTAAAAATTAGTGAGATTGGAAGAATTAGGGAATAAATAGTACGTTTAATAAAATATGAAGGAATGTTTTCAGGCGTTCTGATTATTTTATTTTTTAAATGATTAACAGACTTAATTATTTCATCATTGCTTATGAAGAAGTTTTTCATTTCCAAACACTTCTTACTAACAAGTGTAAAATTTTTGTCATCACAATCTTTAATAAATACCTTTTGAAAGGACCTGTTAAAAAAAGAGGCTTTATCAAGTTCTGATATTATTGGAAAATTATTTTCATTAATTAATACAGGTAAAGAAGGTGTTAACTTGAGCTTTGATTTTACATAGCTGTAGAATTTTTTTGAGTTTGTATTTTGGCAAAAACGTTTTTCATGTTCTATGTTGAACACTTTCACTGCTTTTTCATATTTTTTTGATACAGTTTTGTATTTTTCTATCATCTGCTTATCTAACTTACATTGTTTGTAGAGTTTTAGTTTTTCTCTTAACAACTTTTTTATATCAGAAGGATATGTTATCATTTTTCTGTCTTGTTTAATCAAAGGCACAAATTGTTTGATTGAAAAGTTTATTGTTTTGATAAATTTATCATAAAACATTTGTAGATTTTTTGAGTTGTTAAAAAGAACTTTCCAATTTATATCTGATAAAAATTTATTAATATTCTCAAAATTTGCTCTACGAAAATCTGGATAGAGTGATTTAGGAGATGGTTTTTTACTTTTGTGAACACTTATCCCAAACAAAATAACATTGTGATCATTTATATTTGTTAAAGGTGAATCAACCAAATGAAACTTAACTCTATCTAATGCCATATAATTACAAAGCAGTAAATCGAGGATATTACCGTTCTTATGGGTAGGTGAGTCAATAAGTTGTGTAAGGAGATTATCTGAACAAAATTTAATAAAACATTTGTGACAGTCATTGTAGGTTGTGCTTGGGATATTCCAGTCTATATTTGGCAAATTAAAGTCACCTAAAATGTAAAAAGGAGACTGTTTTGGAATAAGGTTTCTGATTAAGTCGATCATGTTTGAAACAACAGCTAGAGATTTAGAGGAATTTGGAGGGATGTAGACACATAAAAATCTCAATCTGAGTCCTTTAAGAATCAAATCAAAACACAAAAATTCAAAACCATCAGATGAAACAAAATTAGTTTTTACTTCAATTAATTTTAAAAAGTTTTTAAATATAACAGCTACGCCTCCTCCCCTGCCTATTCTGTCATTACGGATTATATTATACCCTAGAGGACAAAAATTTGAATCAATAACATTTGAATTTAACCATGTTTCAGTAAAAAAAAAAAAATCTAAATTTTGTGTACACATATAACATTCAATGAAGCTTATCTTGTTTAAAATAGATCTTATATTAGTATATGAAACATTTAAAAATAAATCTCTACTAGAGGTTAAACTATTAGAAAAAACAGTGCCTGAGGCCTTAGTATTAGAACAATTAAAGATAAAACTAGATGACTTAAGATGCATGTCAGTGTTTAAACTAGACTTATTAGGCCCAGAGATCCTGGGCGTTAAACCGAAAGGGCAGTTGAGTACTTTCAACTATTTTGTTTTGTTTTATAACGTATCTTATGTTCAAATTTTTACTTTCAGCTTCTGCTTGTTTTTGTTTTAGTTCAAATCTCAATTTTCTAAAATGTTCCATCTCAGATTTTGTTCTATCAATATTAATGTAGATACTAATTTGTTTTCCCAGATGCTGTATTTTAAGGTTTTTTAGACTCAACAGTCGTTTTCTGCTAGATTGTGTCAGTAACTTCAAAATTATTGGTCTCGTTTTATTGCCGTTGTATTTACCGATACGATATCTTAATGTTTTTTTTTTAATTAATATGTCTGTAAAAATGCACCTGATGGATTGTTTGAGATTTGAATAAAAGAGTCTATTAAAATAGATTACTTTTCAAAATTAAAAATTTGAACCACTTATACTCAACTATGTATTTAGTTTTGTATTGTTAATAAAGAATTAAATTTTTTGTGATGATATTAAATGTACTAGAAAAAAATCACAAACCACAAAACAAATCACTGAAAGAATACCTATATTTGATATTAATTGAATTTAAACACAATTTTTTAAACAAGTAAAACACAAGGTCCTAAATATGATTCTGTTACTATTTTCCCTTCCATTTAGTGGAATTAAAATTAGTTGTTTACATTCGATTACTATGAAAATAATACGCACTAGTAAAACCGGATTCATTAAGTAAGGACTCGAGTCTTTTTTTAGTTAGGTTTCAACCAGTTTCGAATCTATTTTGAAATAGGATCCGTATCTGAAAAGGTGTTACTCGGTTGCATTCGGTAGATCACTAACATATACTAAAATGCATTTATTATTTCTATTATACTAAGTTTGTGAACTGTTGCCTAAATGTTTATTGTTTTTGTAGACATATATTTAAAAAAAGGCTTTTACCTATGGTAAATATTAGATAGTAAATAAGTTTGTAGTAAATAATATTAATGAAAAACATTTTCTCGATCTCTTAATTTCTATTGAAAAGAAAATGGTTATGAGGCAGTTGAAGTTTAGTTTTAAAACTATATACTTTCAAATATTTTTTTTTTACCTAACAAAAATATTATAATTATTCTTTAAAGTAAATGGTACATAGAAATTAACACTTACTTATTTGCTACAGGTAAATATTTGATACGGCAAACTCTGATTTTTAAACTAGCGTTATTTACAATTTCTTAAATGTTTATTAAGTAACTTTTTTTATTTTGTTACACCTAAGATATTTTTTTATATTATGACAATTAGTTTTCTTTTACATAAAATGATTTTAAAATATTTATTTAGTTAAAATCCATTTTTAAATGTATGGTGGGACTGCGTTGTTCATAAGATATAGAAAAACTTATTTCAACAATCTTTGTTTATTAATGAGTCTTATTATTGAAATAAAAGTTTCAAACTTGTTAAATGTTCCTAATTATTTTGTAATCTTTGTAACATACTTTTTAATAGCATAAAACTACGTGTACAAAGTAATTTTGTTATAATAAATAGAGTACTTTTTAATCTGTTTAGTATTGTGCTACTAAGAAAAAAACCTGATTATTATTTGTTACAAAGAAAACAAAACAACTTTTTTAAATTGAAAACAAATGTTATTTAGCAACCTTTTATTTCTAAATTAAATTTTTAGTTTAATTAATCAGTAAATCAAAAAATAAGGTTGCGTTTAAAAGGTCAAAATTAAACTTCTAAGCTCTTACTAAACGCTCTAAAAGTTTGGTTCAAGAACCTGGTATATAAAAAACCTTTCAGTTATCGAGTCATACACTACAGATACAGTTTAATGTCTGGTCCAGGACAAGGATAAGAAGGACACAATAATTTTAGATTAGAGAAAATTAATGTTAAATTCTTATAATTGCTAACTTGAAACTTTGTCTAATTAAATACATAAATGTCATATTTCGACAAAAATAGTATTACAATTTAAAATCAGCAAACTAATTAAAAGTACCACTGCATTTTAGATGGTAATAAATATGTTGAAAGCACTTGAAAAACACAATAGTTTAAGATCAAACATAAAACTGTTCACAGTGTTCAAAAAACAAATAAATGTAAACAAGTATTTTTTGTAAAAATTTACTTTAAATTAGTGTCATCAAGCAAAGCAAAAAGTATTATGTTTCAAGTCAATGAAAAGCAAAAAATCTAAATTAGTGTAAATATTAATTGATATACCCGCTACATTGTTGACAAAAGCAACGGGTTTATTGCAAACTTTTATACATTTAATTCGATATCTATGATTATTTGGAACTTCAAACTGATGCCTAATGGGTAGTTAAGTACTTTTTCGTCTTTCAAGAAAAATATAACTTTTACATTTTTCAATTTGATTTGTTTGATATTGTTTGTGTGTTTTGAATATTAGTTTTTCCATTTCACAACTCATCTGAAACTAATGGTATTTGAGAAGCAAGACTTCTGAAAAGTAAAAACAGTTTTTAGTAAGTACTATGTAGTAAAAGTAATATAATGTAGTACTTCTTATATTGAGGTTTAAAGTTTACAACTGATTTTCCTCTAATCTTTTGATTGTCTAAACAGGTATTTCGGGAATTTTTGTACTTTTTTTTCATTTCCTTTACAAAAACCTAAAAATTTAACACAATTAGTATCAACGTATAGAACAAAAAATCTTAAAAAACAAGAGTTTAAAAGCTGTCCAACTTTACTTTGAATTATTTTTTTATAAGTATTACAAAAAATACATCTGATAAAACTAGTTACTAACTTTTGAAAACAAGTTATAGTTTATTTTATTTTCTTGCATTTTTTGATGATGGCATTCTGAACTATTGTGTTTAAATCCATCATGAACTAGGAAAGAGTTTGTCATCAAATAAAAACTAAAACCAGCCATATGTAGTTCACAAATCTTAAAAAAAAATTATTCTTAATCATAATCAAATTGTTTAGTACTTTTTAAAATACAAATATCCTATGTTTTTTATTTAAATACTATAGAACAAACTTGTTAAAGTAGCCCTAAAACGTATAACGACATAAACACTTATTTTTGATGATTAACTAATTTATAACAAAGGTTTACTTAAAGATAAATGTTTTAAATATTTCAGAAACTTTTTAAAACAATTTAATAATATTTTACGCATTAATCAGCTAAACTATTAGATTTAAGGTATATCTTAAAGTTTAAGGAAGCTTTGTAGCTACTATCAAACTAGAGAAAACGTAATACTAACTTGACTTATTCGGTCATAACCGTAATTAGTGAAACGTTCGTCAAAGTAGGGTGTGCTGTTGGTCTGTGAAATATAAAATGGCTCCCAAGACGGCATCCATTCAAGCTGGAAAGCAACTGATGTGCCGCTGTTTTCGCTCGAACATATTTTTAACCATTCGTCAACTCTGTAATCAAAAAATAATAACTATAGTCTAATAGAGATCCACCAATATTATATTAAATCTTTGTTTTTTGATAAATATGTTTTAAATGGTTTTACACACCTACTTTTGTTCATCTTCATTTAAATAAAGCACTCACCAAACTTGTTATTTTTAAATTTTCTTTCAGAAATTAACTTTTAAGTTTATTTTTGAAATGCCTATAAGTTTAGACAAATATTCTATCCATTTTATCATTTGTTTTAAAAGTGTATAAATAAATGTTAGCATAATTGTGTGTTTTTTTATTAACCATAATAAAACATATCTTAAAAACTTTAGATATATTATTTTCTTCTTAAAGTCTTAGACCTTATTTTGTTTTAAAACTAAATAAAAGCTTCACTGTAAAAAATTATATAGATCAGTGGTTTTAAACAGTTTTTTGCTAGAAAAAAACACTTATAGATTCAAATGAAAATAAAGATTTACTTTAATAATGTTATAACTTAAAAAAGATTTCTGTTTTTTGTTTATCTGTTTGTTAGTTGTGTGCCGAACAAAACAAATATGGAACAGTTTTTTTTTAAACAATAAACTTTTGAATTTACTAAGCTACAAATAATTCACTGCGTAAAAGTTAATCTTTCATACTAATGATAGTCAAAAATGAATTACTTTTTCATGTATGTGAATATTATATTTGTATATAACTACATTCTTGTTAACATTTTTATCATTTTTTTCTGTTGATAACAAACTCATTGTAAAAAAAAATATTGTACAACTTTTTTACTTAATACCCAAAAATTTTACTTAATGAGATTCACTACTACTATTTGTACAAATAAAAATTTTAGGCAGAATCTTTGCTTTTAATGAAATAACACTTTATAACAACTATAAGGCAAACTTTTACCTCGTGTATTTATGGCAAACCGGGCAAGTCTTCTCGTGAAACACTCGAACTTTTCCCACCCGAATCAAACTCTCCAACGCTTTCTTGTTCTGCGGAATCCTGTGCCCCCTTTTAATTTCAAAAGCAGGAACCACGAACGCGGCTCGGCCTGCGCCTTCCGCGGAGCTCAAAGCTCTCAACAACTCGCTCCTGATGTCGGGCGAAGGGAGGACGTCGACGTCCACCACTAGGAGGTGGGAAGTTTCCACCTGATGTCTGGCCACGTTGCGCATCACGTTGTAAGGGTAATCGAAGCGGCACTTTATCCCGCTCGAATTAAAAACCGGCAAGTTGCCGCACGGGTCGTTCGAAGAGGTCAGTTCCCGGTGCCACGCCTCGATGGCCGCCGCGTCGTCGCCCGCCGTCAGGTCCCGGTATCGGGGAAGCACCAGGTGAAGGCGGGTTTTGTACAGCACGCCGCATTTCTTCCAAACCGACAAAGTGTGGATGACGTGCGTGAGCTCGCTCGATGACGTAACCAGCACGGCTGCGTGCAATTCTCCTTTCCACAATGACGTCATGGCGCGCAGCTGGCGAAGGCGGTCCACGGAAAGTTGCGTTGCCAACGTCAAGTCGTGAACCTTTGAGCGGCTCTTTGGCTCGTGTTCGTTTTGCGTGTAACTAAAAAATATTAATTTTTCAACCAACAAACTTTTAAAAGCAAAAGTTTAATCTTAAACTTGTTATTATTTCCTGCTTTGTTCGCGAACATTTTTTCCTGGGCGTCGAACACGACACGGTGGTTCGACCACGTGGTGGCGTTGTTGAGAAGGTTTTTCAGCACTGGGTGTCGCAACAACCGCGTGTTCCGATGCAACGTTGACACCCAAACTCTGGTCACGGCCAAAATGATGCAGAGAACGGAAATTATTAAATCGAAAATTTTCATCTTAAAAATAATTAAAACTTTTGTGAGGTATACCGAGTATGCAATGTATTCTTTTTAAGTTTTGTTTAGTGAACAAAGTTTCGCTCAATGAGCTCATCAGTACCTAAGCTAAATTATGGAAAGATGTGTTTGAAAGTTATGGAAAAACCTGGCATAAAATAAAAATAAACAAAAACTAATTTTTAATTTAAAAACAAAAGAAAATCATGTATTGTCTTAAGGTTAAAATTAATCGATTAATTTAGTAATGGGTGGTGAATTAGTAACTTTAAAAAAAACTAGGGACCTAAAATTAATTCTTGATAAACATACATACATAAACATAAAATGAGGTTTATACATTTCACTTTGAATTGAGCAAAACTTTATCTAATTAAAAAAAAATAAAAAGAATAAACAATTTTGGTTCTTTTTAAAGAAGTAAAGATCTTAGTTTATTGTTATAAAAATATAAACATATTATAGTAACCAAATGTAGTGAATTTTACACTACTTTTGCTCTAAATACATAGTTAACAATTATTTAAAAATAATCTTAGAGCAATTTCAATTTCAACCCTGCTAATTTGTTAATATTTTATGATTTTTAATCATGTAACGAATTTTAATTGATAATAATGTTATCTTATATAACTGAAAGAAGATTTTTGTTTTTGCTTGTTAAAAAACTAAAAGTTTAATGTTAACTGTAAAGAAGTCTTAAACCCTTAAATTTCCTTACTAAGTAATCTATGAATGCGCTTCTTAATATTTATATACATCAATAGTTTTGTCCCTTTTACTATAGTTCAAAACAAATGCAAATGATCAAAAAAATGTAGAACTTAAACTTGTTTATCTTAGACAAATATTTGTAATTTAACAGCATAATACAGAATATTGACCTCTAAACTTATTATTTAAATATTATAGTAACTTTAAGTCTTTTTGGTATTTTTTTTAATATTTTTTTTTTCTTATGCTCTAAACTAGTATATGAAATACAAAAAAGATTTTACTACGAAATAAACCAACTTTATAAAATATAATAAAGAACTTTAGCTATGTTTTATCACAATCTGTCTTTTACCAATATCAGTCTCTAAAAAAGGCTAAAATAGTTTCAACAAAAACATTTATAAAACTAATGCTTTTGAAATATATACAATACTGTATACCAATTGCAGAAATTCTGCTTTATAAAAGCTTTTTTGCCCGAGGCTGTTTTTAAAAAACATTTAAATAAGTCATAGTAAAACATCGCAAAATTACTCTAATAAACGTATAACAGTATTGAAATACATAAGTATCTTATGATGTTTTATTCTAATAAACTTTTAAAGACAGTAACCTGCCTCTTAGATACGCACTTTGAACACTGCGCAAAAATGCGTACCAAACCGGCAGTGCGTATCCAAGTAATTTTGGCCCTAAATTACCTACATTCAGCGTAATACGTGTTAATTTTCATTAATATATTTTTTTTATATACTTTTTAAATTTATGTTTTGATCATGGGGTATGTAAATGTCAATTGCAATCTTGTTTACTTTCGTTTAATAAATGAACTGTAATATGTTTGTTTAAAATATTGGATTTGATATAAAATTTTAAAGTTCAAAATTTTTTCACTATTTCCTTTAGTTTTAATTTATTTAAATTTAAGACAAAATAGTCTATTTTAAAGTATATTTTTTTTGTTTAACAACTTTTAGTTTTTTTTTTTTTAATTTCTAAGTAAAAATCATTCCGTACACAGTTTTTTCAGCTAAAAAGTGCGTACCCAACCGGTAGTGCGTACCTAAGCGGCAAGTTACCTAGTACCTAAAACTTTTTTAATATATATCAAAAATTAACTAAAATTATGGTTTGGTCAAAGCTAATTTATTTTATTGACCTATGTATTTTTTTATAATTCACTTAATTTTTATAGAAAATAAATATAAATTCTGTATCTTTAGCAACTTAAGTTTAATAAGTTAAATATTTACTATGACGTTACCAAATTTTTAACGCTTTTTTTACAGAATTTATTTAAACTATTTAGTTTACTACTTGTAGTAAAAGCCGAAAGTTATTCTTAGTGGACGACTGAAGTGATTTGAAGTAAAAATGAATCAAGATAATAGAATTGATGAGCTGAAGACGCAAATTGTTACTCTTCAAGTTAGTATTTAGTGCGTTTTCATAAATTAGTCACAAAGTTCTCTTAAAATGTTTTCTAAAGTTACTTAGAGTTTTGAAACTTATAAAGCTCTTAACTACTGGGTTAATTTTATCGTTTTTTTTTATCTTTTAAAAGCTTATATCGCGATAAATAAGAGAACTACTTTTCCACGAACATAAATTATTGTTAAGTCGTTTAATTAGTAACACATTATTAAAGTTTCTGTTTTCATCTAAAAACTGTTGAAACAGTGTAGAAAAACTTTACACCTGATTCCTTTTATAAATTTCTAGTCATCAAAATCTTTTATAGAGGCAATCTTTTTATTTGAACAATAAAATTAATAATTTTTTTTTTACATTTAAATACTTTTTATAAGTTGCTTTAAACAAATTTTTGAGAGACGAAAACTAAAGGTTGATAAGAGATAAAAAAATACTGTTTTTAATTAGTCACACTAATTTAACTTTTTTTTTAAATATGTGTTATAATTATGAAAGCTTGTGAGTTTCATACATGGTAAAACTTAATTGATACGCCCTTTCTTTATTTAGTGAAACTCGTTGAATAAAATATGTCAAACTGAAAAAGTTTTGTTTTTGTTTTTACCATGAGTCGTTTGCTTTCCTTGATCTTAAGGATACAAATTATTATAAAACTTATCTGACAAAAAAACAGTTGTTACCTAAAACAAACCATTAGATACAAAATTGCTTAAATGTGTTTATTAGAAATATTTTTATAGGCGAAGTTTCTAAAACAACAAAAAGAATGTGACAGAAAAGAAAACTTGATTGTTAGACTGCACCAAGAAAAAAATTCTATGAGAAAAATAATTAAGAGAGAAGAGTATTTGAAGAAAAAAGAAGCAACCAAAATTAAGCAGCTGGTTGAGAGTAATAAGTTAAAAATAAACAAACCAGAAAATCAGATGCAGAGCAGGAAAAAAAATTATTTTAAAAATGAAGGGGAATTGTCTAACTTGTTGAAAAATGTTAACTTTTTAAGAACGGAGAAGAAAAAGTTGATAAAGGAAAAGAACTTTTATAAAAACAAGTATCAGTTAAGTGAGAAAAAGTATCAAAAAGAAGTTTCAAAGACGAGCACAATGATAACGGAGCTTCGTAAAGAAAACAATATTATGAAAAAAAAGCTGAAAAATTCAGAAAAGATGATGTTGCTTCAGGGTAATAATGAAAAGGAAAAAACAGATAACAAGATAGATAGAATTGAAAAAGACAAGAAACACATAAGTTTAACTAACAATGAAGAAATTAAAACCCTCAAAGAAAGTAACATGTCTTTAAAAAAGGACATTGAGTCTTTAGCTAAAGAATCCAATTTAAAAGAAGAGGATCATAGAAAAGAAACTTTTCTTCTAAATGATATACTGAAAAATCAGGAAATTGTTCTAAAAGAATACTTAAAGGAAAATATTTCTTTAAGGGAAGAAAACAAAGCTAAAAATGCAGTTTTTAAATTAGTTAACTGTGAAAATGAAAAATACAAGAAAAAGTTGAATGAAATGAACAAAAAAGTAGAGGTAACCAATTTGAGGATCTTTAACTTACAAAACAGATACACAGAAATGAGCATGAACACATCAGTATTCCTTGAAAAACTTAATAAGAAGAAAAAATTTAAGCTGTTTTGCTTCTAAAACCTTGCTGATTAGTATTAAAAGAAAAATTGCTACTTATGTTTGTTTAAAGTAAAACGCTTCTGGTTTGTTAAATTAAAAGCTCATTTGCATTTGCTTTAAAAATGGTTTATAAAAATAATATTTGTTTGATTTTAAATTTATGTCTCGTTGTTTTTCATTGAACAAAAAAGTCGTATTGTTTGTGTCTACAAGAAGCCCTTCGCTTTTGTCTAACTTTCCAAAGTTTTATTTTAATGATTACGGTACCCATTGTAGTTTTATATGATATGTTGCAAGCCTTTTTCTCAGATTTGTTTTTCAATGGAAAGTTCTTTGTATATAAACAGTTGTTTATATTGTGTGCATTGCGTAGGTCGAGCTTGAATTTAGTCAGAACTATTTCCAAGTAGTCTCGAAGACGCACACAATTGCTAAAACAGAAACTTCTAAACTACGTCGTGTTGGCTCGTTCTTTTTGACATGACTTCATAGTTGCAATATGAAAAGAAAGTTGTTAGATAATGCTTTCAAGAAACTTTTGAGAGAACGGAAAGCGCCAGATTTGCACGGTAGAAATTTTGTACATTTGGTTTTAGGGTCGAGGGTTTAAGGTAAGACTTTAGGGTTAGAGTTAGGAGTTGGGATTATTTCTTAGGTTTAAGGTGTTTTGGTTTAGTTGGGGGGCTAAAGGGTATATTTATGGGTTAGGGGATTATATTTTTTGTGCAAAAATGGACCCCGTGTAAATTCTACACATACCAAAGCTACGTATGCAATTTTGAGAACTGATTTATAAGAACCTCCAAATCGATAACCTGTTGAGGTTTATATGAGGTTTTTTTGACTTTTCATAACAAAAAAAAGTTTTCAATGTTTTTTCTAAAAAAAACCTTTGTGTTCTTCTCATGCTTAAGATAAACGCTTAGCTTTTGTTTGATTGTTGAGTCCTATAATTTATTACTTTAAATGCTAGCGTTGTTTTTATTTTAAAGTATTACTTATTTTGTTGTCTTTTCAAGTTGTTTGCAATCGTATAAAAATTTAGACAAAAATTAAGGTTTTTTTTGAAATTTCAACTAGTTTCTATAAATATCTGAAATATTTGTCCTCATTAAACTACTCTGATGCTAGTTGCTGAACTGAAGAAGAAACCAATCTGAAACCTGGACCAAAATTATTTAAGAAGAAAAAAAAATCGTAATTATAATAAGTATACTTACAATAAAAATATAAGCTATAAATAAACTTCAACTGATTACTTCAAAGTTGTATTGTGTCTAAATTTAGTTTTCATAGTTTTTCTTTTAATCAAAGTCGTTTTAAGTTAGTTAAATTTTAGATATTATTAATAAACTAAAGCAACTGAAATGTTTTAACCGAACTAATTTTATCGTATGAAACATATTTTTAACTTAAATTAAACTGGTTTTTCTAAATTCATTTCTGTACATAAAAATCTAGTTATGTTTATTTTTTTCCCTAAATAACTAGACGCCTTCAGTCAATAATTTTTAAAAGAAAAGTTTTAATTAATAAGGCAGTAAACTTTTTAATTAATTAAAACTAAGTTTGAGAAATTTTAAATGGTTTTACAGTAAAAAAATAAAATGTCTTTTAACTGTTTTCTTTTACTTTTTATTGTATGCTTAAACTGAAAGTTTTAAAAACGATAACAATTAATATGCTATAAAACTTTGAACTTTTTCGAAAATTTTATGTAAAACATTTGGAAAACGCTAAACACAAAGTTAGAGTCTAATATTCAGCACAAAAATTTAAGACTTCAAAATGCTTGCTATAAACCGAGCTTTTTCAAGCTGCTTGAAGCTCAAATTGATTTAGTAACCATTTTTTAACATTTAAATGTAATTGAGATAAGATAGCTAAAACAACTCTTTCTAACTGTGTGCTAAGCTTTAAGTTAAAGTATGTATAATAGTTATTGTATATGCAATGCACAAAATAATAGCTTCACAGAAACTTTTAAACATACTATCTTAAATCAAATTTTGTTTTAATTGAACTAAGTTATATTTTTTGTCAGACAAGCGTTTTAAAAGTTTTGTATTATCAAATACTCTAAAAAACTCGTTTTTTTAAATAGTTATACACTTTTTAACAACTTTAGTATATATTATGTCAGTAAAACTTTTATTAAAATTTAGTTATTTTAACTTTTATACTAGAGTATGTTAATTTGATTATTATGTTTAAACTAACCCTGTGGCGACCGTGCATAATTGTTGTTTTAAAAAATTCTAAATCTAATAGAATTTAACCTAAAATTTATAGAGCGGCAGTAACTTATTATGTTAAATTCGCATTTGAAAAGTTTCAATTGCTGTCCTTATCTGAACTTAAAACTCTTAAAAATATATTTCAAAACTTTCCAACTTAAATATCGAAAATTATGTAAGTTTACAAGACATATGTTTATTTAGATTTATTTTTGTGTTAGTAATAAAAAGTACATTGTTTCCAAGTAGGTCAGAATAAATAAGAAATTTAAAATTTATAAAAAAATTAAACACAAGCAAAATAAGAGTATCCTAAAACCCAAGTTTATTTCAGTTTTAAAAAAAATGCATACTTTAAAAAATTAGTTTCAAAAGATGAAACAAACAGCAAAAAAACATTTTTATCAATCTAAAAGCTTTAATAATCCCCACTAACAACTTAAAATAATGCATTAACTATATAAATTAACTAATCATTCTTAGTCCACATAATAAAAAATCCCCTTTCAAGCAACTGATTAATTAACAAAATACACCAGGGTGTTCTCGATGTTGACCGTCTTGTCGCCTTGCACCAGTCGAGCCTGGTTGCAATGTTCATCCAAGCGGAACGACGAGTCGCTGATCTTAACCAGTCCCTGGAGCTTGTCCTTCAGAGTTGACGGGTTGACCCGGAAGTCGTTGGCGGGGTCAGCGTACCGGTACAAGTCCACACGCTCCACGCCTGCAATTGGATTTTTAAATTATGTCAGAATTTGACTTTGAATAAAAGTTGTTAGTAGTAAACTTTTGTTGTACAAATACTACTGTGTCGCTCCGTTTAAATTGTTAAAGTTTTTACATCTAGAATGTGTTTTTAAACATAAGCCATTTGTTGTTTAGATAATGTGTCACTTGTTAATAGTATGCGACCTTTTAATGTAAATTACTTGAAAAAAATTTTGTTTTAAGATTTACAAATCACTATTTCCTAAACAAAAAAATAAAATAAAAATGAATCGGTTTTTTATAAACTTTTACATAATTGTGAGTTTTCAAAGAAACTTATAAAAACTATCACCAAAATGGCGCTAACTTTTCACGGATGACTGATTTTTGACGATCCTCTTTTTGATGTCGAAGGTACTTTCCCCGTTTCGAACCCTCAATGAAAACGAGTGGAAGGGAGTGCAGTCTTGGCGGTTCTTCAGCTGAATATTTTAAACAATTTAATATTCGATCATTTATGTCCAACTTTTATTTCATATAACAGTAACTTGCATTGGTACAAAAAATGCTTTTAAATAAATTGAAGCTATGTTTTTGTTGTTTGAATATTAGTATACAGTGTACAAATTTAATATAAAAAAACAGAATCAAACAACATAAAAAAAAAGGTTATATTTTATTACATAGCTAGAATTGTTATTATATTAATGAATTTTTAGTTGTTTACAATCAGATTCACAAGAACTGATAAATATAAGAAGTTAATAAGCAGTGAGTGGTCTACTAGGTCTACCGGGTATGACCAGATTTCGATTTTAAAACTGTTCTGACCTGATTTCTATTAGAAAGAGGGGTGGGTGTCAGAATGACACAGCGACAAAATGACACGGTGCGTCACTTTGGCACGGTGCGTCACTTCGACACGGAGGGTCACTTTGGCACGGCGACAAAATGACACGGTGCGTCACTTTGGCACAGCGACAAAATGACACGGTGCGTCACTCTGGCACGGTGCGTCACTTTGGCACAGCGACAAAATGACACGGTGCGTCACCTTGGCACGATGCGTCACTTTGGCACGGAGGGTCACTTTGGCACGGAGACTAAATGACACGGTGCGTCAGAATGGCACAGCGACAAAGTGACACGGTGCGTCACTTTGGCACAGAAGGTCACTTTGGCACAGCGACAAAATGACATGGTGCGTCACTTAGGCACGGTGCGTCATTTTGGCACAGCGACAAAATGACACGGTGCGTCACTTTGGCACAGAGGGTCACTTTGGCACAGCGACAAAACGACACGGTGCGTCACTTTGGCACGGAGAGTCACTTTGGCACAGCGACAAAATGACACGGTGCGTCACCTAGGCACAGTGCGTCACTTTGGCACAGCGACAAAATGACACGATACGTCACTTTGACACAGCGACTAAATGACACGGAGCGTCACTATAGCATGGATTAACAAACCTATAAGCAAAACTAAACTTCTTCGGTAATATAACTTTTAATTGTAAATTTTTGATAGTAATTAGTAAACAAAAGATTTATTATATTTTTTCCAAACTATAGTAGCTTGATACATTTGAAACTATATAAGATACATTGCTTTTAAATTTAAGTTTTAGTATGAAAACAAAAATATTCCTAAGTTTTATTTTTTACGTTTCACGATTTTTTATATTATGTAATGAATAAAATTTAGTATTTTTTGTTAAAAGTTTAATTAACTATTATCAGGAATTGTTATAAAATATAACTAAAATTTAATTTTATACAGAGTTATTTCGTAGTAAGAATAAGTCATGCGTGTTTTAATTCTAGTTTTTAAAAATACAGAGTTAAGCTGTTTTTGTAGTAACTAGCCATTTATATTAAATATGTATATATATTTATATTCAACAAAAGATAATAAGTTAGGATGTTTACTTAAAACTCTGTATTGAAAATATACAATAATTTTGTCTAAAAGCAAAAAATTAAAACAAACGGACCTGGAAGCCTAAATTTATGAAAAAGTTAAAAATAGTATTATGAAAAGTTGAGAAAAAATAAAGAGTCTGATGCAACCATACATGCACGTTTATATATTTATCACTTTAAAAAAAATTAATCACTAGAAGAGGTTATACATACAAGATTGCTGCTGCAGCCTTCTAATTAAAGCTGCAGCCATTCTATTAAAATTAATACTTTAAGTCTTTTTAAATTTTACAAAACTTTTTAGTCTAAAACATAAAAAATTAAACTTAGAGTATGACAGATATTATAGTATTTTATTGCATATAAGGATTTCATTGCATTTATATTTAATACAAAATCAGTAAATAAATTTCATAATAATACAGTAAAAGCAGATTTTAATTTGCTTGTAAAACATTTCTTCTACTTTATATTCTTTAGTTTTTTTACAAAGTTTTAAAAAACTCGGTTTTGTCTTAACTCTGTTATGAAAATAATATTTAATTTTCTATTTTTAACCTTGCGAATAAAAAAAGGAGCTTTTTTGTAAAAATAAATACATTTTCTAGGATTTCTATTATTTTTTTTCTAAAATTTTAAAACAATATTGTTTATTAATTACGAGTTAATTTCTTTCTGATGAAAATGTAAAAAAAAAAAAATATTATTATATTTTCGTCAGGGAATGCAGTATTTTAGTTCAAAATTGCAACCTATTAAGTCGCCAAAAGAGCGCAAGTATTATTTTTTTTAAGCATAAAAACGTAAAATAAGAACCGCATTAGAATTTAGAATTACAACAGCAGAAAAGTTGCTTTCGATAACGTCTGAGTTTTAGTTTATAAAACAAATTTTCCTCTGTATTTACATCTACTAGTTTATTGTTTTGATGTACTGAATGATTGATCTAAAATGAAGATTGTATTTTTTTAAATCAGAATGTTACTGAAGTTTAAAAAATATGTTTATATGAGTTTTTATCTTTTTAGTCGTAAAATGGCAAGTCATTTTCTAATTTTTATTACTCGTTTCAAGTTCTAGTACTAAACTGCGTTTAAGTTTTTCCATTCGAATGAAATCAAAAATAAATTTCCTTTAATTTTGGCAGTCGTATTTTCTTAAAAAAGTTGCTGCTTTTGCATCTTTGTGAACGTTGTTTGATACAAACAACTAGTTGTTGCTTATTAAGCACAGCTTTTAAGCACACCTAACACCTTGCTACTGCTTAAAAATGAGCATGTTGTTTATAAGTACGACGATGAGAATAGAAGGTATAAACATTACGCGTTTCACTTTATTTTATGAAATCACGATCAAAAATTCCTGCGGTTTTTGTTTTTAAAGTTAATCAATGTGATTGTTGCTGATTCTACAAAACCGGTTAGAAGACAGGAAACCGAAAAGTTTCCAAGAAAAATAAGATCGTTGTCCATACAAATGAAGATTGAAGTTTCACAACAAATCGTTTCCTCCCTTATTAACCACCGTGTCATTTTGTCGCTGTGCTAAAGTGACCCTCCGTGTCGTTTTGTCGCTGCGCCAAAGTGACCCTCCGTGCCAAAGTGACGCACCGTGTCGTTTTGTCGCTGTGCCAAAGTGACCCTCCGTGCCAAAGTGACGCACCGTGTCATTTTGTCGCTGTGCCAAAGTGATGCACCGTGTCGTTTTGTCGCTGTGCCAAAATGACCCTCCGTGCCAAAGTGACGCACCGTGTCGTTTTGTCGCTGTGCCAAAGTGACCCTCTGTGCCAAAGTGACGCACCGTGTCATTTTGTCGCCGTGCCAAAGTGACCCTCCGTGCCAAAGTGACGCACCGTGCTAAGGTGACGCACCGTGTCATTTTGTCGCTGTGTCAAAGTGACGCACCGTGTCATTTTGTCGCCGTGCCAAAGTGACCCTCCGTGCCAAACTGACGGACCGTGCCAAGGTGACGCACCGTGTCACTTTGTCGCTGTGCCAAAGTGACGCACCGTGTCTATTTGACGACCGTGTCATTTTGTCGCTGTGTCATTCTGACCCGCTCCCTAGAAAGAGGGCCTATCTGGTTTCAGTTGGGTATTAATTAGTATTAAAAATCCAGAACTGGTCAAACTAATTTTTCATTGAGCTCGGTTGGATTAGATTTAAAATCTAAATTAAGATTTGAACTAAACTAGATTGGACTTATTTTTTAAAATCAAAATCTGGCCATACCCGGTTCTCGGCAAGCTATTATCAAGCATTTGGATCCGGTAAACCACTATTAAAAAGTTGTTCATAAATAATTAACTTTGTAAAAAATTAAGCTCAATCCTTCATTTAATCATTATTTAACAAGCTTAATATATCAAGTAATTTCAATCACTTTTAAGTTTTTTTCAATTAAAAAAAAACTCTCTAAAAAATTATTTTTAAATAAACCGTGTAAGTATATAAAAATTAAAAAAAAAAACAGCTAGTTACACCACTTTAAGTTTTCAAACCAAAACTTTTACATTTTAATAAGTATTAGTTAACTTTTTACTATTTACCTAAATTAGGTCGTTTAAAAAGTATGAATGTTCGTCTAATTTCTTGAAAGATCAAGATATTTTATAACTAACAAAAAATACTTAATTTGCAAATGATCAATACATGCAGTAATAAAAGATAATTTGGTGGTATACACTGTTTTGACTCATGTTAACTTATTAGCTATCACTAAAGGTTTAATAACTTGTCGAATGTAACATGATAAGCATTTTAAAACTATAAAATAAAAAGTGAGATTAAATAGCTGTAACAACTTAACATGTAGCTTAATGTTGTAAATGACTTTACTTTGGTTAAATTTTTACCTTAAATCTATATAAAACGAAGTTATCTTAAAATTGTTTATAATGACGGTGTGTTTTAACATGTGCTCGCAAAAATATTAGTATTTTATTATGTAAGCATTTATAATTTAGTACTAAATGATTAAAAGTACAAAATAGTTATAAATCTAATTCATCATTTATAAGTACTATTCATTTAGAAAAATGCTAAATTAAAACAAGTATAAACTATTTTTCAAGCTTCTTATAAACATTATAAACTTAATCAATGTGTCTAAAATAATGGAACTTAGTTTATAACCATATAAATAAATCAAACGGATGCCAATTTAAATTGTGTATAAACTAAAAAATACTTTTAATATATTTGATTCAACAAGCAATCACTTTTCATGCATTAACCATTTGATGATTATACTTTAGTTATTCAACATTGCTAATTTATTGATTAAAGAATAACTTTGCTCTTTTAGAACTGTTTTTATATATCAAGCATATATTAAAAACAGCAACTAAACACTATCGATGAGAATTCAAGAACACAAAAGAAATGCATTGTAATACTTGTTTCAAGTGTGATAAAACTAAATTACATGAGTAACTAAAATCTTACTAAATTTCTAAAAACAAAATCTTAAAGAAAATTTCAACTTTGAAATAAATATCACTAAAATAGTTTTTGATTTAAATTAAAGTAGCATTTAGTGCAACTAATTGTGTTAACATTTAGATTAAATACAGTTATATAAAATTAGTTTAAATTGGCAACAAAAAACGCAACAGTTCAGATTTATTCCGCATGAAGGGTAAACTCGAAGAATTTAAGCTTTTGAAAAAAGTAAAATCAAAAATTTATCAGGTCATTAAAGGAGCTTGATAGAAGATCGTGTCAGCAGTAGAAGACAAGGCACTCCTCGATCAAAGAAGATTATTAAAACTTTACAGGAAAGGGTAGAGAGGAATTCGAACAAATTTGCAAGGAGATGGTGAAATTAATGTGTGAGCGTGACGTCAATGGAATGAACTTACTGGAATTAACTTCGAACTGATAGCTTACATAATTTGAAAGAGATAACACCTCACAACTGTCCAAAAATCAACACAGATCTCTTGACAGAACACATAATATTTTTTTGGTTTCAGTTTTTGAAGAAATAAAATTACAACTGAAAATCAGCCACTCATCTTCCAACAAAACACCATCCGAAAAAATAATATAAACTTAAAACACGTAAAAAAATATTTTTTGTAATTTTTTTAGTAAGGAGATGTGGTCTCCTGCAAATCCTAATTAGAGTGTAGCAAACTTTTGGTGCGGTCTTTGTTAAAGGTATTCTATTTTCCATTCAAGTGTTGAAGCGGCATTTAAGACATCCTTTAGGAGATAATGGGCTTAACATGCCAGAAAACGCTGCGTGTACCTTTGTCAATAAGTTAAAATAAAGAAGCATACTTCCTATCAAAAAGGAGGCTAGAAATTTTAATCATTTTTCACTTACGTTTTGATTTTTCGCTAATAAACCATTTTTTAGTCATTCCTAGAGCTTATAGCTCACCCTGTAGTAAAAACTTACTTTGAGATGCTAAAAAAATTCGAGCTTTAATTTTAGTTAAACAAACTCTATATTTTATAAATAACTGTTCAAAATATAGTTTTAATTGTTTGCTAACAAAAGATCCTAGTGAAGTAATTTCACTGGAATATAAATAAAAACAAATTATACAGTAATCTTCCTTTATTCTACCAACATATGTTTCTGTGTGTCAACGAATCAACACACTTCAACTGGGTTCCGTAAAAAAATAATTACTGTAATGAGAGAATAGAAGCATAGAATAAAGTGGGTGTATACATGTTTTCATTAAAATAAGATATTTTCTACAGATAATAGTTATTAATACTTAATATTAAATCTGACTGTTATAAAACTATATAATATTTATTTTAGACTCAATAATCACAAATATTATATAGTTTTATAACAGTCGGATTTAATATTAAGTATTTCACCTACTAATAACTATTATCTGTAGAAAATATCTTATTTTAATGAAAACATGTATACACCCACTTTATTCTATGCTTATATTCTCTCATTACAGTAATCATTTTTTTACAGAACCCAGTTGAAGTGTGCTGATTCGTTGACACACAGAAACATATGTTGGTAGAATAAAGGAAGATTACTGTATAATATGTTTTTATTTTATAAATATTAATTCTAAAAGTGTTAAGTGAATTGAAAAGCGATAGTTTTAACTTAATTTATGTTAACACATCAGTATTTAATGTGGATAAAAATGGTATACTATCAAAATCCACCCGCATTTAAAATCCACCCGCGCTCAAAATCCACCCTTTTTTTAATAAATTCTTTCTTTTTTTGTATTTTATTTATTTATTTTATATTAATTTTTCACTATCACTGTTACCCCTAATTCTTACCCTCGATCGGTAAGCGGTTCTCGAATTTAATTGGGTGGAATTTGATCGGGTGGAAATTGAACGGGGATAGATTTTGAACGCGGGTGGATTTGGATCGCGGGTAGATTTTGAACGTGTCCCATAAAAATATATATAACATTTTTTGGCAATAGATAATTTAAGCAAATTATATAGAAACAATGGTAAGTTATATAAAACTCAGTAAATAATTTAATTTCATAGATTTTTTGTTTGCTACTTACTCAAGACAATAAGATTGAGTCACAGTCAAGATTTTAAATTCATACTTTCGAACGTTTTAATGCTAGTTTATTTGGCAAGTTATCAAGTTCAAAAGTATTTTAAAAGACTAGCAAGTAGAATATATTGAAACTGCGTTATTCAAAGTAATACAATCAAAAAATCTTATCACTAGTTTGTAACAACGATTTATCATGCTTCTAACATATCAAATTGCAATTTAATAAGACTTTTAACCACTTTATTCCTATAAATAAAAATACTACTAACATAAGGAAAACGACAACATTGTTTTACACGGTTTAAATCTTCTTAGGATTCACAAAGTACAATGCTTTTTTTGTAAATAGTTTATAAATTAAGCAAAAATATTGTGAATGAATTCTTTTCATAGTATAATTTACTGAAGGGGGTCGGGCGGTTCTTTATGAGAAAGGGGCTAGACTTACAAAAAAGTCATTCGTATTTTGAAAAATTCAACTCGAATAAAATAAATATAAACAAATTGAAATAAATTAAATATAAAATAGGCTGCACAGTTTACTTATAGACAAAAAAGGTTACATTTTTAAACTTTTAGTTTAAAAAGCTTAAGTTGCAATTTATGCATTTATCATTATTTAGCTTAAAAGAACAGTGCGGGCTACATTTGAACTTTTATTTTCAGACAACTGATTTACTTTTATATAATTATTTCAGCTTAGCGTCAAGGATATATCTTTAGTGCAATTAAAAAGCGTAATTCTACCTAGTTCTTGTTAAAAACTTTTAAATAGCTTAATGTGTTATTAAGCAAAAGCTTAAGTATAAAGCTAAACAATCATGTATAGTTCAGTTTTATAATTAAATTAACCAAACTACAAAAAACATCGGCGAAAGTCTGCAGAACAGAAGTCCGGACTTTCGTTTGCCGTGAGGCAAGCTCAAATTTAACAAAAGGGTTGATCATGCCAATTCGATCATCAGACCACAAACTTCGGTAGACTGAGACCGGTTTCGCCCTTATTAGGACTCATCAGTCAGTTACAACCGAAAAACTTGTAGTCGTCAATCTACAAACGGTTTATCATGCTTTCACATGAATCGACAGTTTGCTGGCAATGATTAGTGACAAAAGCATGATAAATCGTTTGTAGATTGACGACTACAAGTTTTTCGGTTGTGACTGACTGATGAGTCCTAATAAGGGCGAAACCGGTCTCAGTCTACCGAAGCTTGTGGTCTGATGATCGAATTGGCATGATCAACCTTTTATTAACCAAACTATTAGATATCTTGTATTGTATTTTGATTCTTTAATATAATACTATAACTTTTCATTTAAACGTTTAACGTCTATGTATTGTTAAAGTAATTCTACATACTTATTATTTTTGTATTTAAATGATAATCTAATTTTGCTTTTGTTTTAAATACAACTAAAAGAAAGTTTTTTTTTTGTGGTTTAGAGGTCACATGTAGTTAAACATTTTAGCCGATTAATTAAAGTTTGTATTTACATCATATTGTTAAAAAGCAACAATTAATTAAGCTATTTAAATTAGTAAAAGTGACTGAATTAATTTAAATTAGCACTGTATTTAAGAAAATTAAACACTTTTATTATAAGTTAATAAGTAAAAAATCAATATTACTATCAAGTTAGTTTCTAAAATACTAATCGTGTAAACTAAATATCTTGTATTATAGCTCAAACTATGAAAGTTAATCTTCAAGCTAACAATCTCATTTAAATGACAAATTGATGTTTTTGTTGTCAATGATATAAAACGAAGTGTGAAATTTCAGTTCATGGAGTTAAAATGACAAATATTATTATTATAATTAATTGACAAATTACTACGTATCAGTTTTATTTCAAAAGAACATTGTATTTTTTATTATAACTTAGTGTCCTATACGTTTTATTAACAAATTTAATGTTATTAACAAGCAGATAAAGGTAAAAAGTCATACATATAATGTACAATGAACGAAAATATGATCTATCAGTATATAAATATAATCATACAGAATTAAAGATAACTATCAATGTGCAAAATATTTTTGATAATTTTTTCAAATGTGGTCACATGGATAACTGTAATATTTCTAATTCAATAGTTTTGGAGCGGTTATAAAATTTGAAATTTTGTAATCTAGTGTTTGTTAAGCTATTTAAATCATATTGTTATTTTACAAATATCTAAAAGAGGTCAGCAATCTTACACGCTATATCTATTTAACTTTTACGAACAGTAGTGATAAAGATGTATTATAAGTATCATTAAGAACTTGCATTCACATAAACGATCTTCCATGCTCGCAATGTATTTATAAAATCCAGTTGCTATGAACTTCTTTATTTAAAATCATTTTTTCTTACTAAATCGGTAGCAAAATACTAAAAATTCTACCTATTTTCTGTGATGAATTTGTTACTTATTCCTTATTTTAAATTACAGCCTTCAACAAACTGTAGTTCTTTGCATAAAAGATTCTTACGACTTTTTTAGTAAAAAGACAGTTCAGCAATGCCATAAAAGTTGCTTTATATTAAAATATTTCAAGTGAGACATTGCAAAAAAAAAAGAATACAGTTAAGTTGGTAATGCCAGTCTCTTTCTATTGAAATTTTGGTTGAAAGGCAATATGCTAAATGACTCAAGTAAAATAATTTTTATACCTTATTCAGTCACAATATTTTTTTTTACTTTATTTAAATAAAAGTTAATATATTGTTTTATTAGGTAATAAAACTTTTACGAGGCCGTTAATCTATTTATAAAAAATCAGCTGCACTTCGCAGTGACATAAGTGTATTTTACAACTAAAAAAATGCTTAAAGGTCAACACAGCGCTGTGTTTATAAACAAAATAAAAATTAATAACTTAATTATATTGATATTATATAATTCAAAATACTCATCCTTTCATAAGTTAACATATTTAAAAAATTTCAGGGACACCTACGTTTTTGGTCTTAGAACTAACTCCAAATGTTGTGTTTTTCACAAGTATACTAAAATTTAACTACAATTATGAACTAATTAACTAACTTGAAATATTATAACACTGTATATTTTATATTAGTTCTTTTCATCGACAGTTTTTATCTTTAAAAAAACATATGAAAGAACTAAAAAAGCAAGCAAACTAACACAAGTAACGAAAATGCACGTGCAATCAAGTAAATGAAAAGTTTATTGATTTCCTAACAAATTAACAAAGTAAACGACATGCAAGCAAATAAGTGCATATTACTGGTTCAAGCTCAACTTGCTTACTTCCAGTACTGCTGATGGAGTCTGCACCAATTTGATCACCGGTTTTCCGGGTCGCGCCTTGCTTTGAGCCTGGTCTTCCGGGTTGGCAGTTTCAAACTCCACAAACTCCAGCTGGTTGAAAGTAACATGAAAACGTTTATTTTTTTATTCACAAAAAACTACATATGTACATGAAAAAGGTATTAGTGTATCTGAATTATTTGTATAACATTTTCAAGTAGTTTTCTCTCTGGTGCAAATTTTAGTGTTCAAACTTTAAAAGCCAACAAATAATTTCCAACATGATCAGAATTGCTAAAGGTTTTTTTTTCAGGTTTTTTAAGTTTCTTTTTTATTTTTTTATTTTAGAAACAAAACTTTAAAAGTACAAGTTTTTTCGTCCATTTTTAGTATAAAATTAAATTCAAGGTAAAAAAACTATCTTAAAATAATGAAAAATATTGAAAAGATACTGTAATGCTATTTTAGATGCGCTTTAAAATAAATAAAATTGTAAGTGACACAAAACAAACATTGTATATGGTTGATTTTTCCGATCGTATTAGAATTTTACTACTTTACATTTATAAATTGTTAAAAACTAAAGGTTCTTCCATGTCTTTTAGTGATTTTTGTCCAAGACTCCAGGTTTATTAAGTGATTCCAGGAATTTTAGCAGCCCTGCGTATACTAATACGAGAAATAATTACCTCTGAAGAAGAAACGAGGTATTCGTAGCAAGCTTTCATTGTTTCAGCCTCATCAAAAGGAGATTCCAACTGGAAAGCTTCGTCGCAACCAACTTCTACTACTTGCTTCAACAAGTCGTTCACAAACGGCATCACCTGAACATTTAAAGTCAATGCTATACATAGCTGTCCATACAATACTTAAAGACTTTTAGTATAACATAAAATAATTTCAAAACGTTTAAATTTAAGTAGAAGATATAAAAATAGTTTTTTATGAGTTCTTTATCTTAAACTTTAAAATGTTCCATATTTAATATTTATTACCTTTTTCATTTCCTTTTTGGTTTCTTCGCACGCTTTCAGCTTCTGGTTAAGTTGTTTTTTGTCGACCTTCTCCACTTGCTTGCCGTTCTTTTCAAAAGCTTCCCTAAATTATAGTTGAGTTTATGTTTTATCAGGTCTTTTACAAACAAAACTTACTCGGGTATCTATTTTAAGTCCGACTGGAAAATCTGACTGGCTAAATGTACTGTATAGTCATTAAAAACTAAAGTTTATACAAAACACAGACAAACAAAAATCAATACTCACTTGACGGATTCGATGGTTTTTTGCTGCCAACTAGGATAAGTTTTTGCGACATAAACAATTGCTTTGTCGGGTTTTTTGTACTGCAAGAAAATTAAATATTTAACAAATTTGATCTTATGCTTTATTTTAAATAATAATAAAACTGACTTCTCTCTTCTTTTTTTCTGCAAGTGCTTTTTCGCTGGCAATTTTAGTTCTGATGGAGCTGCCAACGTTGAAGACGAAATCAGAAGATCTGATCAAAACTTCGTTGACTTTCTCCACTGATGGAAAACTTGCGTTGATCACAAATCCGTCCTGTAAGTAAGAATATCTGGTATAACTTAAGACCTAATTATTTTCATTAAAATTTTTTTAATTTTCTGTTTTACTCAAATTTTTGTTTTTGAGCAATCTAAACATTTCATTAACAAACTGACTGTTAGTAAATACTTTCAAGTCATAAAGATTCCGATATACAAAAAAAAACACACACCTGTTTAAGCAAGTTCCTCCACACATGCTCGCAAACATGAGGGCAGATTGGCGTCAACAGGAGAGTTTGAACTTTGATGAAGTTGCTGATGACGCTCCTGTCCATTTGCTGCTGGCTCATTTCGCGGTACCTGTCCCTCGCTATCTGCATTTCGAACCAGCCGGTCTTCAGCGCTTCCTTGAAGTTCATGTTGTCGTAATGCTTCTTCGTTTGCGCCACCGCCTTGCTTATCTTGCTCATGAAAACTCGGTCGTGGTATGTCGGCTCGGCGTTGTCGACCACATCCGCCTTTGTTTAATAAATAAGTTTACAACAGGGACATTTTAATTTTTAAGAAGCTCTAATCAGAGTTACCTAAATTGTTTTTATAGGGCACCTTTATGGAAATAAAAAAAAGCTATGGCCCCCTGACAAAAACTCTCAAAAAACTTCCCTTAAATACATCTAAGACATTTTTTCAGCTAATGGCCCCCTAAAGTTTTGAAATGTTCCCATAATATTAAGTACAGGGTTTCCCAAACTCTTTTATATAAGTCACACTTAAAGAAATGAAAAAAGTCATAGGCACATCCGACAAGATTTCTTAAAAAGTTTACCTTAATTACACCTAAGACATTTTTTCAGCTTATGGCTTCCTAAAGTTTTGAAATTTTCCCATAATAATTAGTAAAGGGTTTCCCAAACTCTTTCTTATAAGGCCCCCTTTAAGGAAATAAAAAAATCTATCGGTCCTATCCGACAATACTTCTCAAAAAACTTCCCTTAAATACACCTAAAAATTTTTTTAAGCTTATGTCCCTCTAAACTTAAGAAATTTTCTCATAATATCTAGTTTAACTTCCAAATATACTCTTAAATACACCTAAGACCTTTTTTTGCTATTCACCATCAACTCCAGAATATCTAAAATAAGTTTCAAATTATGGCGCCCCTGTGGCCCCTTAATACTCATTCCCCCCTTTGGCACCTTTACTGCTTATGGCCTTCTAAATTTCTGTATTGATATGGCTCACTTTGGAAAATCCTGATCTAGTATAAATTCCAGAATTATCCTTAAGTACAACTAAGATCTTCTTTTTTTTCTCCTAACCATCAACTCCATAATATCTAGTGTAGTTTCAAATTATGGCCTCATGGCCTCCCTGTGGCCCCTTTACTGCTCGTGGCCCCCCTCCTTTGCTACGTGTGGCTTTAATTGGGAAACCCTGCTCTAATAGATATTTTAGCTGTTTTTAAATTAGTTATTGCCATACAATATTGACCTAATAATTGGTATAAAATTTAAGAAGAATATCTTGATCCTAATTGAGAACAGTTACAAAGGTTTATATATACTTTTTATTAATAAGTCAAATTAACAAAAAATGTTTAATTCAACTAACCTCAGCAGAGTCGTTTTCAGCCAGCACTTTCTGGCACCATTCAATCCAAGTGTAAAGTTTCAAAACTCCGCTGTCTGCAACTTTTTCTACGAAATTAGCGTCTTCAATGCCATCACCAGCATCGGCAAGTGCAAACCTCATACCTTGGATAAAAATATTAAGTTGAAGAATTATCTTTTAAATAATACATGAACTAGTTAGTCCAGTACTATATGGTCTAAATTAAAATTGTGGCTAACCTTTATTTATATAGTTTTATAGTTTTAAAATGCAAAAAAATAATTAAAAGCTAAGTATTTATTTTAACACCTAAATCGTTAGGTTTGATGTTGCTAAATAAAGATGGTTTTTATAGTACTTAATTCATTTAGTTAAATAAATGTATATAATTTTTCATAAAATGTTAATTATTAAAATTTAAAAAACTACCATCGGCAGAGTACTTTTCAATGGCGTCGGTCAAAGTCAAGAAATTTCCTGTTGACTTGGACATCTGAAAAAAAACTAAATTTATAACCAATGACAGCATAAATCCATTTTTTTCTCTAAAACTGTGGCCAAATAAAATTTGTAATAAAATCAGAGCTGTTACAAATGATATTTTAAATCTAGTGGAACTAAATATTATAACTTTTTTAGTTAAATCGTCAATGATATTGTTACTTTAAGTAAAAAAAATATTACAACAAACTTTTTCAGAGTTGAGAAGCATGTGTCCATTAGCTCTTATACCCTTGGGCCAGGCTTGAGTCTGCTCATTGGGCCACATTGCCACGTGGTTGTAAATAAAGTAGGTCAAGTGGTTTGGCACCAGATCCTTGCCTGTTAGTAATATAAATAAGTGAAGATTTGATCATATTCAAATTAACAAAAGTTTTTCAAAAACTGATCAAAACTAGCCATTGAAATAGCATTTAAGATTTGGTACACAGAGCTCATGGTTTATTAAAATACTTATATTTAATTCAGGTATTTCTTTTCACGTTCCAAACTTAATTATAAACATTATTGAATTTAATTTAAAACCTGAAACACGGAGATCCAATGGGTACCAAAACTTGAATTCTCTCTTCATTTTATTCAGAAGATCGGTGTTGATTTTCGAGTTGGAAGGAGCTTTAGCACCGTCAAAGAAAATGTAATCCCAAACCTCACACGTCATATCTGCAGCACTGTTTTTAAAAAAAATTGTATGACTAAAGCACTATTGAGTGGTTCGGTTTGTTTTTTAATTACATAGAAGTACTAAATATTTAAACAATTTGTCTGTAACTTAAATAATAAGTTAAAGGTTTGAAACAATATAACTTAACATGGTACCTGCAGAATAAAATTAACAATTATTAGGTTATTTCTATGCTTTGCTCAATTACATGAAACATTTTAGATAATAAAAACATTGACAAACTTGATATTGTTCGGAGACTTGGAACCGTCGAAGGCGCCTTGCTGAAGCAGGTGAGCCACGGTGTAGTAAGCCATGTAGATGGTCGAATCCGACAAGCTCTCAATCAGCCACTTGTCGTCCCACGGAAGCCTGCTGCCCAGTCCGTACGTCCTGCTGCAAGCGTGCTCCTTCAGCCAGTCGAGCGTGGCGTTGAACTGGTTCCTCGTTTCAACGCTGAAAGTTTCGATGCTTTCCAGCGCTTTCTTCGTCGTCACCTTCCACTCTTCGTTGCCGTAGTCCAGGTACCTGAATTCACGTTGAGTAAAATTGCATCAATGGCAGGGACAAAAATAAAACAAGAAAAAAAAATTTAAATTTAAGTGATTGATGTAAATTACTTTAGAAGATCTTATAAAAAAGTTGAAAAAAATTATCTCAATGCCAATATCAAAAGTAGTTAGAAAAACGAAAATATAAAAATACAGCTAATTATATATATACTTAAAAAAAACAATTTGAAACAATTCAGATTTTAAGAATATGTTTAAATATTTTAATGCTATCTAGTTCACTTGTATTCAAACAAACCATTGATCACAAAGAGCGACGACGCACACATCACCCGATCTCGAAACCACCTTCTTGTCAGGCTCCTGATACTTGAACGCCATCTTGTCATCCACCAGCTTCTGCTGCAAAACTTTCTTGACAGCTTCCACTTTCTGGCCCTTGTATTCTGCTGGTACCTGTGGAAAGTTTCACATGGTTGCCACTGATCAAGCTAAGAAAAATTTCCTGACTTTTCCTGACTTTTTACCAAAATTTTCCTGACTTTTCTGAATCAAACTCTTAAATTAAACTTATTCTAAAATACATAATCTAACACTTGAAACTATATAAAGCTTTCAATCTAATTTTAATACAGGTTAAAAACAACTGTTTTTTGCTGAATTCTATCATCAAACTTCCAGTACATCACTTAAACCATCTGTGTATGATTGATGTTTGTAATAAACAGCTCTATTAGCAAAATACTTGTATTATTACCTTATAAACACAGCTTGTCTGAAAAAAGACACAATTTTTTTGCATTTCCTAGCATAAATGTATCTAGATAAACAAACGACATATAAGGAATTTTTACAATTTAAACCTTAATTAATAACGAACTTTCACAACTAAAATCTTAAAACAATAACAAATCTTTACAGTTGAAACCTTAAAACAGTAAAAAATACAATTTTTTAGAATTTTCTAGCATAAATGTATCTAAATTAACGAAACGACAAATAAGGAACTTTCACAATTAAAACCTTAAATCAATAAGGAACTTTCATAACTCAAACCTTAAAGCAGTAACGAACTTTTACAGTTAAAACATTAAAACAATAAAGAACTTAATCAAATACTGTTTTTTTAAATATATGTACTAAAATTTATTTTCTCTGTCTTTTTATTAGCACTTCAACCTCTTCATCTAATGAAGATATAGTTTTCTTCATCTGAACTGCATTCCGCTTCATTTTCTTGGCAGTTAAAATCATTTTCCTCATTTTATTTAAATCGCTATCATCTGCTGCCCCTACACTTGTTGAAGAGAATCTTTTCTCTAAATCAAGTCACAACTTGTGGGCTTCATTTCTTTTCTTTTGGCACTCATTTATTTTTACTTTCATTTATAAAATATTTCCTCTTATCATTTAGTATAAAGTTTGTAACTAATAAATATACTCTTATTTACTTTAAAAACTTAATTTATTCTACAAAAAATACAAATAATAATAAAACTTAATCTTGGCAAATACCTCTCTTATAACGTAACTTTTAAATTTAAACAACTTTGAAAAAATTATAAAGAGGTAAAGTATACACATTAACTTGTTACAAAAAATACTAAACTAACTGCTTAGTTATAAAAAAACTCAATTATCTACTTAAACAAAAAACACTTTGATTCTAAAATTATGCTAGATAAACTTTTGTGTATATATCACAGTTTCACTATGGAAGTGTGCTTGCTATAGATCATCAATACTTAAAAGCTTACAAAATCTGCTTGTTCAAGTAGGGTACTTCTTCAATATGTTAATAGAAATTTTTTGCAGTTTTGTAAAGGATACTTTACTAATTTATACCAAATGAATGTATTAGACATAAAATTAAGTATTTTTGTGAATTTCTAGGAAAATTTTGGAATTTTTTTCTGACTTAAAAGGACTTTTAATTAATTTTTACCATTTGAAACGAGGAATTTTGTAAATTTAAACTGACAAAATCTGAAATTTTTTTAAATTTTATCAAACTTCCTGACTTTTTTTCAAAACCCCCATTTTTTCCTGACTTTTCCTGACTTTTGTCATTTTTTTAAATTTTTCCTGACTTTTCCTGATTTCCTAACTTTTCCTGACCGAGTAGCAACCCTGGTTTCATGACTTTTTCCTAACACAATACTCGTGCGCTGATAGGCAGAATACTCTTTTCATTAGTAAATACTATTTTCAAAAACATATGCATGGTTTGAAGGTACAAAGTTTCAGCTGACAAAAATAAATAATTTAAAATAGTTTAGTTTTGATAAATGCTCTTTAATTTAATGTACGAACCAGCATTTTTCCTTCATAGAATCCAGCCTTGTAAACTTTTTCCTTCGCTTCTCTCAGCTTTTCAGTGTCGTTTTGACTTTTTATTTTCATGTCGTTGTAAACCTTCACGGCAGCCATGTGTCCAAACTCACTCGTTTCAATTATGGCAACCTGTACATGTTAAACATATTTTAACTTTGTTATAAGTTACAATATTCATTTAAGTAGAAGGCAGCAAAAACGATATATTTTCAACTGTTATATTTAAAGAAGAAAAAAAGGCAGATTGTAGTAATAGCCATATTAAGTTTGTATTAAATAAAAGAATCTAGAAAAAACTCTAAAACAATTTGGTTCTAAGATCATTACTTTGTATTTTTATATTTTTATCAAATAAATTAAACTGTTTATATATAGTTGAGTGTAAAGTAGCATGGACGGCATAATTAAAAGAGCAAAATTAAGGTAATAAACAATATAGAAACCAGTTAAAAATTGTATGAATATACAAATTAAAATAAATAAACAGTATAACCTACTTAATCTAAACAAAACAAATTAACATGTATAGGTAATACAGAACACAAATAACAGTCGAAAGTTTAGATAGAATCAGAAGATATAAAACTCATACCGGTTCTTTCAGCATTTCATCGGTGATTCCGTACTTTTCTCTGAACGCCTTCTTGTTTTTCAAATCGACAAATGCCGCGTAATCATCAGGCGAGTCTGAAGGCACCGAAGTGACGACTCCGGTTCCCTTGTCTTCCTTGATTGTCATCATCGGCAGTGTGTAGATCACCTCATGCTGGGTGAGAGGGGCGGACAGCTTGACACCGATGATGTCAGTTCCTTGAAGTTCGGCTTCCACGTGAAACTTTCCGTTTTCACAGGTCAGTTTCTGGAAAGACATGTTCCTGGCAGCTCTCTTGGTGCTCACGCAAACCTCCCCGCTTTTCAGCTTGTAAGCGACGTAATTGATTTCGGGGTGAATCCAGCAGTTGGTCTGTCCGTACATTGTTTCAGGACGGAGAGTGGCGGCGACTAAGAACACATCAGTGTTTCCTTCGAACCTCCTGTAAGAAAAATTAAGTTTTAATTTGTTCTAAAACTTAAAATAAACCTACATGAGTAACATGGGGAGGTTTCAAATATGCACTAAGAGTCAAATATGCACTAACTATTTTGCACAAAGACACTTTTGCACGTAAGTCACTTTTGCAAGAGTTTTTTTATAATCACTTTTACCTCTAACCCTACTTTTGATCGGTAACTTTTTTCTTCTTTTTTATTTTTGATTATCAGTTTATTTTAAACTATCACTGTTAACCCTAACCCTTGGTCAGTATTTTTTTATTATACTATTTTATTTATTATTTTCTTTTACTCTCGTGTAAAAATGCCCTTTTATGCAAAAATGATCCCTTGTGCAAAACTGACCCTTCGCCCAAAAATTTCTTTGTGCAAAAGTGTCTTTGTGCATATTTGACCCGTCCCCGAGTAACATAGTAATGCAAACAAACAACACTTTTTCAGTATTAATTATAAAACAACTATAAGAACTGCATTACTCTTGGGCTTTTTAGGGAAAGGAAAGTTTAATACGAAAAAAATAGACAAAAATAAACATTTTAAACTAATCATAATAAAAAATAACCAATTCAAAACCAACAATACTAATATTCAATCAAACTTACTTGAGTTTCTCTGGGAATGGAGCAAGCAGCTTCATTTTGATTGCAGTGTACTCCTGTGGTGCAGCGCCCTCCCCTGACGATCTGTCGTGGTCCATACACGGCTGGTTGTCCTTGGGAGAGAAAATTGTGTGACGCTCACCAAACTTCACTTTGCCGCGCTCCTGTTTGACAACATTGAAATTTATTTGAAAGTTTACAACATAATTTCTAAGCTCTAAGCTAAAAAAATACTTTTTCACAGTTTTATACAAGAGTGGATGTTATACAATAGGTTGTTTATGTAAATAAAATATTGTTTATACTCTAAAAAATTTAGTTTATAACAATATTTTACAAGTAAAAAAAATTAAATACTTAATATATTAACTTAAAAACTTACAGCAACTTTAAATCATATTGAATGTACAACATTAATTTAAAAGATTAAATTTTTAATTGGAGCGAAGTCTAATTTAGTTAAATGACTTAAAATAAAATTTTAAGCTGTGATTTTAAGAAAATTTTATGAAAATTTTAAGTGTCACCTTGCTTTATTGTTTTTTAAACTTCACTATTTTAATGTCAGGGTTGCCACTGGTTTTTGGAAAATTTTCTCCAGGTTTTTAAAAGTATACGTTTTTGGGTCTATTTTAGTTCAAAATAAAGTTTAATGTAAAAAAACTGAGTTAAATAGTATAACAACATTGAAAAGAACTGTGAAGCTACTGTAAATGTGTATTTTAATAAAAAAATTTATGACTACAAAAATATGTTATCTATGTGATGGATTTTTAGTGTCAAATCAAAATTTTACTATTTATCATGTAGAAATTGTTCAAAATTGCAGTTTTTTCCAGTCTTTATTTCAAAATTTCTCAAATGCCAGGTTTTTTTCAGATTTTGTAGCCTAAATTGTCAAATTCTAGGTTTTTCCAAGTTTTGTGGTAACCCTATGATGTGAAATTTAGCAATCAAAATCAACTCTTTAAGTTTAAAACATCAAACACAATTTGTAAAATTATACCTTGAGTGTTTTGAATTGCCATCTTACAAATGAATCATAGAAGGGATTGGTGTCAGTGGTGATAAAACTTCTTCTCCAGTCCACCTTCAGTCCCATCTTGGTCAGATCCTGCTTGGCCAGTGGTGGAAAGTACTCTAGCCAGTATGAAGCATTGGAGAATTTTTTGATTTCTTCATCTTCGAGTCCTAGCAGCTTCATAATTTGCCACTGGTAAGAAGCGCCAGCTTTTTTGGAAGTGGCTTTGGCTTTCTTGCTCTTCCCTTTCTTCAACATTTCTGTTTGATTGTTCATTTATAAATGGAATGTCTAAAATAAGATGATGGGATGTTAATCTTTAAAGATTAAAATTCCAAGGTCATTTTAAACCCTGAATATTACCGACAGGTTTTCTCTGTCCTATAAAAAAACTAACAAGTTTTATGAAGTCAATACAGTAGAAATTTATTATTCAAAAAAGTTTAGTAAAAATCAAACTACTTACCAGCTTCAAAATCTTTCTCCTTTTCAACTACTGGTGCAGACTCCTCTGGAAATTTTGGTGGATAACCAAAATCTTCCATTTCTCTTTTCAGCTTATCAGCACAAGCCTAAAATATATTTAGCCTAACATGTTTTTAATTTTTATTTATTTAATACCATAACTTACAAAAATTATAATTTTTTATAAGTTACTTTAACAAATAAACTACCTTGATAGGCATGCCAGTACAATGGAAAGAAAACGGGTAGAGGCACTTTTTACCCATCATGCGCTGGAAGCCAACCGCAAACTCACTTTTTGAGAGGGTGAATGTGTGGCCCAGATGCAGGCGTCCGTTCATGTACGGGTACGGAAAAGTTGTCATGAACTTTCCTCCCCTGAAAAGTACGTTATTATCAATAAATTAATTTCACATTGAAAAATTTAATTAGTCTGTATAGTGGAAACGGGTGCACGATCATTCAAATTCGAACAAATCAAATTCCGACAATTCAAATTCTTAAAATAAAATTGAAAGGGCCATAAACAAAAAAGTAATGTACATTTGTCTAATATAAAAAACACATATGTAGGTCATATTTATATCTAAAAGATATTTTTTTCTTTTTGCAAAACATTAAATTTTTGTTGAGACATAGTTTAAATAAGGTAGAAAATATAGTTATTTTTAGTATTTTTAAAGTATCTAAAAAAATGTTTAAGATTTTGCAAAAAAGAAAAAAGTGGCCTGTAGATATTAATAAGATCAACATAACATTTTTTTTTTCGAATTTATATTACTTATTGAGATATAGTCATTTGAACCTTTTTTTTAAAGAATTTTAATTGTCGGAATTTGAGTTGTCTGAATTCGAATTGTCATGTAACCAGTGGTGGAAACGTATATATTTAAATTAGTACAGCTCTAAGCTTTAAAACGAATCAAACTAACTCCCAATGTTCTTCTGCGTCAGGAGCATTTTCTTCAAAAACTTTTGAATTGTCCCATTTACTCTGAACGGCTGATTCAATTTCTCTCAGTTTTTCCAGCTTAAGAGTTCCTTTTCTGGAATCCTTAAAAAAGCTTCAAAATAAAAGAAAGAAAAAATAAATGTCATGTTAGTTATTATAAGTTAAAAGCTGATTGGCAATGTTAATTAAATACTTGGTTACATAAATTGTTAACCATAACAACACAAAAATACATAAAATTTAAGCGTAAAGAAAAAAATATTAATAATACACCTATTTTAATTATTTACATTTAAATTATTTATAAAAATAAACAACCTCAAACTTGATTCACTAATTTAAAGTTGTTACATAACTTAAACTTTTTTATTAAAAAAAAACACTTTAACTGTATTTATTAAGTTTTGAAAATACAATATTTAAACTAATTAAAACTTAACAATGGTGGTTAATTAAAAAGATATTTGTTATGTTTAATTTTGTTTCAAGTAAAACTAATATTTATCCAAACATGTTATATAACATTAACTACTTTAAAGAAAGAATAAAACAATATTATATTTTTACTCTGACAACTTGATGAATTTAATGAAAGAATATGCTTATAAATTGTTTTTATTTCAAACTTAAAACAAGTTGTATAAATTTTAATCTAAAGTATTAAGAAAATTCTAAAAACCTTTACAAAAAGTATTTTTAGATTATAACTAAAATTAGCACTACTATATACTATTAACATCATGCAAACTATTTTTAAAATCTTTGATAAAAATGTTTTTTATATTATTGAATACTAACCATTTTTTTCTTTTTATTTGTTATACCTTTTATTAAAATAGTCTGTAAAAACATAAGTAATTTGTTAGTTTTTTAAGCTGAAATATAGATTAACTTATTTAGCTTTAATTTTTGTTAAAAATTATAAACATAACAACTACTAGAAGATCTTAAATAATACATTGTATAACAAGAATAGTTATATTATATATATATATTGCAAAAGTGTGGCAACACGGGTTAGAAGGGCTTCCTAGAGATTGTGGACAATAACTTTACTGAAAACCATCCATATTGTAAAGTTTTTAACAGGAAAACACTAAAATTGTCCTACTCCTGCATGCCAAACATGAAACTACTTATAATGGCACACAATCAAAAGATGTTAGACACGCAAGACAAAGAGAGGCAAACGTGTGACTGCAAAAAAACAAGAATTCCCGGTAAATGGAAGTTGCCTAATGGAAAATATTACATATAAAGCGACAGTCATAACTGAAAACCAGACCAACTTTTATGTTGGCTTGACCGGACTATCGTTCAAGAATTGCTACACACAGCACAAGTACAGCTTCAAACACAAAAAACATAAAAATAAGACAACTTTATTGCAGTACTTTTGGAAACTAAAAAATAACAAAGTTAATTTTAAAATTCAGTGGGAAATATTAACAAGAACAAAAAATAAATATAGTTTAAAAAACGGCTGTAAATTGTGCAATGCAGAAAAAATCAAAATTTTAAAAGTTAAAAAATCTGAATCTCTAAACAAAAGAAACAAATTACAAACTGGCTGCATACATTATCTTTAAAAATTTATCTAAAAACTCTGTTAATAATTTTGTCTAAAATCAACTAACTATTCTATTATTACGTAATACCTAATTTTGTATAATATTATTGCTGTACTTACAAGTTTGCTTTTCATTGAATAAAACTTGGCTGAAGACGCGTATTTAAACGCAGAAACAGCTGTCCCAAGTAAAAGTTTATTTTGTGTATTTTATTTCTATATATATATATATATATATATTGTAGTTGCTGAAATTTAAGTAAAGCACAAATCTAGTGATTGTAAATGATAGTTTTTAGAACTTAAAAATTTCATTTAAAGTTTTTCAGCTTAATCTTCATTATATATTGTAAAATATTTTAGATAAATTTGTAATTCTTTACCAATTGTTTATATAAGAAAATGTATATATTGTTTTATTTTTTGGTCTTAATTTTTTTTACTTTTCAGTCCTTAAAAAATTCCAAACAATTTTTCTAAATATTGCAACGAACACTTCATAAAAATTCAAGACATCTAGCTAAAAAATCAGGAAACATATTTCATTGATTTCTCTTTGGGCTAAGGTTTAAAGGCTGAGTTTTTAAAACATAGGTTACAGTAGATTAATAATTTGACTTGCTTATTATTGTGCAAACTTAAATTGTTTATAAATTAAAATAATACAGCTGAGATTGAAATATTTAAATAGACCAATTATAACTCACTAAAGAATACAACCACATTTTTTAATTTAGTAAAACAACTACTTTTGTATAAATCAATAAAAAATAAGTTTTGACTTTATCTCCAAACATTATAAGTTTTACATGACACTTTGGCTAATTTTACTATTATTCAGCAAATAATATTTCTAATTTTTTAAGCGATTTCTACTAAATAACTTGTTTAAACTTGATTAAAATTGTAATTGTATTCTTCATGAGTTTTAATGCTTTTATTTAAGTATTTTGTCAATCTAAGCAGTAAATTTTAATTTAACAATAACTAAAGTTTGCACAATAATAAGTAAGTAACTTTTTTGACCTGTAGTAACCTAATCTTTAAAACTTAGCCTAGAAAGCTTTCCCAAAAAAGACAGCAGAAAACAATTTATAGTAATTTTTTAATTTTTAAGAAAATTGCAGGGTAGCCAACTGATTTTTGTAATTTTCTTCAACGTTTTCTGAATTTCTTCCAGGATTTTAATATACAAGTTTTTTGGTTAGTATAAAATAAACTTACGGTAAAAAACTGTCTTAAATAGTATAACAACATTGAAAAGATACTGTAAAGTTACTTTTAAAGTGTTTTGAAATAAAATAAAAAACTTATGATTCTAAATATTTTTTATCTCTGTGGTAGATTTTTTATATTCAAAGAAAATTTTGTTATTCTACAAGTGAATTTTTTTTAATTCCAAGCTTTTTAATAATTTTTGTTTAAAATTCTAGGATTTTTTTTGTCAAATTCCATATTTTTCCAAGATTTCAGGTTTTTTATCCACCCGTCCCTGAAATTGACAATAAAAAAATGACTATTAACAGGTATAGGAGTTTTTTTTGTCTACATTTTCCATTTTGTAAGCTAATGCTATTTGACTTCAAAACAAACAACTCTTTATATAAAGAGCTAAAGTTTTGCTGGCATGTTGTAATTTTAATCTAGTTCAAAAAAAAATATTTTATTTAGGTTTTAAATTATATATGGTTTTGATTTTAATTAATCATAATACTTATTTTGTATGTTTTTGGGAAATGTTCTTTTTTTATAGTATTAAGAAAAGACTCAGGGAATTTTTAACCTTAATTTAACTCAAGTTATTTTTTTCTTATAAACAAAAAGATTGTTTTTTAGTTTGTAATTTTTTTTTTTGATCTAAATATTTAAAAAAAAAAATTACACCTAAAACATTTAGCAGTCATATACTTTTAGTGATTTTATTTTATTCTCAGTTTTAGTTTTTTCCGTTCATTAGAAACTATTGTATTATTATGACATCTACCTGTGCTATATATCAAATTTAGTTTGAATATTAAAAAACTGTAAAAAGTAACTAATAACTGTTTAAAACTCTACAAATTAGATCAAGTTGTAAAAGATGCTATCATTAGCAATTGTATGAATTTTCGTTGCTATGCATGCAGTAATTTTGTCAAATGGATCAAATCAAAATGTTATTGCTAAAAACAAGTTTTTGTTTTAACATCATAATTACTTATCTTGAAACTAGAAAATGATCAAATTTAAGTCATCATAAGTAAGTAGATGAATTTTAATTGCTATACATGCAGTAACTTTGTCAAACAACTTGTTTCGGTTTTCAACCAAAACTATCCTCTAGAAAATTAAAAGATAAGGCTATCTTGGAGCATTTCAATTTGGACTGAGAGATGATTTACTTTAAAGACAATCAGAAAAACATCAAACTTAATCTTATATTTATCTTATTATGTTTGTACTTTTTATTTTTTGGGCTGATTGATGTTGACTTCATAAACTGGGTTTAAGTAGAGGTGGATTGATATAAGTTGGTTTTGATATTATTATTCTTTTTTTTTGCTGTTTCTTGTATCTAAAATTTAATAGTGTTGTTACATTAACAGTGTGATTATATAAGTAAGTGTATCATTTTTTTTTATTTGTTTTACTAGAACTTAAGTGTTATATCTGTTTCAGAAGATAGAGATTCTGAAATTAGGTGTATAAACTTCATATTTTTTAGTTATTTTGGTTTTATAATTCTAATTATATAATGTACAGTTTATTTAACTTACTTAAAATACTTTTATTAAACTTAATTTTTCAGATTATTTTTTAAGTTTTACTACTTTTATTTTCTAAGTTTAGCTGTTTGGTATTAAAAGTGATTTTATTTTATGTAGTTTAAACAAACTCACTCAATTACTAGTGCTAGATTTTATTGATTAAAACTGAATTGTTTACAAATTAATAATACAGTTAAACAAATATTTAATAATTTTAAACTTTTACCTACCTACAAGCATATATACTAGAAATTTATAGACTCTATTTAAAAATACATGGCGCTCTTACTGTATTATAACTATATTAAATGTTTTATGTAAATAGTGACATTACCAGTTCTCCCCTCTTATTTAATTTTAAGATATTTGTTGGGTTGTTAATGGTTGCTCTTGTAAAAAGAGCAAAAAGAAAAATGTGAATAAATAATAAAATTCTTATAAATCAAAATCTAGGGGAGGAGACAGTCAGGAGCCCATGGTAGACTATGGTTTCTATGGTTAATATTTGCATACTGGGTTTAAAAAGAGTGCTTACAATTTTTAAACTATTTTTTTTTATTAATGTAGATATAATTACTTTTCAATTCTTTTTTTCATAATTGTTTCAAAGTTACCTCAAAGTATTAGATACAAGCAAATGGTGCGCAGGTTGATGACCAAAAGGTCTTTTTCCACATCAATCTATTGACCTTAGTTGTGAGCATTCACATTTTTCTTTCTTTCTGATAACAAGTCTATATACTTTGGCCTTATAACAGAATTTCATGCATATTGAAAAAGTATCAATTTTTTGTAAATTTACAAATTTGTATAAAACTTGATTGTGCTTTTACAGCAGGGTTTCCCAAACTTTTTTTTTCAAAATGCCCCCTTTGAAGAAATTAAAAAGGCTTTTGCCCCCTCCAACAAGACTACCATTTAAAACACCTAAGATCTTTTTTTTTTTTGCTTTTTGGCTGCAACTAAAGAATATCTAATGTAAGTTTCAAAATTTCAAAACCTCCCCCCCCTCTTTTGCCCCTTTACTAATTATTGCCCCCTAAATTACTAAAATCGTCCCTAGGAGTCAATATTGCTCCCTTGGGAAACCCTGTTTTACAGTTTTACTTTCTCTTCTGGTTTATTATTGAACACTGTTTGTTGCATTTTTAGTGAAAGGTCTTGTAGAAAATGCAACAAGAAAATGTATAAATAAATGATCATACAAAATGAAATTGAAGAGAGCAGATGGTGTGGTGTGCACATGGTAGACCAATGAGGCTTAAATGGTCAGTGTTGATGTAATGTGTTTGAAAAAACATTTAAAAAAATGCTTTTTTGATAACTCATCAATTGATTAGTTTATTGAAAAAAAAGGTATAAATCTAATTTTGAAGTAGTTGTTTCTTTTATCATTAAAAGTTACATAGTTCAATACAGTTTTACAAGCAAAAAGTGTTTAGCTCAATGACTGAAAGTTCACACCAACCCATTTACCATTGCTGTGAACCTTTACATTTTTCTATCAAAGAGATACCAATCCATTAAATTATAATGAAAACTTGTTTTTGTTTATTGATTGTTAAGTATATCTCAATTTAAATTATTTATTTACTGTTTAACAACTACCTAATTAATCTTAACTTGATGTTTCATTTAATAGTTATGGTAAAAGCAAAAACGATCAATTAAATTCAGTGGTGGTTTGAAGTTATAACTCTCTGCTGTTGATTCTCTGGTTTCATCTTTGTTTAATTCTTCTTTAGTAGGTACGGTTTCTACAGTTGAAGGTTTGGTTGTAGCTGCGTGAGGATCTGCTAACAGCTCGGAGTTACTTTGTTGATCTCGCCTCTTAAAGCTTGACGCTTTATCGGCCGAGTGTGCACGCTTTGTGTGCTTCTTGACCATGTCAGAGATGTGGGTTGTTGACATGGCCTTGGGGTTCTTGTTTTTGGAACTCATTCTTCCAGGAAAAAGCTAACCGCGGAGTTTCCGTGAAGAAATCAATTGCAATTAGCCGAGATAGAACTCAGAAATGCAAACAGATAAGAATTCTCCGCAATTAACCAAGTCAACGCTCAGTAATGCGAATTGATGCGAATTCTGATGCAATTAACCAAGTTGGAACTCAGTAATGCGATCTGTTGATTTTTCACCGCACTTAACCGAGAATGAACTCAGTAGTGCGAACTGGAAACGAGGTATAGCTAGTCGAGGCTCGACTTAGTGTAATAATGACCACTTACCGTAGTCAATTAAAAATTAAAAAAATACTTAACAAATGCTACTTTCGTAATCTACCGTTAACTTACTATATTCTAACTTAGATAATTGTAAACTTAGTTAATTAAATTAAACTGTTAGATAGAGAATTGCTAACACAAAGTTTATTTTACACAAGAAAACTAATATTACGATACAAAAAAGAGACACTCACACTCGTGCAGGACAAAAGCTCAGGAACTAAATTACCACAACAAATCACTGGCTAAACTACTACAAGATGTCTCGAGCTGGTTTCTAACGCCGGTAATCGTTTCGGGTTGAAACTCAATCTCTCGATCTAACGTTTTAGCGGACTGGCTATATGAAAAACAAGCCTCTTCGCTTAAAGAGTAATCTAACAAAGCCCTCTCTAAGTGATAACAAACGCCTAATACGGCCTTATGCCGAATGTATTCGTTAAGTGAGTCAAAACTAAAAGCCCTCGCTGACTGCGAAATAAGAATGTCACTTCACTAAGTGTATAATAAAAAGCCCTATGCCGAATGCCCTTTCGCTGAATGTATAATAAAAGTGCCCACGCCCTTCTTGCGACGTCTATTTTTATGCAGTCTGCTTCTCGAAGAAAAAAAGATTTCTCTTCTCTTCACAAAAGCAGTGCGAAGCAGGCGCAATGCTTACACCGCCACCTGCTCCCCTCTAAATTTTAATTTTTTTATTTTTTTAAAAGAAAACAGGACAGGGCCCTCCTTTCTGAAATGCCATGGATTTGTGTGGTCAATTACCCCTGAGCTTTGATAATACTAACGCAAAAAAGTGAAAAGAGAAAACTAAGCATGCAAGGGTATTATAACCCATTAATTTACAGGTCCACAAACAAATTCACAAATACAGAAAATGGTTTACAAACCATTGTAATGGTAACGATTTGAAAATGAGTAGAGTTTAACGTAAAGGTAGCGTCAACTTACATCAATGGTTGGTATAAGAATCTTTAAATTTAAACTAAGGTAAAGTTTGCAGGATCTAACAAAACATAACAGCTAGACAACATCATTTGAAAATCGTTCTAAACTTTTTAAGAAACCCTTAAATCACGTTTTTAATATCTAAACAAAATTCTAAAACACACATGAGTGGTACAATTTACAATAACAGATATCATTGATTATTTCGAAAATCTTAACCTGAAAAAACTTGAATACTGATATAGTGTACACAAGTAGAATTACTTTGAAAAAAGCATCTAGATGTTAAATTTTAGAAATTGTATCTCTCAAAACATGGACAGTACGACAATTAACAAGGAAACGCACGTTTTTGTTTTTGAAAAAAATCAAATTTGTTAAAGGCACTATACTTTAGAGTGAAGTGATTAGTGCTAACAACATTTATTTATTTTTAATTGTTTATAAGACATTAGAAAATTTATCTAAAAAGTTAAAGCACTAATACATTAAGGTGAAATGATTAATACTAACAACATTTACTTTTTTAAAATGTTTATAGCTTCAGAAAAATTTATCTAAAAAGTTTAAGCACTAATACATTAAGGTGAAATGATTAATACTAACAACATTTACTTTTTTAAAATGTTCATAGCTTCAGAAAAATTTATCTAAAAAGTTTAAGCACTAATACATTAAAGTGAAATGATTAATACTAACAAAATTTACTTTTTTAAATTGTCTATATCTAGAAAAATTTATCTAAAAGTTTTATAAAACGTAGTGCTATAAGGAATTAAGAGTTAATCAAAAAAAAACAAAAAAATTGCGCTTTATTCGCGTGCGTTTAATTGTCATTTGTTAATGTCTTTTTCTTCTCTTCTGTATGACTTCTCGCTGGTCCGCTGCTCCGCTGCCGTTGCTCCGCTGGTTACCGCCGCCCAACTGGATGCCGCTGGTCCGCTGCTCCGCTGCCGCTGCTCCACTGGTCACCTGGATGCCGCTGGTCCGCTGCTCCGCTGCCGCTGCTCCACTGGTCACCTGCTCCGCTGCTCCGCTGGTTACCGCCGCTCCACTGGTCCACTGGTCCGCTGCTCCGCTGTTTCGCTGGGTGCCTCGGTTTGACCTCTTCAGTTTGTTCTTCCACCAGTCTTTCCTCTTACTGCGACTGGTGGATTGTTGATTAGCAACTGTGTAGGCACCTGCGTTGGCGACTGTGTTGTCATTCTCCTTTAACGAGGTAATTTCAGCAAAGATCTCCATACGCCCGATGTGTAGGGTTCGGACGTCGCTCTGAAGAGCGACAATTTGTTGTTGTTGCTTACGCAATTCTTCTTTCAACTCGGTTTCCTTGTGGTCAAGGTTAGATTTGGTCTTGAAATACATCGCCTCCTTGTTTGCCAGCTTAAGCTGGGCGCGGAGGCTATGTATTTCGTTGGTCTCCCTTTGCAACAGTCTTTTAGTCACTTCTAATTCTGTTTGCAGTTTAATGAACTCTTGGTAACTACGCGAAGGGTAACAGACACAGGTTTTCTGATTGCTATCGTCACGGGTTTCTTTCAATCTCGTGGACGGCAATTCGTCGTCCGGAATTGGAGCGTACGCTGAAGGCGATGCTTCGGCGCGTCTCGATCTTATGTTAGGCGAATTTTTGTCTGGGACTTGCGTGTGTGCTGAAAGCGGTGCTTTAGCAGTGGAGATTTTTCGTCCGTCCGCCTTTGTTGTAATTCTTAGATTTGTTTTGTTCCCCTCGTTTTGGAGGGGGGTCTGTCTGATCTCTTTGCTACCCGTAGCGTTCTTCATAACTCGGGTTGTGTTGCTCTTGGAATCTTCCTCTGAGTCGGAATCAATAACAATACAACTCTTTGTTTTGAAATTTTTACGGTTGTTGCTAGGGTTTCTTTTTTGTCTTGTGTCGGCTCGTACGCTATCGCGTTGTTTGTTTTCTACGTTATTTGACAATTTAGGGCCCATTGGGTGTTTCCCTTCGTTACGATTAGTATCACCGGGAATCTCTAAAGGTTTTTTGAGTTGTTGTTCGACGTCATGGATCGAATCTCTCATTAAGGATTCATCTTCATATCCAAATAATGACAGTCTGTCATCGTCTTCTTCGTACTCGTGACTTTCGGGTTGATTTTTATCCATGGTACAAACTCGTTATTTATTTACAAGTAAAATCTGTAAAAAGGGTAGTTTTATACTAGTAGGTTATGCCCACTGTATAATGCTAATTTAGAGGCTGAGTGAGAGTTTATAACGCTCGGCCATAATAAAGTACTCTACGAATAAAGCAAGGGAGTTTGCTAAAGGTAATCGATACCTATACTAGTAGTTTGAAAAAAAGAAAACGTGATGTGAGTATAAAACGTAAAAACAAATGTTTATGGTGTTGAAAAACGAAATTCATTTTGTGAAAATGTGACTGTCACTTGGGGATGACTGAGCACCGGACAGTTAACTATGTACATTTTTTAAACCTTAACAACATTACTCGTCTGTTGGTTGGTTTCTGTTGATTATGATTTCTCTCAGACTCTGAATCACTACCACAATCAACAAGAAAGATATGAGGACAGTATAGATCTGGCCTATTTTGTTGACTATTTTAGTAACGTCTGGCCAGAAAGCAGATTTTGCTTTCATTAACAGACCAACTACCGCCTCTTTATCCATGTTGTGTGTTTCCGTCAAGATTCTGTTAATGTTAACACCTTTACTGGCATACTCAGTTTTAGTGAGTAGCAGGAGGTTTTTCAACTGTTGTTGAGTGATATCTTCCTCGGAACCAGCTGTCTGTTCAAGATCCTCATTAAGGTTCTCCTCGTCGATATCAAACATCTTCTCTTTTAATTCAATGTTTTTTATAGAGACACGTTGGAGAGCTGGCTTACTGTCAACTAAGGTATCGTTGACATAAATTAATACACTGTTGTTAAAAGCGAATGTTTTTCTAATACTAGAATTAATGGTCGAGCTTATTCGCCTAGACAGGAAGCGTCCCTGTCTTAATGAGGTAAGGAACGAAGACGTTCCTGTATAGACCCGAAAAAGGGGTCTGTTAGCAACATGCCCCTTGTATTCCAGAGTGGGTTGCAAAACCGCTTGTACGTCACTACAACGCAAGTCACTACAACGCAATTAACCAAGTCAACGCTCAGTAATGCGAATTGGTGCGAATTCTTATGCAATTAACCAAGTTGGAACTCAGTAATGCGATCTGTTGATTTTTCACCGCACTTAACCGAGAATGAGCTCAGTAATGCGAACTGGAAACGAGGTATAGCTAGTCGAGGCTCGACTTAGTGTAATAATGACCACTTACCGTAGTCAATTAGAAATTAAAAAAATACTTAACAAATGCTACTTTCGTAATCTACCGTTAACTTACTATATTCTAACTTAGATAATTGTAAACTTAGTTAGTTAAATTAACTGTTAGAAAGAGAATTGTTAACACAAAGTTTATTTTACACCAGAAAACTAATATTACGATACAAAAAAAGACACTCACACTCGTGCAGGACAAAAGCTCAGGAACTAAATTACCACAACAAATCACTGGGCTGACTACTACAAGACGTCTCGAGCTGGTTTCTAACGCCGGTAATCGTTTCGGGTTGAAACTCAATTTCTCGATCTAACGTTTTAGCGGACTGGCTATGTGAAAAACAAGCCTCTTCGCTTAAAGTGTAATCAAACAAAGCCCTCTCTAAGTGATAACAAACGCCTAATACGGCCTTATGCCGAATGTATTCGTTAAGTGAGTCAAAACTAAAAGCCCTCGCTGACTGCGAAATAAGAATGTCTCTTCACTAAGTGTATAATCAAAAACCCTATGCCGAATGCCTACGCCCTTCTTGCGACGTCTATTTTTATGCAGTCTGCTTTTCGAAGAAAAAAGATTTCTCTTCTCTTCACAAAAGCAGTGCGAAACAGGCGCAATGCTTACACCGCCACCTGCTATCCCCTAAATTTTAATTTTTTTTATTTTTAAAAGAAAACAGGACAGGGCCCTCCTTTCTGAAATGCCATGGATTTGTGTGGTCATTTACCCCTGAGCTATGATAATACTAACGCAAAAAAGTGAAAAGAGAAAACTAAGCATGCAAGGGTATTATAACCCAGTAATTTACAAGTTCACAAACAAATTCACAAATACAGAAAATAGTTTACAAACCATTGTAATGGTAACGATTTAAAAATGGGTAGAGTTTAATGTAAAGGTAGCGTCAACTTACATCAATGGTTGGTATAAAGAATCTTTAAATTTAAACTAAGGTAAAGTTTGCAGAATCTAACAAAACATAACAGCTAGACAACATTATCTGAAAAACGTTCCAAACTTTTTAAGAAACCCTTAAATCAAGTTTTAAATATCTAATAACAAAATTCTAAAACACACATGAGTGGTACAATTTACAATAGTACAATATCATCGATTAATTCGAAAATCTTAATCTGTAAAGAATATAAATACTGATATAGAATATACACAAGTAGAATTACTTTGAAAAATTCTGTTAGATGTTAAATTTTAGAAATTGTAAATCTCTTAAAACATGGACATTACGACAATTAACAAGGAAAACGCACATTTTTTGTTTTTGAAAAAAAATCAAATTTGTTAAAGGCACTATACTTTAGAGTGAAGTGATTAGTGCTAACAACATTTATTTATTCTTAATTGTTTATAAGACATTAGAAAATTTATCTAAAAAGTTAAATCACTAATACATTAAAATGAAGTGATTAATACTAACAACATTTACTTTTTTGAATTGTTTATAGCTTCAGAAAAATTTATCTAAAAGGTTTAAGCACTAATACATTAAAGTGAAATGATTAATACTAACAAAATTTATTTTTTTTAATTGTCTATTCTCAGAAAAATTTATCTAAAAGTTTAAGCGCTAATACATTAAAGTGAAATGATTAATACTAACAAAATTTATTTTTTTTTAATTGTCTATATCCAGAAAAATTTATCTAAAAGTTTAAGCACTAATACATTAAAGTGAAATGATTAACACTAACAATATTTACTTTTTTTTAAAAAATGTGTATAGCTTCAGAAAAATTTCTCTAAAAAATTTTATAAAACGTAGTGCTATAAGGAATAAAGAGTTAATCAAAAAAACAAAAAAATTGCGCTTTATTCGCGTGCGTTTAATTGTCAATTGTTAATGTCTTTTTCTTCTTTTCTGTATGACTTCTCGCTGGTCCGCTGCTCCGCTGCCGTTGCTCCGCTGGTTACCGCCGCCCAACTGGATGCCGCTGGTCCGCTGCTCCGCTGCCGCTGCTCCACTGGTCACCTGCTCCGCTGCTCCGCTGGTTACCGCCGCTCCACTGGTCCACTGGTCCGCTGCTCCGCTGTTTCGCTGGGTGCCTCGGTTTGACCTCTTCAGTTTGTTCTTCCACCAGTCTTTCCTCTTACTGCGACTGGTGGATTGTTGATTAGCAACTGTGTAGGCACCTGCGTTGGCGACTGTGTTGTCATTCTCCTTTAACGAGGTAATTTCAGCAAAGATCTCCATACGCCCGATGTGTAGGGTTCGGACGTCGCTCTGAAGAGCGACAATTTGTTGTTGTTGCTTACGCAATTCTTCTTTCAACTCGGTTTCCTTGTGGTCAAGGTTAGATTTGGTCTTGAAATACATCGCCTCCTTGTTTGCCAGCTTAAGCTGGGCGCGGAGGCTATGTATTTCGTTGGTCTCCCTTTGCAACAGTCTTTTAGTCACTTCTAATTCTGTTTGCAGTTTAATGAACTCTTGGTAACTACGCGAAGGGTAACAGACACAGGTTTTCTGATTGCTATCGTCACGGGTTTCTTTCAATCTCGTGGACGGCAATTCGTCGTCCGGAATTGGAGCGTACGCTGAAGGCGATGCTTCGACGCATCCCGATCTTATGTTAGGCGAAATTTTGTCTGGGACTTGAGTGTGTGCTGAAAGCGGTGTTTTAGCGGTGGAGATTTGTCGTCCATCCGCCTTTGTTGTTATTCTAAGATTTGTTTTGTTTTCGTCGTTCTGGAGGGGGGTCTGTCTGATCTCTTTGCTACCCGTAGCGTTCTTCATAACTCGGGTTGCATTGCTTTTGGAATCCTCTTCTGAGTCGGAGTCAATAACTATACAACTCCCCCCTTTGAAATTTTTGTGGTCGTTGCCAGGGTTTCTTTTTTGTCTTGTGTCGGCTCGTACACTATCGCGTTGTTTTTTTTCTACGCTATGTGATGGATTAGGGCCCGTTGAGTGTTTCCCTTCGTTACGATTAGTATCACCGGGAAACTCTAAAGTTTTTTTGGATTTTGGTTCGACGTCATGAATTGAACCTCTCATTAAGGATTCATCGTCGCTGCCAAATAAAGACAGTCTGTCCTCGGCGTACTCGTGATTTTCGGGTTGATTTTCATCCATGGTACAAACTCGTTATTTATTTACAAGTAAAATCTGTAAAAAGGGTAGTTTTATACTAGTAGGTTATGCCCACTGTATAATGCTAATTTAAAGGCTGAGTGAGAGTTTATAACGCTCGGCCATAATAAAAATACTCTATGAATAAAGCAAGGGGGTTTGCTAAAGGTAATCGATACCTATACTAGTAGTTTGAAAAAAAGAAAGCGTGATGTGTGAGTATAAAACGTAAAAACAAATGTTTATGGTGTTGGAAAACAGAACTCATTTTGTGAAAATGTGACTGTCACTTGGGGATGACTGAGCACCGGACAGTTAACTATGTACATTTTTTAAACCTTAACAACATTACTCGTCTGTTGATTGGTTTCTGTTGATTATGATTTCTCTCAGACTCTGAATCACTACCACAATCAACAAGAAAGATATGAGGACAGTATAGATCTGGCCTATCTTGTTGACTATTTTAGTAACGTCCGGCCAGAAAGCAGATTTTGCTTTCATTAACAGACCAACTACCGCCTCTTTATCCATGTTGTGTGTTTCTGTCAAAATTCTGTTGATGTTAACACCTTTACTGGCATACTCAGTTTTAGTGAGTAGCAGAAGGTTTTTTAGCTGCTGTTGAGTGATATCTTCCTCGGAACCAGCTGTCTGTTCCAGATCCTCATTAAGGTTCTCCTCGTCGATATCAAACATCTTCTCTTTTAATTCAATGTTTTTTATAGAGACACGTTGGAGAGCTGGCTTACTGTCAACTAAGGTATCGTTGACATAGATTAACACACTGTTGTTAAAAGCGAATGTTTTTTTAATACTAGAATTAATGGTCGAGCTTATTCGCTTAGACAGGAAGCGTCCCTGTCTTAATGAGGTAAGGAACGAAGACGTTCCTGTATAGACCCGAAAAAGGGGTCTGTTAGCAACATGCCCCTTGTATTCCAGAGTGGGTTGCAAAACCGCTTGTACGTCACTACAACGCAATTTTTGCAGTGTTCCTGCTCGGAATATAGCCTGGACTTCTTTGTCCAGGATGAGGGATAGTACCTCAGAGGGGTTTAACTGTTGGCTACCCATCAGAGCGACAATGTTGGCGCGAGCCGACTCGCATGTGATCTGCTTTATGTATCTTTTCAGTATCAACGAATTTAACGCACTGCCGTGCGCGATTGTGGACAACGCCTGCTGGATTGTTCTCAGTGAAGCAGGCATTTCAAAGTCCGTAGGGTCGGTAGTCACGATGTCGCTGGTCTCTGGTACTAGAAGTACATGACTCGACTGGGTACAAAGGAGCTTTGTACCCTTCTTTATTTTTAAGCACGAAGTGGCTTTTTCAGAACACGTATTCAGTGCGGAGGTTATTATATTTGCTTTTTTGACCTCAAAGAGAAACCCGTTCGTCGTCGGGTGAAGAATTAAAGAAGCATTTTCTATACGGGGTCTAGTGGCGCAAGAATTCCCGCCAGGGTCAGCATAGTTTACTCGCCACGAACCCGCAAGGCAACTGCGAAGATGCGTATCGCATTGCAATCTTCCAAGATCGACGTGGTAGAATTCGTTGTCTACCACATCCTTGGAGATTGATACGGTGGCCATGACAAAGTTGACAACTTCTATCACCTTTGTTATGGGCCAAACGAAAACAGGCTTTAAAGCGTTGTTGGTGGATAGTGTGTTTGGACCAGAGGGAAGTAAACTTCCGACGTCTGTATACCGATTACGATATGCCAATTTGCAGCTTCTCCTGTCGGAGGGTTTGTAAGCTTGATTTACTTTGACACAACTCTTTGCACCAAAGAAGAAAAAAGTGCATTTGTATGTTTCTGTTACCCACCTGCATGCTGTTCCAACTACCTTGACAGTTCGGTCAAACGGTTTGAAAACTGTTATCCCGGAAATTGTCTTGGTTGCGTTATTCTGCGTCTGACATTTGCCAGGCAGAACAAGTTTGAAAATGTTTGCCACTTCGTTGGTACAAAATGGCAACACAAACTTACGTTGCAGCATACAAGTGCCGTAAGAACACAACAACAATAGAATCAACGATATTTTCATATTTGTTTAGGTGTGGTCTCTCTGGTTTCTTATAAGAATAAATGTTTCTTGAAGTGAAGTAGTATATATATGAGTAGAGGATCGAGAGAGTTGAAGTAAATAAGATTTTTACAACCCAAGACGTAGGATTTGATGACAGATCTTAGAAATGTTCTCATAGCGTTTTGGGAGTGCTAAAAGTCTGAGATCCAAAAAAAACAAGTCATATCTGATGATGACAGACTTGGAAATGTTCCCATAGTATTATTGGGAGTATACTTCAGCTTAAGATTAGATAACTATGTTGACAGATATCGACAATTTAAACCATTCAACAAGTGGGTTAATTTTAGAGGTATGAACGAAATCATCAATTTGTTAAATATAGGAAATCATCGTAGTTATGTACAGACTATGTGTAATGTAAAGTCAATTACCGTAAACCAGAACATGGTCAATGATACAATTATGGTTCAATAAAATTAAATTAAGTTGTAAATTGACTTAATAGCAGATGTCAATGTTGCATGAGAAGAAAATGAAAGAAATTATTAGCTGTTCGGTGTTGACTTTAAAAGATCAAGAAAAACTAGCTATTCGAAAGAAATTTTCATGATTTATACAATACTACAATAAAATTAATCAACATTTAAACCAAGACATGGTCAATTGGTCTAAACATGGTTCAATTAACATTGAAACCAAGTTGTTAATTAACTTTTTGGTGAGCAAGGCTATGTACAGAATCGGAACACATACCAACGCTGTTAAATGGCATTGTCTTCTATCACGTCAGGGGAATTCCCTGACGTAAGGCTTGCTGCACCGTCGTTACCCAGTGTCTGGGTTGAACATTTATGTTTTACTTGGACACGTTCGACTTTTTCGCGGCTCACGTCGTCCATGTCCAGAACAAAATTAATTTGGTTTCCCAGAGAATTGTTCATTACTCTGAGAACCGAAAGTTTTGTTCTTTCCTCAGCAGTTAGAGGGGTTAGATGCAAGGCCTGAAAGGCTGCTTGCCACCCTCTGATGGCGTCTGACAGCCATGCAATGGCGTCGGACAGCATCACTGCCCAGTTGACGGGTTCTCCTTCGCCATTAGGCGAACCGGAGTCACCGCTCAATCTGGATTGAGGTGAGTTAGTTGCTTCCACCATTTTTTTTAAAAAAACAAACAAGAGTCTACAATGTCTCAACTTTGAGAATGAATTCTAAAGAAAGTTAACGAAAAGTTAAGGATATTTTGAACAAACTTAAAAATGTAGACTTATACCAGAATTTTTTAAAAAAAACAAACAAGAGTCTACGATGTCTCAACTTTGAGAATGAATTCTAAAGAAAGTTAACGAAAAGTTAAGGATATTTTGAACAAACTTAAAAATGTAGACTTATACCAGAATTTTTTTTAAAAAAAACAAACAAGAGTCTACAATGTCTCAAATTTGAGAATGAATTCTAAAGAAAGTTAACGAAAAGTTAAGGATATTTTGAACAAACTTAAAAATGTTGACTTATACCAAAATCAACGTGCTACCGCTATCACTGCTATTACTGAATGGATTTTAAAAAGTGAAATGCATTCATCGCTTGCGAAAGAAAAAAAAATTTACAAGTGAGTGCACAAGAGAATAACGACTAAATGAACTCCCATTGCGTCTTGTTTTCAAGCAGTATCAACAACTTGGCGCTTTGAGCAATAAAGATGAATCAAAAAAAATTTACTCGAAAGAAATTAAAGGGCCAAAAGTTGAACTTAGTAAAAACTTTTGAAGAAACCTAAACCACTAATTTAATTATCGAAAAAGAAAACGAGTAAGTTTGGTAGTCACTAAACTTTTGACCTGTTTTGTAAACATGAAGAAGGTCAGTGAAATTGATGCTTCTCGTTGAGTTATTAGTTTATGCTAAGGTTCAATAGTTTGTAGTTAATTTCATTTGTACTTAAATTTCTTTGCATAATTATGCGATCCACCTTACATAGTTACAGTTAAATGCACTTTTAACGTTGTACGCCATTCAATTAATGTTTAGTTGTTATTCATTACTAGAACTTTTAAGCACTGGTTTGTTTATGAACATCGACAACTATTATTTTTACTATTTGCTAAATTCGTTATCGTTAGCAACGTGTTCGGTAATTAACTAATGATGATTAGTTTCGAAGCTTTCACTAATGTGATTCTAATGTTTTATTTTACTAGTCTGTAACTTCATTTCAATCGTTAAAGTTATTTTTGGTTGTTTCGATGTTTTCGCAACAAACAAAAAACAATTGAAATAATGAAACGAACTTTACGACTTCCCACGAATTTAAGCATCCATTACTAGACTTCAGCGTTTCAAAATAACTGCAGCTGTATTTTACGTTTTTTAATGGCGTTGAAAAGTTATATTTTTTTATCAATTATTCTGGTTTAAAAGTTTGGAATGTTTCAACTTTTTACTCCCTTTAAAATATTTTATAGTTGTGGTTGCAAAAGAAATTTACAAACACTGAATTTTTCGAAGTAAAAACGGAAAGTTTCGATTCAAGTTTATAAGTGGCAATAATTTACAACGCAATGTTTCGTTTGAATTTCGATAACATTTTCACACAGAAGCATTTCAAAAACAACGTTCGAGTTTTTAGTTTGTAATTCAGTAGTTGTTATTGTAATGCATTTGCTGCGAAATGAAATTTGTTTTAAGTAACGTAACTAAATCTAGTAGTTAAACAAATTTCGTTTTGTCGTTTTTACGGTTTAACCGAAATCGGCTAAAACTCGAAACTGTTTTATATTACTTAAGAAAACATTTGAGTTTTAAATAACCGTGTTTGCCATTGAAAGATGTCAAAAGACGTAAAAATGTTTGCAAATGAAAAGAAAAAACTTGTGCCTTCGTTTTCATATGCCCGTTAGCTTCGATTTGGTAAAGTTATACAATATGCAACTTCAGTTTGGTTAGAAGTATCATATATTATAACGAAGAATCGTAATCGTAGATGTCAGAGAATTTAACGTTTTATGCCACGTAAATTTTGACTAAAATATGGTTTTAATAATGGAAAAAATTTTTGCAAATTTTTAACTATAGAAATCGTTGGAATTAAGGTTTTTTTGAAGTTTATTTAGAGAATCAGTCGCATAATGAAAAGTCGTTGATTTAATGCGACGGTTATTCGTTTCTTCAATTATAAGTTACTCAGAGTCACTTCCCGAGCTTTCTTCATTGTACTTTTGAGCTATATTCCGTTCTCGTAAGTAATAGCGGTTAGTTCGTCCCTGTTTTTCCCCGTTTGCATTCAAATCTTCTCGAGGGTAGTATGACTTTACCAATTTTATGGGAACTTTAACCACACGACTGTTTTTTTGTATAATCATTGAGCAATCACTTGCTGCTAGAACTGGATAAGGGCCGCTATATAATGGGCTGAGGTGTGTTTTTGTGGGATTTTTTAGCCAAATCTTCTCACACTGAAATAAATCAGGTTCGTAATATATAGATTTGTTGTAGTGTTTCTTATGGTTTCGGGAAATTCCCGACATGGAAAACAAAAAGCGTAGGGTATCAAAAACACCGGGTTCCGTTTTCTCATTTCCTACTTTGTTAAACAGTACGCGGCCGCTAAGGTTCGTGCAGACACCTAACGCGTACTGTGACGGTGTAAACGGAGAGCCTTCCAAAAATGCGTTGTTAATTTCAGCAGTGATTAATGGAAGATGTAAACTCCAGTTCGTTTCATCGGTTAAAGCACGGAGAGCCACATTGATTGTTCGATGCTGCCTCTCGATGAAACCATTTGAAGAAGGGCTATATACTGGTACAAAGTGATGATCGATACCTAATTGTTCAAAAGCGGTTGCAACAACGGAATTTTTAAATTCTTTTCCGTTGTCTGTGACAACAACCTGTGGAACGCCAAACACTCCGCACCAGGCTTGTATGAATGCGTTTCTAACGGTTTCAGCTTTCTTGTTTTTAATTGGTGCAGTCACCAAGAAACCGGTACCCCGGTCTTTGGCGGTCAATATATAGCGGTTCTCTTCTGATGCTGTTCTCAAAGGGCCCACCAGATCCATGTGAACGTATTGGAAACGTTCATTTTTATCCGGAAAGAACCCTATCCTGGGTCGATTGTACCTGGTTACTTTCGTAGCCTGGCAATCGACGCAGGTTTTGCACCAGTACTCAACGTCTTTGGCTAACGTTGGCCACCAATACTCTTTAGAGGTAGCTAATACGGATTTTTCTTTACCTAGATGTATATATCCGTGAGCTATCTCAAACGCTGTGAGGCGTAGTAGAGTGGGCAGTATGATTTTGGCGTTTCCTTCTTCTCGAATGATCGCAATGCCCTCAGGGTCTTCATATTCAACCGTTTTCTCTAGTTTTATTGCTTGGTCGATAAGATCCCGTTCTTCTTTTTGTAGTCTTGCTATTTCTGTTCTATTTAAAGATTTAGCAGTTATCAATTGCTCTTCTTCTTCTGAAACATCATCTTCAGACTCTGAGTCTTCAGACTCCGACGAAGAGCTACAGATGTAGTCTGGATCGTCATAGTATGATCTAGCGTATAGTACTTTTGGGGGCGGTGGCCGGCTCATATAGTCGGCTCCTTGATTGTCTTTGCCACTAATGTGTATGACAGTGGGGTTGTACTCCTTTATGGCAACTATATAACGTTGCTCTGTAGGGGATTGGTTCCCTAAGGGATTATTAACAGCTTTCTCCACAGCCTGACTATCCGTCCTGATAATAAGATCCCTACCTATTATCCGACTCTGAAAGTGTCTGATGCTTACGTACAGTGCTCGTAACTCTTTATAAAAAGTTGAGCGGACGCGTTTGAGGGGCGATAAACTCTTGGAAAAGAATGCTAGAGGTCGCCGCTCTCCGTCATTCCCTTCCTGCTCGAGCACAGCGCCGATATGTGTATCGCTTGCGTCGCAGTAGATAATCAGTGGTTTGCCATGGTGTTCAAATGCTAGAGTGGCGGCGTTTGCTAACGCGTCGATTGTTTTATGATAAGCCAATATTTGTGCGTCATTCAGTTTTAGAGGTCTCCTATTGGTAGATTTCGGGCCCCCTGAAACTTCATTTAGAAGTTTAGTCGTTTCAGCTAACTTTGGGATGTGGTCAAAATAATAGTTGACCATACCGAGGAACCTTTTAAGTTCCTTTCTATTCCCCGGCATGGGCAACTCTTTGACTGCCCTGACTTTTTCTTCTAAGATGTCAATACCATCTACGCCTACCGAATGGCCTAGAAAAGTAACTTTAGATTTGGCAAAAACGCACTTTTTTCTATTCAGATAAAGGCCGTGTTTGCTCAAGGTCTGGAAAACTTTTTCAACGTGTTCTAGATGTTCGTCTTCAGATGAGCTGAATACCAGAATGTCGTCCAGATATACGAAAATAAATTGTGCACAGGGTGATAAGATGCATTCCATCATCTGCTGGAATCTCATGGGGGCATTCTTCAAACCAAATGTGGTTCGATTAGGAACGAATACCCCATGATGAGCAACGATGGCTGCATAATCACGCGAGCTTGGGTGTATGGGCAGGCTATAGTACGCCTCCTTTAAGTCTAGATTGCTAAAGAATTTTGTTCCTCCTGGTACGATCTCAGGGAGGTCGTCGATCCTAGGCAGAGGATATGACAAAGGTCGAGTGTGAGAATTAAGGAACGAGTAATCCACACAGACCCTCATCGAGCCATCCTTTTTTGGCACAATGGTAATTGGAGAGGCACACATGTCAGCTATACCACGTGACATTGCACCTCTTTGTACGAGATCAGCAAAGTTCTCAACTACAGCAGTCCTCTTGGCGCCGTTGCATTTACGGGCTTTGACTAGTCTTGGTTGAAAGTCATCTACAATTATATCGAGAACATGGTTATGTTTAACCGGTTTAGTGTAATCGGGGCACTCAGTTAATTCAGGGTATCTATCTAGCATCTGTGTGCATTGATCTTCTAGACTTTTTGTCTCATTGTGGTTATTTTCATCTTGGATGACGTTAAACGTTGAAGCCGGCAAGGTATCAGCCGTATACAAATCAACTGAGCGATTTGTAAGATTACTGATCAGTTTGGCCGTAAATGGTGAAATAACTAGTTGGTGCGGGCACAACAGGTCTAGACCTATGACACCGAAGTCTATTTTTTCCTGTGTTACTAAGAATGTGTGTTTTATTTCGTCAAAGTCCCCTAGTTTCAAGCAAACTTCTGTGCTGCCCACAGGATAGATTTGAGAGTTTCCGATTCCCGTAATGGCCCGAGTTTTGGGGCGGAAGTAATGATCTATGCCATTTGTCAATGACTTGGGAATGAGAGAAATCTCGGCTCCCGTGTCAATAATAAAAATGACGCCCGAAGTGCTGTCCACAACATATAACAACTGTTGAGGCAGACTATTTTTGTTAATTTTCATGGGTTTTTTGATTCTGAAAATCCAGCTGTTCTCAGCTTGGGCTTTAATGTTTAAGGACGAGTTGGGTGGAGGTTTAGGTTCCAGTGGTTCGGGAAGACCTGTCTTCTCCCCTGTTCTTTTGGGAGGTTCCTCCACCTCTTCTAGGGATGTTTGGGGACTCGTCGAGCAGATTTGGATCTTATTGTCTTCACAATGGACATTTGAATGAAAAATCGATGTTTCTTCTTCAGAAACGTTATTAAAGGAAAACTCATTCGGAGTATCATTTTCCGAATGGTTCTTCGAGCAATTTGGCTCGGATTTGTCCTCATCATGGACATTTGAATGAAAAGTCAATGTTTTTTTACCAGAAACATTATGAAGGTGAAACTCATTCGGAGTATCATTTTCCGAATGGTTCTTCGAGCAACTTGGCTCGGCTTTGTCCTCATCATGGACATTTGAATGAAAAATCAATGGTTCTTCCTCAGAAACATTATGAGGGGGAAGCTCATTCGGAGTATCATTTTCCGAATGGCTCTTCGAGCAATCTGGCTCGGATTTGTCCTTATCATGGACATTTGAATGAAAAATCAATGTTTCTTCCCTAGAAACATTATGAAGAGGAAACTCATTCGGAGTATCATTTTCCGAATGGTTCTTCAAGAAATCTGGCTCGGCTTTGTCCTCATCATGGACATTTGAATGAAAAATCAATGTTTCTTCCCTAGAAACATTATGAAGAGGAAACTCATTCGGAGTATCATTTTCCGAATGGTTCTTCAAGAAATCTGGCTCGGCTTTGTCCTCATCATGGACATTTGAATGAAAAATCAATGTTTCTTCCCTAGAAACATTATGAAGGTGAATCTCATTCGGAGTATCATTTTCCGAATGGCTCTTCGAGCAATTTGGCTCGGCTTTGTCCTCATCATGGACATTTGAATGTAACGCTTTATTTATCGTAGCGTCATCATGTACGTTATAATTTTTAACCTGACTGGTTTCTTGATAGTTCTTCGAGCAACCAGGAGTACTCATTTCTTTATGTACAACAGGAATTATGTTTGGCGTCTTATCGACGGTAATCCCAATTTTGCGTTGATGATCGCCACTATCTACATCCTGTGAAGGAACGGAATTTTTGCTTTTTGTATAATGTTTGCGTTCCCTCTCTAGGTCTCTATCAACGTGTGTTTCCGGGATATATACATTTGAATTAGGGGAATTTCCCTCTTGTGAAGTATGTACAGAATCAGATATGTCAGATCGGCCATAACCTATATTACAGGCTTTTGGGGTATCTTCGGCGAATCTAACACGAGACTTTTTAACCCCACCCCCTGAGCCTCGCGTTACTGCGAGGGTGGGAGGGAGTTTCCCTGTCGTGGGTAATTGTTTACACTATTCGGCCTGGAAGGAGGCTCATTTGAATGAGTGACATCACGATGGTCATTGTAATCGTCATTGGAGTTCCTTCTGTTGTTATAATTACGTTCGTTACCGGAGTCGTTGTTGTAATTCCGGTCTCTGCCATTGGTGTTACGGCCATAGTTACTATTGTTGCCGTAATTCTGGTTTCGAGCGTTGTAATTTCGTCTGTTATTGTTACCGTTTCCGTGGTACCGGTTCCGGTTATTGGAGTTTTGGGTGTAGTTCCCATTGTTACCATGATCTTGGTTTCGATTGTCGAAACTCTGATCGTAGTTACCATCATCTATGTAATTTTGGTCAGGGAAATTATCTCTCCCGTTGTTCCGACGCTTACTAAACCGTTGGTTTTGGTTTCTTCTTGACCTATCATAATTTACTTGTTGGTTTCGTGCGTAGTAGTCGTCATCCTGGCGGGACCAGATGGATTGTACACGACGTTTGAATTGTGACAGGTCCTCCAAGAATTACTCTTCAATCCTGCTTTTTAAAGAGACGGGTGCATGATAGTATAGGAAAAATTTTACACGATCATCTTCTTTAGCATATGCCCATTCAGTAGCCTCGGTTAGGTAAACACTGAAAGGTGTTTTGCTCGTGTGAACTGGAGGTTTGCTGAGAATGGGTGTCAGTAAATTATCACGTTTCTCGCAAAACTCCTTGAACGTCTGAAAATTACGATCTTCAGGGCTGGTCAAGCCGTAGTATTGAGATACTTCGTCAGGAACCCATTTTCCGACTATGATATTATATTTAGTTCTATCGTTTGTGACGTTCAACCGTTCAAACTCTCCTATGAAATAGTTCAGGGTTTGACGAGGGTTAGTAATTTTACTAAACCGATGGAACTTACGTTCGAGATCGTTATCGCTAACATTTATATACGAATTGTCGTTAAAATTGTTGTAGACCGGTTCACGGTAGTCGCAAAATTTAGACTGTCCCGGGTACCGACTGTCTCTAGTGTTGATGTTGTCGGGGGCAGGCATCACTTGTATACGCCGCTCATCCCTAACCGGCTCATTTTTAATAATCATTGTTTCATTTTGATGTATGAGTTGGTTGGTGGGAGGTGCTTGTTGCACATGACGTTCTTCTTCAGTGTTGGAATTTCTGAAAGTCGGTAGATAATTTGGCCCTCTATTACATCGCGTATTCGCCATTTTGTCAAAATCATAATTATTCATTTTTCTGACAGAGGGTCTGTACTCTTGCGAGCATCGGCCCTCCCTCATGTTCAAAGCGTCAAACGCTGGTGAAACGTAATTATTTTGACAACTGTTGTATCGTGCGTCAGCCATGTTTGTTCTTTCCCTTTCTTGTGTAACTTTGGCTAACGCTGACCGACAATCGCTCAAAAGAGCTTTGAGTTCTTCGTTTTGTTGTTTCAAATTGAACTCGTCAGCATCATCCGGTGCTAAATAGTGATCGGCCTGGTTGTGGCCGGGTGCTGGATACATAGATCCACAATCACTTCCCATTGGCATGGATGGTAACCCGCCTTCTGGGAAACAGGTTTTGCGCATCTCTCGCTTCTTTTCTGTCATCGTCTTCGTTATATATTCATTTGTGTTTTGAAAGGTTGGAGTAGTCGGGCGGTTAAGGACGCCACTATAACTCTCCACTGTTGTTTCTCTGTTTTCAACTTTGTTTAATTCTTCTTTAGTAGGTACGGTTTCTACAGTTGAAGGTTTGGTTGTAGCTGCGTGAGAATCTGCTAACAGCTCGGAGTTACTTTGTTGGTCTCGCCTCTTAAAGCTTGACGCTTTATCGGCCGAGTGTGCACGCTTTGTGTGCTTCTTGACCATGTCAGAGATGTGGGTTGTTGACATGGCCTTGGGATTCTTATTTTTGGAACTCATTCTTCCAGGAAAAAGCTAACCGCAGAGTTTCCGTGAAGAAATCAATTGCAATTAGCCGAGATAGAACTCAGAAATGCAAACAGATAAGAATTCTCCGCAATTAACCAAGTCAACGCTCAGTAATGCGAATTGATGCGAATTCTGATGCAATTAACCAAGTTGGAACTCAGTAATGCGATCTGTTGATTTTTCACCGCACTTAACCGAGAGTGAGCTCAGTAGTGCGAACTGGAAACGAGGTATAGCTAGTCGAGGCTCGACTTAGTGTAATAATGACCACTTACCGTAGTCAATTAAAAATTAAAAAAATACTTAACAAATGCTACTTTCGTAATCTACCGTTAACTTACTATATTCTAACTTAGATAATTGTAAACTTAGTTAGTTAAATTAAACTGTTAGATAGAGAATTGCTAACACAAAGTTTATTTTACACAAGAAAACTAATATTACGATACAAAAAAGAGACACTCACACTCGTGCAGGACAAAAGCTCAGGAACTAAATTACCACAACAAATCACTGGGCTAACTATTACAAGACGTCTCGAGCTGGTTTCTAACGCCGGTAATCGTTTCGGGTTGAAACTCAATCTCTCGATCTAACGTTTTAGCGGACTGGCTATAAGGAAAACAAGCCTCTTCGCTTAAAGTGTAATCTAACAAAGCCCTCTCTAAGTGATAACAAACGCCTAATACGGCCTTATGCCGAATGTATTCGTTAAGTGAGTCAAAACTAAAAGCCCTCGCTGACTGCGAAATAAGAATGTCACTTCACTAAGTGTATAATAAAAAAACCTATGCCGAATGCCCTTTCGCTGAATGTATAATAAAAGTGCCCACGCCCTTCTTGCGACGTCTATTTTTATGCAGTCTGCTTCTCGAAGAAAAAAAGATTTCTCTTCTCTTCACAAAAGCAGTGCGAAGCAGGCGCAATGCTTACACCGCCACCTGCTCCCCTCTAAATTTTAATTTTTTTATTTTTTTAAAAAGAAATCCACCCACCCGAGGACGCCACCCGAGGACGCCCACCCGAGTAGCCCACCCGAGGACGCCACTATAACTCTCTGCTGTTGATTCTCTGGTTTCATCTTTGTTTAATTCTTCTTTAGTAGGTACGGTTTCTACAGTTGAAGGTTTGGTTGTAGCTGCGTGAGGATCTGCTAACAGCTCGGAGTTACTTTGTTGATCTCGCCTCTTAAAGCTTGACGCTTTATCGGCCGAGTGTGCACGCTTTGTGTGCTTCTTGACCATGTCAGAGATGTGGGTTGTTGACATGGCCTTGGGGTTCTTGTTTTTGGAACTCATTCTTCCAGGAAAAAGCTAACCGCGGAGTTTCCGTGAAGAAATCAATTGCAATTAGCCGAGATAGAACTCAGAAATGCAAACAGATAAGAATTCTCCGCAATTAACCAAGTCAACGCTCAGTAATGCGAATTGATGCGAATTCTGATGCAATTAACCAAGTTGGAACTCAGTAATGCGATCTGTTGATTTTTCACCGCACTTAACCGAGAATGAACTCAGTAGTGCGAACTGGAAACGAGGTATAGCTAGTCGAGGCTCGACTTAGTGTAATAATGACCACTTACCGTAGTCAATTAAAAATTAAAAAAATACTTAACAAATGCTACTTTCGTAATCTACCGTTAACTTACTATATTCTAACTTAGATAATTGTAAACTTAGTTAATTAAATTAAACTGTTAGATAGAGAATTGCTAACACAAAGTTTATTTTACACAAGAAAACTAATATTACGATACAAAAAAGAGACACTCACACTCGTGCAGGACAAAAGCTCAGGAACTAAATTACCACAACAAATCACTGGCTAAACTACTACAAGATGTCTCGAGCTGGTTTCTAACGCCGGTAATCGTTTCGGGTTGAAACTCAATCTCTCGATCTAACGTTTTAGCGGACTGGCTATATGAAAAACAAGCCTCTTCGCTTAAAGAGTAATCTAACAAAGCCCTCTCTAAGTGATAACAAACGCCTAATACGGCCTTATGCCGAATGTATTCGTTAAGTGAGTCAAAACTAAAAGCCCTCGCTGACTGCGAAATAAGAATGTCACTTCACTAAGTGTATAATAAAAAGCCCTATGCCGAATGCCCTTTCGCTGAATGTATAATAAAAGTGCCCACGCCCTTCTTGCGACGTCTATTTTTATGCAGTCTGCTTCTCGAAGAAAAAAAGATTTCTCTTCTCTTCACAAAAGCAGTGCGAAGCAGGCGCAATGCTTACAAAGTTAATGTTAAGGCTAAATACTTGTATTCATATTTCTTACAAGTTTAATTGATTTAATATCTAATAAGGTAGCTTGAAGGCATCAAAACAAGTTTTGTTGCTACAATCGATAATTATTATCATTTATTTGGTTGGCATTTATTAGAATATTTTATACTATGTGACACAAATGCCTCAAAGTAGCTTAATGGCTTTTTCTTTTAACAACATTTTATAAGTAAAATAAACCCTGATGCAACATTCAGTAAGAGAGAAAATATAAAAACTCCTAAAACCAAGAATGAACTGGTGTGGAGAAAGAAATTTTGTCTTTATCTATTATAAATTCTTCGCTACAAATACTTATAGTGAAAAAATATATCTGAATAGAACAAGTTATTTTATTATTTTAACAAACGCTTATTTTATGTACTCATAAATTGTTAATAATACTATTAATATTATAGTGAGTTGCTTAGTAAGACACTTTTTTTATTAAAAAATAACCTTTATAAACCAAAATTTTGCTATGTTTTTTTTTTGTTTTACGATCCTTTATAACTATAGTTTATTGAACGATAAAAAAAGGTCAACATATTTGGTCTTAGGAACTGGTGCACTAAGTTTTATCGAGTTTTGTTTATCGAGTTGCACACTACGGAATACAAATACCTTTTCATGTCATGTCCAGGACAGTTAGTTCTGCAAAATTTAAATATCAAATTTTGCCATATTTAGATAATCTTTAATTCTAGCGGTAGTAATTGTTTTACTTTCTTGTACTAAGACATTTATATATAAATAAATTGCAGCAAATGAGTTTCAGAAAATCTAGTCTATTTTTAAATTGTCTTCTGTATTATGATAGAACTACTTTAACAATCAATTCAATGTTAGTTGAGTACTTTTTGGATTCGCAAATGATATCTAAGAGAAAAACAAAAGAGTAAGAAAGATATTTTTATTAAATGTTATTAAATTAAATAAAATGCTTACTTCAATCTTTTTTTTTAAGATGCAAGAACTTAAATACATTTGTAGACCTTTTTGTTGTTTTTCAGTAAGCATTTTATTTAGTCTTAAAATGTCTAATAAAATATGTTTTTTTAGTCAGTAAATTTAGATTATCTTATTATACTCATTTTTGTGACTAAGCAGTAAGATCGTAATTAAAGACGAAAACAGAAAAAAAAGGTCTATATCTGAAAAACAATTAAATTTATATAAAACAACAAATTCACTAAGTAACAATGTTAATTCGTTAAAATAATAAAATTTAAAGTGTATGTATGTTTTGAGATACATTCTTAGGACTAAAAAAAGCCAAAATGTCCTACTTTTCTATGGGCTCAAGCACTATCCCAATAACTCCAAACTCGAAAAAAAAGGACTAAAATTTTCCCTCATTTTAGAATAATCGTCGTGAGAAAACTACTATAAACTTTTTTAAAAACTTTCATTTCAGACACTATTTTTTAAAGTCTAGCTAGCTGGTGTTCAATGAAAAAGTTAAATTAAATGTGAACATCAACTTTGTTTAGTATAGTGTACTACAATATAGAAAAAATTATCGTTTACTTTTTATAAACATATTATCGATTCTTTAAATATTTTACCTTTTTAAGTATTTCATAAATATTTAAATTTATAACAAAAAATATTTCAACATTTGTTTAACTTTTATATTTTTATTTAAAGTACTTTCTAAATGTCTAAATGTACAATCAAACAAAAAATGTACAGACCAAGTAAAAATTACTACAAAGCTACGCAATAATCAAAATTATTCAAAGCAAACTCGACATGCAATTTGGTTAATATGAATCTTAATTGGGTTCTAAATTTAAGCAAAATCTTTTGCTGGCTTGTGTACTAACAACTGTTTCTATACATTAAAAAAGCCTTTAAAATACATAACAAAAATTTGATCAAAACTTTTATAATTACGAAGTTCAAGATCAACAAAAATAAAATATACTAAAAAGTTTAATATACTAGAAAGATTTAAAGATAAATATATTGTAAAACTATCATTTTAAATGATGAAAACTAAAGAAGATAAAATAGTAATGAATAAAAACTACCTTTAACTGAGTAATTGTACAAGACGTTAAACTGAATCTAAGTAGTGTACGACTCGACAACTTCTTTCGTAAAATTTTTGAGCATTGTTTTTATTGTTTATAAAACTAATGCTTTACTAAAGGAGTAAAACAACTTTGCAACAATAAACTACTCTTAATTATAAACTAGTACGTTTAACATTCTTTTTAAGTTAGAAACTCATAAAGACAAGCAAACTAAGACATATAGATTTAAAACTGAATGAGCAACTACTGCTATCTAAAATAAATGTTTGCGGCAGTTTAAAAAAATACTTACTATTATAGTTGCTGGTATAAAATTTCTAATGATTAAATGATGATTTTTAGTTATGAAATAATAACACGTTCAGAACAAACGTTTATTGGTACTACCGAGAATTCACTGCTAAGCAGCTCTTCAGGTACAATAATAATTTTTCTGAACGATTTACAATTTTACAATCGCTCACGCTTGTTCGAGCACTTTACTATTATCTAGCTAGCTACACAAGTATATTGCCATTGAAATTATAAACATGTTAGGCGGAAAAGTGAGCAGTAGCAAAAATTTTTGTTTCAAGTACTTTATACTACTATCATATACTACAAAAAATTAATATTAGAGCGTAATAAAACAAGCTTCTTTAATTTGATTGTTCATCATAAAAAGTCTAATGGGCGCAGAAATGTTTGTATAAGTAGTTTACTGTGCGTAGCTTTTGAAAATTTGGCGAGCCGCTGCTTTAGCAGAGTATCATATGTGTATTGAAAAAAAAATATTACACTAAAATTATTAAACAAACTAAGTAGCAAGCCACACTTAATTTTTAAGAAGCTCAATAAGCTTACGCCTACATGACCATTACACAAGAAATAAACAAGCAGTTTTTATGAATTCAACAGTTAATTAAGCATTCAAATCATTTAAAGGAATTATAAGTTATACAATGATTAACTATATTATTTTAGTTTAACTAAACTTAATTAATCTGAAAAAATTTCAAATGTTTAAATTTTAAAGATGAAAAGTTTTTACTTTAAACGAGCTGGCCAAAAGTTTTAACAAAAACAAATATCAATGTTCACCTAAGCTACATGATTTGAAGTCAAAAATTAAACAATATTTACAATTCTTATTTGATCATACAATTTCCAATCAGTAAAAAGTTTTGGCTTCGTTTTATATAACCATGTCAAATAAGTATAGCGCCGTTAAAAGATAAAAAGAATAAGCAGAGAGTTATTAGTACAAAAGCATAAGGTATTATTTTGAGTAATTTATACTATTTTCTTGTAAGACATATTAAAAAAAAACATAAAAAAAAACTTCAGTAATTTAGCTATTCATCGTAAACAATCTAGTGTGCACATTAATTCCTTTAAAGTTTGAAAATTTAGCGAGCCGCTTCGTTAGTGGTGTATAATATGTTTTTAAAAAATGAAGCTAAAACTTTAACTAAAAAACAAACAAAGTAAGCAAGCTACTTTTACTGTTTAGAAGCTCGATTAGTTTGCGCCTACGTACTTATTACACAAAAAGCAATAAACTAAAATACTTATTACTCAACAGTTTATTAAGCGTTTCGTAATCACTACAAGCTCCATACTCATTTCTTACGTAGACAGAGCTGACATAGTTGCACGTGTTAATGTTCTCATCCAATCAGAGTTGATGAAAACGCCCGGCCATGTTCGGCATAAATACGCCGGTGTATTGTGAGCATTTATTAGTATAGAAATTCTTTAAAGGCGAATGAAAGTGTTGAACCTAGAAGAACTTGAACCATAAGAGCTAAAATGCGTTGTTTATTATTTGAAGTTTAAATGTTTAAAAATACTTGAAATTTATATTAAGGCATTTTTCTGTTGTTCTTAAGACAAATGTTTTTTAGTAGTCTAGTTAACAAGTTTCATAAAACATTGGTATGAATAAAGTTAAACTTTAAACAGCGCATTCAATAATTAAAAACTAAACTTGTATTCAAAAAATGAAGTTATTTTCAATGGCAGCTGCCCTGCTGTTCTACACGCAGGTGACAGAAACAAAAGGTATGTTTTGAAGTTTCTTATTTTTTGCAACAGCCTTTAGTTTTTCGTAGCAGTATTTTTTTGTTTTACAGTAAACATAATACCAATTACACATTAGAAGACTTGATCAAGTAAATCAAGTTATATAGCTTTGTTATCGGCCAATGAAATTGCGTCTAGGAATTTTTTTAGAAAAACAATAATAACGACTGAAAATGACAAACTTTATTATTTGTAACAAATCGGTTAACAGCCCATTGTTTATTAATTTGTTGAGATTTTTCACAATTAATTATAAATGATAATCTTTATAACTTCGCATATATGTTTTTCGTATGAATATTAATTGTACACAGTTTTGCACTGTAGTTTAGTAAAATTACCACCTTTAATCAAATCAGTCATAAAACTATGATTTTCATTTGTACATTTTTTATAACCTTTATGCTAATAAACTTTATTTTTCTTGTGTGCACCAAAACACTCTAACTTTTGGTGTATTCAACAAAATGATTTAAAATTTTTACAGAGTGCATCAATTATTTAGTAGACGATAAATTTCAGAGCTTTTCAGGAGCCCAACAAAAATGCAAAGAGTTGCACGGGACATTGGCATCAGAAGATTTAAAAGACAGGTTATTTAAGAACTAACAAAAAAGATAACTTTTAAAAGGGTAAATTTTGATAAGTTACATATTATGATTATGAAGAAACTTTCGAAAAAAAAAAATAGTAGACAAATACAATTTGTTTTATTTTTGATAGAAAAATTGCATTTAAAAACTTACAGCTGTGCAATAAAACTTTATTTTATTTTACAAATAAAACAAAAAGTTTACTTAAACATTATTGACTCCTAAAAAAAAGTAAAATTTATTTCAACCTAAAAGATTATTTGTATACCAAAAAATAAATTACTAAATAAAATTACTACTAAATATAATTACAAAATAACATATTGTTACGTATCAAATAACTTTCGATTAAGTTTACGTGATACGTCACAATGGGTAGTTTTGTAATTATAAGAAAACATCGCTAATATGGCTTTAATTTTGCTCTGAAGATATGCGTTTTATATTGAAACAGTTGTTGGAAATAAAAATAAACGTTTTTTATATGAAAATTACATAACTATAAAGTTGTATAAAACTTGATGTTTCTCCTGGACAAAACGTTAAAAGGTATCCGTGGTGTGCAACTCGTTAACCCAAAGGTTCTTCGTGCACCTGGTTCCGTGACCAAATATTTTGAGCGTTATTTTTGTTGTTGTTCAATAAACTAATTATACAAAATAGTAGGATAAACATATGTTTAGTTAAATTGTCATGTACTTATTTAACGTAAAAGTTTGTTTTGTCTGTATTTATAAACACAAAAAACTTTCGAAGTAAGATTCTAGTAAAAAATAAAAGTCATGCAAACAAAATATTATATAACTGTATATGTATCCTAAGGATAATAAAATTCTAAAGATTTAACACCTAATTGATAAGACTAAAAATAAGCTTTTGTTTCACAGTTACAACGCCAACATAGCCAAAGCGACAATGGTGGCCTATTACGAAGAAACCACTGAAACTGGTTATAATCCAATCTGGCTTGAAATCAGACCCAACAACATGTCAAACGATGCCCACGCGCAATTCAATCCTTTTGCCTTCTCCGACGGGACCGTACTCAATGTCAGCGACTTTGCTTTCAAGTGGTATACGTATAAGAATAAGACCAACTATAACGAAGGAGATGAGAAAAAATGCGTTTTTCTTGATATGGATTTGGCGTTGAATGCCGATTATTGTTTTAGCACAGCAAAACCTCTCTGCAAAATCGTTAAAAAATGCGAGGATGCAAACTCTAAATCCGACCGTTCCCGCGTACATTTGCCGGTTTTCGCCCTTTTTTTGGCGATCAGCGTCTTCAAGTTCTACTTTGCGCAAGTCGGCTCTGTCGTGTAATCTTTTGGCAATCAGCGTCTTCGTGCGTGTGGAAACTCGCCTTTTGAGTTTGCACCTGGATCCTTTGGATGAGTTTGTGAGCTTTCAAAAAACAATTTTAATCTTATCAATGAATACCATATCATTCTTGTTTTGTTCGTTACTGTGTTCTTTATAAAACATTATCCGTAAATTCTGTCGCTGTAAAATGGTTGACGTGTGCCACTTGGGTAATTTAAGAAAAAATGCAAATAAGTTGCTTCAACATAGAATTTTATCAAGTTTAATGGTTTTCACATTAGTAGTTAGTTGTCTTTAAAAATATTTTTTAAATTACATTAAGTACAAAATAACAAGTTTTGTTAGTAACATTTATACCCACCGTCTTTAATTCTTTTACAGCGCAGTTTCAAAAACAATCACAAAAGTAAGTACAATTAAATACAAACTTAAAAGTTATTTTATATCCTTTCTGTGTTACATTGAATTTATTTTAATTTTAAGCTGATATTAAACAAAAAAATAAACCATACTTTTTTAATTTTCAAATTAAAAATTCAAAGTTTAAGGTTTAATTAACGCAGGTTTAAAGATTAATTTTTTTTTTGTTATTTATCAATAAATATTTTTTACTTTAAACTTAACTAAAAACCTCTTTATGGTTATATTCTGAATTACTGCTTTACGATATAATGCATTGTTAAAATATTTGCTAATTAGTAATTGTGCGTTTACTTTGTTAATATATACTTTAATAGTTCTTTACGCTAATAAACTACAACGGCTAAAATACTTAATAGTTGTTTTTGTTAATTAAAATTTTTTAAAGTAGATTGTATCAGTAAAAAACAGTGGTGATTTTGTTAGTTTGTGCAGAAATTTTCTTGACTTAAAGCATTTGTAGTAAATTAATTTATTAAAAATTTTCTTAATACTAAAACTTAACTAGTTTGTTTACTTTGAAATGTACTGTTATTTGAAAATTATATACTTTAAAAAAATATAAAGACATTTTTATTCTTTCTCAACTTAAGTTTATCAAAATATATAATTACTTTTTATATAAATTAAACCTATCAGAGTTTTCTCTACATGTCCAGCTATAGAACTTACCTAACCAAAAAAAAATGCTACAAAACAACTTATTAGTAAAAAATACATAGAAGTATATCAAATATACATGTAAAACAACATGTATATCATCGAAAAAAAAACAATACCCATTATCAATGAAACATAAAATTTTCTATAATAAGTGTTTGCATATAACTGTTTTGTTATCAAAGTTTTATTTAAAAACTATAGGTAAACAACGGGTTGACAGCGGATGCACTGCAGTTGTAGGCATTTGGAAAATTTTCATTTTTAACGTTGTGCCAATTAGGTGAAGCGATAATACAGCAGGCAGTATGTTGGACATCGACGTGAAGGTCTTATTACTTTCACGTCGATTGCCTTAGAATTGAACTCATTTAAGGTTATTTAAAAAAAAAGTTTCGTTGTTTTGTTAAATCACAAAATTCATTCCTATAAATATCACTTTAAATTGAAAATGTTAAACAACCGCTAGTTGACGCATTTCGTTTTGAAAGCAATATAGAATCAACCACCGGTCACGCCGGGTTTTCATGCCTTAATCAGTATGTTACATCATACAATCATGTCTTGACCAGGTGATGTTATGTAAGAAAAACGTATGAAAACAGCCGAGCGAACGAGAAGGTAGATCATTTAGATTTAAACGTTAACAAGAAGCATCACTACGCCAGTTTCCAGTCCGAAGCGACAGTCGCCATTTTGAAATTACAACGTCAATCGAAGTTCTCAAATCTTATCTTATTACGTCACAATCAGCGATTGTGGCCGCACAAGCACTTCAAATTAATCACTCAAAGCGCTTTTTTGAGTGATTCTATTTAATTACGTCGACGAGGCGCATAGCTCAAATTGAGGTTTGCGTGTCTTTAATTTCATAACTTATAAATATCGGGGCGTCGAACTCGACTTGAGTTTGTAACGTGCTTTAGAATTATAGCGTATAGCTAAGTCATTTGATATACAATTCCTAACGAAACCATTACGAGTGGTAATATTCTGATTAAGTCTTTGTTTAGCAAAGAAAATGTAAATATTTCTTTGTGTAAGTTAAAATTTTATTTTGCTTATCGCACGATCACAATTCAACGACCACGACTAAGAGAACGTGCCCAGCCCAATCCTTCGAGGTAAACCATCAACGGAGTCTGAGCAAACAACCACTCGTCACACCGCAGTGAAACAGAGCAGGAAGCATATTTCTGCTCATTTTGCTAATTTAGCTGAACTTTGCAGTTATTTGTGTGTTACTTGTTTTTTTGTATTTTTTTGTAAATAATAAACTAAAACTATAAAAAAACCTATTGTATCTAATCTAGTTAAATGTCCTCTATTGAAAAAACCTTAAAAAAGGTTCTTAAACCCCCTAGAACTCGATCCCGCACCGAAATACTATCGCAAACCGTTAACACTTCAGAAGAATGTCCCGGAACCACCGAGAATCTAGCTCATGTTGAGGCTGCTGAGCCTGTTACAGGGTTGGCTTCAGAGGAATCTCGGGACGCCGGTAACACCTGGAGCATTAAATATATTAAAAACATATGTATATTCTGTACCCCTAACCAACCTTACCCAAATATATGAAACATAAGTCGAAGAAAAGTTTTATTTCTTTCAACTTAAAATAACAACAAGTTAAATATTAGCTAATCAGAATTGCCTTAGGTTTGAAAACGAAACTTAAGATTTTTTGAACTTTTATTTACAACAGCTCTGCGTAGAAAACTAAAGTTAGAGAAAAATTCGTTACATGTTTAATATAACTTGTTATGCAAATAATATTTCAATTTTTTGATTGAGTTGTTGGAAATTGAATTGTTAGAGTTTTAATTCTCATGTAAACCTAATAAAATAAGAAATGAATATAAAATGCATATGCAATTATATTTAGTAGGGTTTGTTAATCATTACTAAATTAAATCATTTGTAGATTAATATTTAAGATGTTTATCAAAATGACTTTAACTTAACAATTTATATTTTTGAAATTTTTGTTTAAGGTTCTGAATTTACATTTATCAATTTATTTTACATTTAACCTATTTATAACATTTAAAAATTAAAGATGGGTTTATAATTTTTTTGCTATTGAAAAGATATACATAAATACCTTTATTTTTTCATTTTAATTTAAAAGTTATTCTATTACGTTACAAATATTACTCGAATGATTTAAAACTAGTATATTTTGCTCTTGATAGAATCTATTATTTAATTTTTTAATTGTGGGATTTACCTAATTGACAACTACAACTGAGAACTTAGTTAACATGGCCAACACTAAAACTATTTTATTTTTAATATTTTGGACATAAAAGCAGAATAATTACTCCAAGTATTTAATATTTATCGTTAAAAATGTTAGGTATATAACAAATTGTAAAAAAAAAGTATAGATATAAGTTTCAAGTAGTTGATCATGTAAAGTTGTTTAAAACAAGTTTACCAATTAACATGAAGTTTTGTTCTGTTTTTGTATATGGATGAAGCACTGATTTTAATATTGTGGTGTTCAACTCAGCTTTCTTTAGAAATTCTACGTCATCAGGCCCATTAGGCCATTGAACTCAAAAAACTTTACACAAAAACACAAAATTTGAGTATTTTATAAAAAAAATCATGGAGTTTTAAACAAAATTTACTTATAAACAGGAATAATTTGAAAATTTAAACAATTTTACATGTTAGATATATATTTAATTATAGATTAGATACGCACAATGTATCATCTACAATCTTTATTTTTGTACTTTATTTACTATAAAACATTTCACATACAGTATCTTTTCTAAAAGTTTATACTATTAAACACTCTTTTTTATTATTTGTTTTTGTACTAAAAAAGAACAATAAAAGTGTACTTATAAAATTAGGGAGAAATTTTTGAAAACTAGTGGCCAGATTTAACAGAATACTATGCTAAATGTTTGTTTTAGCTGGTGTCGCCTTCAACTGATTGAAATCTAGCAACTATACTAGTGGCTAAACAACTTACTTTAGACTGAAAGTTAATAATGGATCTAATTGTGTTATATTTTTAGTATAGCTTTAAAACAGTTTAATGACAAAGGTCTATTTAAAATATTGTAATCTGTTTGGGTTAAGATAAACATTTAAATACTAAACTAAAATCATAAGGATGTTTAATTACGTTTCTTTTTGAATTTTAGTTATTGTTAATAGTGCTTTATAATTGATGTCTTTTTTGAACAATTTTTTATAGGCTAAATATTTATAACATTGGTTACTATAGATAAATATTTTTACTATAATTTACTATGCTCGTTTTTACATATCCTAGCATACAAAAACACTATAATTTTTTTATTTGATTTTAAAATGTGGTAAAAGAAGGTCAAGTCATTAATTTTATATTATTATAATTAGAGAGTTAATGAAAAAAGATAAAAACACTAATAAAACAATTTCTTTATTATCATAAACAACCTTTTTTTATTATTTGTAGTAACTCACTTGCTGAATGTATAATGTTAATAATTTAAACAGCATTTATATAAATTAAAAAAAAAACCAAAATGGATCTATTTGCTTTGGAAATCGGTGAATTTTCAACTATACTGGTTAGTTAAAGTTGTAATAATAATGATTATTTTGTATAAACTTTGAAATTTCATTCAATTGTTTAAAATGGCTTTAAAATTCTCTTATGTCTTTTATAAATTATATTAAATGGTTTAAGTGTTTATAATTTTCTTTACTTTAAGTTGTCAATATAAACAATAGAAAGTTTTAAATTAATTTATTAAAACAATTTATTTATTGTTATATTTTCAAAAGTTCCTCATAAACAAACTGGGATTATCCTAAATAAATGTTGAAGATGCATAATTTGATCTTGTATATAAATCTTTCAATTAATCTGATAATTAATTAATTTAATACTAATGAAAGTTTGCCTTAGTGGTAGCGGTGTCACATCAGTCAACAGCCTACAGTCCTCTTATTATATGTAAGCAATCTTTAAGTGAAGTAGGACTCACTTTTAATCTCTCATTTTTCATTGCTCTCACTCTTTCTTAATTATAAAGAAAAATGTAAGCACTCATAGTCAATGGAAGTGGTGTAAAGAAATATCTTTTGCAGAATTTCCACTGGAAAGTACATAAAAATTTAACTTAAAAAAACACTAGATAAAATTAAAATAAACGTAAATTTTTTTTACATAGCAGTTATTAACATCATAATCTATTTTGAATTTTTACCTTGTATTTTTTCAAATGTTGCTGTATCTTTTAATTAAAACATGAAACATTAAATAAAAATTACTACTTAATTTTTTTTTTTATAAGATGATTGTGGAAATTTATTTAAGATAAAAACTTATATATATTTTTAAAATATTTTTGATCAAAAAATGACATGCAAAATATTATATGTTAAATAATATTTTTTACAATTGTTAAAGTTTGTTAGAGTGTTTAAAATAATTAAAATCTTATTATAAATAAGGTTTCAAGTATAACTTTTCTCTTAATAAATAAATATAGTATAGTGAAAATTATGCTAGTTAGAGTACAATTGGACTAAAGTGTTGAAGTAAATTTGGTTAAGAAGGGTCTGTATAAGAAATTTGAGTACTACTTAACTGATACAAGCACAAATAAAAGTGTTAAATTTTAAGAGTTTAAAAAATAAAATAGTTTATTTTTAATAAAAATAAAATAGCCTTTTTAGTTTTAAGTCTTATAATAACTTAAAACTTCAACTAAATAAAATACCTTAAAATATGCTTGAGCCAATAAAGTTATTAGTTTTGCCCTAGGTAGTTAGTATAAAGTTTGTAAAGAATATATGGTTATAAATAAGAAATATCTGTTCAATTTAAGCAGATATGGAAGTTTTATTTTGTCTAACAGTTTGTTGATTAGTTTCATCTTTTGAAATGTTAAATTCATAGTTTTTGAATTAAGTATTGTAAATATTATTAGAAGTATTTGGAATTCAAAAATAAGAGACCATTACATTCTCAGATTTAATTTTGAAAGTGAAAAAAAACTAATTTTTGATGTTAAAATACTCATTATGCTTTTTTACAGGGTTGCCACTTTACCTGGAAACCTGGAAAAACCTCGAATTTGAGAAATTTTGATAAAAACCTGGAAAAACCTTGAATTTTGAACAAAAATCACTGGAAAAACCTGGAATTTTAACAACTTTCACATGTTCAGTAGTTATATTTCGATTTGAATCAAAAAATCTATCATATAAATAAAAAAAAAATTGCAATCATCAAAAATTTTTTTTATTAAAAATGATATTTAAAGTATTTTACATTATATTACAATGTTTTTTTTACTATTTAACACAGTTTCTTACCTTAAACTAAAAATAGACCAAAAAATCTGTACTTTTAAAAACCTGGAAAAATTTTTGAAAAAACAGTGGCAACACTGTTTTTATCATAGTTTATGAATTTATTTAAAATTTATAGATATCAGTATTTTGTAAAGCTGTCAGTATAGCAGCTATAATGTTGAAAAAAAATAAAAAACCCGTCTAACAAAACTTTTTATTTATATTTTTGATTTCAAGTCTATGCAGTACCTTTAATTTACTTTATAAAAGTTATTTAACTTAATTTTAAACACATCTTATTAGATAATCAGATTGTATAAAGAACATTAGGTTAAGAGAAGTCAGTGTATAACAGAGGCAATACATGTACCATTTTAGTAGCTAGGTGCAGTTTAATCTAATAAAAGCAACAACAATTTTAAGTTTTCTAAAAAATGATTTTAAACTTGATTTTATTTATAAATATTTTTACTATTAGAGCTACTTAATTTGGGCATGCTCAAATAAATTTAGAAGTGTTTCCCCAGGCAATTCTTTTAAAATTAGTAGGATATTAGTTTATACTAACAAACATCAATTCAATTTTAGGATATAAGTTTTTTTTTGTATAAAAAGTGTATTTCCATACCTTATTGTTTAGTTTCTATCTATTGGAATTTAATAATTTTATAACTATTCATTCACGTAGTGTAAATAGAAGACAAAGAAGTTTGAAGTTTTTTTTTTAGAAGTCTTTTAGAACCTTTATTTATACTTTATGAAATTAATAATCTTAGTTTTAAGATTTCTAAGATATTTGTCTATGAAAAGTAGTTTGAAGCTAGTTATAAATAGTGATGTACCGGACCCGGATCCAGACTTTTTTTTCAAATTAGAATCCGGCCAGAACCGGATCCGGACTTTTTTTTTCAAATTAGAGTCCGGCCGGAACCGGATCCGGACTTTTTTTTCAAATTAGAATCCGGCCGGATCCGGATATCAGACAAAAATGGCAATATCCGGCCGGACCCGGATAGTGAATCTGGTACATCACTAGTATAAACTAGCCTGAGTCAGAATGAGGTTTTTAAAAACTGAAAAAAAAGAACTTTAATCTAATAATAAGTAGAACAGCTAGCCATAAGGTTTACAAATATAGGTGTCATTTAAAATTAAAAATCTGAAACAAGTTCTTAAGAAAATACACTAGAAAATTACAAAATATTGAAAACTGAATCAGCTCAAACTCATTCAAAATCTAAAAGAAAACTAGCCTGAGCTTTATTAAAAACTAAACTAGCCTGAGGCAGTCCAAGAATTTCTAAAATTCCCAATAACTTTCAAACTAGCAGGGTTGCCACTGTTTAAGTCAATAAAACTAGCTAGAGTGAGTATAAACAAGCCTGAGTCAGAATGAGGTGTTTAAAAACTGAAAAAGTTACTTTAATCTAATAATCAGTAGAACAGCTAGCAAAGATTGACAATTTGGTAGTAAAGTCGTGGACTGATTGTGGTACACTTAACTTATTAGTACTACCCATCATAATTAAATCCTACCTTATTTAACTAATATCTAACAAATACTAAATTCTAACTGAGACTACTTTCTATAATCAGACACAACAGTTTTGAGTGATGAATCTTTTATATAAAACACAACAAGAAATACTAGCATATACAAAATTATTAAGTACTTTGGTAACACTTTAAAAACTTGAAGCTATTTAAACCTATATCAAAAGACTTGAAACAATAAACTAAAAATTAAATAAAACTTTTAGTAAACAAGAAACTGTAAAATTTTTAATAAGCTATTAAACTATAAACCTGGCTTAAATATTTAAACAATTAAACACCAGTTGAAATATTCACTTTTAAAACAAAACACTACTTATAAAAGCATTCACAAAAAAGTTCAAGATATTTTGCTGCTTCAAGCTGCACACCAAACTAACTAACTGCTTACATATAAACTGCCTATCATGTTCTGATGTTTTGTTGCATCAGTATTTAGTTTGAAGCATTTCGTCATATGATTCTCATTGGCTCGTACATTCAACCGTATTAACTCTAAATATTCTCTGAGCTCAACTTTAAACAGTAAATAATGCAAGTATTCATTCCAAAGTTTTCAATTTTACAACATATGTAAAGAGTTGCATTTCTGAAATGTTTATTTCATAACTTAAATGTAAACAAATGTAAATTAGTCATGTGTTCAAAATGAGCCAATCATGGTAGGTGTTTAATTTTAACTGACGAAAATGACTTTTATCAATTTACACAGGGTTCGTTTTTGAAAAAATGCTTTTCAGTATGCTCTTTTTTATTAACTAGATCCGGGTCCGGACTTTTTTTTCAAATTAGAATCCGGCCGGAACCCGATCCGGACTTTTTTTTTTAAATTAGAACGCGGCCGGATCTAGATCGGTACATCACTACTTATAAACCACTAATAATAAAATAATTTACAATGTTAAAGTAGTGCATAGGAACAAATAATGTATAAAATATCTATGCCAGACAGTATACTGTAAAATTGATTGATAGGTATCAGTAAGTAGCATTTGCAACACATCCGCCATTAAAATGGTACATACACTGTTTGAAATGATAAAAGTATTATAACTTTTAGCTTTTCAATACGACATCTTGGAACCTTTTGGTTGTTATTCAAAGAAAATCATGACACTTAATTTCATATATATACCTGAGATAGCTTAAGTTGTGTATGCACTAATGAAATTTGCAAATTGCCTCTGATTATACAGTAAGTAGAAAATATTGTAATAAATTTAATAACTATCAGTTCAATTTTAAGAGATTTTTTTAGAAAATTGTTTTATTATGTAAAATATACATTTTAGTCTCAAGTAAAGTATTTGAAAGTTTAAAAAATAAGATATTTGAAACAGTTATCCAGTATTTATTTTTATATTTTTTAATATCTGAAGCCTTTCAGTATGTAATTTTTTAAAGATTTTTCTTTTATAAATGTCTGTTAAACTTGATTAAAAAATATATAACTTTTATCAAATAATTTTAATTTACTAAGGTTAAATTTTTTCTCTTGGATGTATAAGCTGGTTAAAAGAGCTAAAATAGCTTCTTATAAACCATAAGTAATTCAATTAGAAATTTAAAGCATTGCATCAGGAAGATTGTATCATTAACAGAGTATATAAAATAAAGCTGTTAATCTTTAGTCAGTATGTAATTTAAACTACTAACATGTGCAATTCAAACTATTAACAACAATAGCATTTTTTAATTATATAAGTCTTTTTAATGATTTTTAGTTTTAACAAAAATTACTTGGTACTAAATTTTCATATATAAATGATAACACTACTTGAAGTAACTTGGATTTTATATGATTTAATAAATTTATTTAACAATGTAATGTAGTATATTTAACGGTAGAAATATTACAATACATTTTTATTAAAATAAAATCAATTTGTTTAATTTGAGAGATATGTTTTTAGAACTTAATTTTACTGCATAAAAATAATTCCCAGATTTAAATGTTTTGTTTTCATCTATTGTAATGAAGTACTTTTTATTTATTTAGTAATGTATAATTTATTTTAAGAAATTTAAAATTAACATCTCTATTTTTTTGAAGTTATCAAACATTTGACATTAATTTTTTTATTATAGCTAAATGGGTTAAATATGTTCTAAAAGATATCAGTGTTTTGTATAAGCTTAATGTATATTAGCTATTAAGTTGAAACTAGTGTTTAAAAATATATTTATTTTAAGCTGAAGTTTTACAGTACATTAGCATCAAACAATTAATTATAATAGTTTTTTTTAATAATTCCTATGTTTTTAATAGTGGTGGATATTAGTTTGAGTATGTATAATTTAATGTTACAAATTAGAATTTTCTTTCAGATATAAATAATATCAAACTAATTAGTAACAATAAATATCGAGATAAAAGAATTTAATCATAAATATTGCATTATTAGTTTGTTATACAAAGTAAACCTGCTTAAGATCAGTCAGTATGTAGCAGGTATCATGCATACACCATCTTAGAGACAATTGTGCAGTTTAAAGAACCAAATCTAGTAGATTTTTATAGCTCTAAATATGAAATTTAAGAATCTTAAGATTCAAATTAAATAATAAATTTATAAATTGTTTTTTTATAAATAATAATATTACTTTTGGTAGCTTATAAAGAGCATGAGCTTATAAACTTGCAAATGTTGCCCAAGTATTAAGTATAACATTGGTAAGAATATAATTTACTTCACAAGTATAATTTTAATCTTAGGAACTATATTTAATAAAGTTATATGTTTTTATTTGAAGTTTTTTTTTAGACTTTATTTGATTAGATTTTTAGTATTTAAAAAATGTTTATAATAATTTAGTTAAACATAAAATAATAATTTAATTAGTTGCTTTATTTAATTTGTTAGTAATCACATTAACATTTACGTTACATGACTAATTATTATGCTAGTACTATATATATCAAATATATTTAGTCACTTATTAGTTTATCTCACTTATGATCATTGTGAAAGCATGAAACAGTTTGTAATTGGATATCAACTTACATTTAATAACTGTTTAAATTTAATGTAAACTTTTGAGTTAAACTTCATGTTCATCCAAGCGTTTAAGAGAAAGCTCTCATGTTCATGTGTTTTACTGATGCAAGTTTGCATTCCCATATTACAGCCACATATAAACTCTCTTCAGTTGAAGCTGGGGACATTCTAGCCACAGCCCGCTGCATTGAACATGTAATTTCAGAACAGACATTTATATTGTTTGATTGTTTTGTGTAAAGTTTTTATTTTAGAATGTTTTCTCCTCCCAAGTATTTTTATAATTTTAGTTTTAAGCTGTTAATTCTCATTTTACTTTTAAGTTTCTCATAGTAAAATGCTTATAGATTTAAATTTAATCTAAGGTTTTAATAACATTTAAAGCAGTTTATAAACCTTAAAGTTTTTATATTTTTCATGGTTCTTTATATTTGTTAGTGTTTGCAATGGTTCTTTAATTCAATTTGCTCATATAATGTCATGCCTAGTTTTATATAGACAGGGTTGCCACAAAGTCAGGAAAAACTAAAAAAAAAACAAAAGTCTGGAAAAAGTGGGGGTTTTTGAAAAAAAAGTCAGAAAACATGACAAAATTTAAAAAAAGTCAGGTTTTGTCAGTTTAAATTAACAAAATTCTTAATTTTCCAAAGCCTTCAACTAGTATAAATTTAATTACAAATCCTTTAAAGTCAGACTAAAATTGCAAAATTTTCCTATAAATTTACATAGTTATTTAATTTTCAATGCCTTCATCTGGTATAAATTAATAATAAATCCTTTATAAAACTGGACTATTAACATATTAAACAACTACCCTACTTAAACAAGCAGTTTTTGTAAGCTTTTTAGTTTTGATGATCTGTAGCAAAGACATATCCATAGTGAAACTGTGGTATATTCACAAAAGTTTATCTAGCATAATTTTAGAATCAAAGTGTTTTTTGTGTAAGTAAATAATTGAGTTCTTTATAACTAGGCAGTTAGTTTAAAATTTTATGTAACAAGTTGATGTGTATACTTAACCTCTTTATAATTTTTTTAAAAGTTGTTTGAATTTGTAAAATAACTTATAAGAGAGGTATATCCCATGAATACACAGATGGTTCAAGTGATGATTGAATTCAGCAATAAAACTGTTGTTCTAACCTGTATTAAAATAAGATTAAAAGCTTAATATAGTTTCAAGTGTTAGATTATTTGTTTTAGAATAAGTTTATATTGAAAGTTTGATTTACAAAAGTCAGGAAAATTTTAGTAAAAAGTCAGGAAAAGTCAGGAAATTTTTCTCAGCTTGATCTGTGGCAACCCTGGTAAGAGTACCTTTAAGTGTTTTTTAAATTTAAATATGGTTTTTCGTGTGGTTGTACACTACACTATAACCTTACAAGTTGTAAAGTAATAAGTTCTATAAAAAATCTTTTTTTATTGCATGATTTTTTTTAAAGACAAAATATTGTAATTTTTAGTTATTTACTAGTTCTTGTTGTTCTTAAAACTTAACATGTGTAACTATTTTACTTGAGTCTTTTGCTTTTTAGTATCTTACTTTACTTAATAAATTTAAGTTTTGATCTTTTGTGATGATAAGGTTATGCATGTTACAAGATATTTACTTTTCTTAAAAATTAGTATAATATTTAGAACTGAAATAAAACAAACTTATCAAACCAAGTATGGTACAAATTAGAATAAGCATTATAAAGTAAAAACAAGCCCTGTATTCTTAAATACTTGTCCTGGAAAAAATGTAAATTTTTGATTAGGAGATGTTCTTTGTGCAGGGTTTTCTCAAATTTAAGCTAGAAAATATTTTCAAAATTTAGAAATTTTCTTAGTATCTTTAGTACACATATTTTATAAAACACTAGTTTTAACAGTATGTTATTTACACCTTTATGAAAATTTTTATTTCTTTTATTGTAGTAGAAATTAAATTTTTGTCGAAATGAATTTGTTTTGATTTGTGGTTAGTTAACACACTAAATATTTGTTTTTTACAGACTACTATAATAAAAGCATCTCATATCTATTCAGAAAAAAACAAAAATGGTTAGTGAATTAATAACACATACTACAGCATTTTGACCAAAAACTATAAAAATACAATTTAAAATAGATAACTTAAATATTTTTTAATGTATTTTTACTAAGAAATTTTTTCTTAAAAGTTTAATTACTATATTGAAATATAATATTTTTAAACTTTGGCTGTTTACAACATGTTATATACATCATTTAAACAAGAAATTTTTTTTTATTCAACTGTTTTGAATTCAAGGACTCAAGAAAAGGAACTCAGAAACTGGAAAAGCTTAAGGAAATTGAAGCAGCCGTACAAAATAGATGGGAAAGTTCAAAAGTTTTTGAAGCAAATGCTCCTGAAGCAGAAGAAAATTGGGAGTTAGTTAATTTTTATAAAGGTTTTATTAAACTAATGACCTCAGTGTTTTAAGTAACATAACTGGTGAATATTTTGATTTAAATTTTATAATTAATACAACAATGTACTATATATCTTATTACTTTAACTTTTAGGGTATATTTAAAACCAATACTTATATATTTACTTTATGTAAAAATAATCAAATAAAATATGGTTTCATATAAAGCTTTGCCTTTTATTCACATGTTTTTGATATTTTATTAAGCTTTTTTTTTAAATTTAATATATAGATGTAAACAAATTTAAACGAGATTGTTTTATTTTTACAAAACATATTTTTTACTGTTCTGCTGCTTGACTTTAATTTGCCAATATGTCCAATTATCATTTAATTACTAAATTCGTAAAAAAACTTGAAAATTTGATTTTAATTGAATTAAGCTGTACTAATTTACATACTCATTGTTTCCACTGTAAAGAATTAACAAGTCATCTACCCTTAAGCGTTCTTATTAACAACCACCTACTTTTCAGGGGTGGAAAGTTCATGACAACTTTTCCGTACCCGTACATGAACGGACGCCTGCATCTAGGCCACACATTCACCCTCTCAAAAAGCGAGTTTGCGGTTGGCTTCCAGCGCATGATGGGTAAAAAGTGCCTCTACCCGTTTGCTTTCCACTGTACTGGCATGCCCATCAAGGCTTGTGCCGATAAGCTGAAAAGAGAAATGGAAGATTTTGGTTATCCACCAAAATTTCCAGAAGAATCCGAGCCAGTGGTTGAAAAGAAGAAAGATGTTGAAGCTGGTAAGTAAATTAATTATTAATAAAAACTATAAATATTGAACTTTTAATTTAAACAACCAGTTTTGGTTTCATAACAATATGTAAAAGTTTTATGGAAAATAAACGAAAAAATGCATACTATTACAAAATTTTACAGACTGAAACTTCTTTAAAACAAATGCTTGGTCTTTACCTTTTCTATTTAATGTCTTCAAATGTTTTAGCTAAAAGTGCGTTTTCTTATATAAAAACAACCAAATAGAAATGGAAAAGAAAGGAAAAAGCAAGAAAGCTAAAGCCACTTCTAAAAAGGCTGGTGCCTCTTACCAGTGGCAGATTATGAAGCTGATTGGACTTGAAGATGAAGAAATCAAAAAGTTCTCGGACGCTTCACACTGGCTCGAGCATTTTCCACCCCTGGCAAAACAGGATCTGACCAAGATGGGACTGAAGGTGGACTGGAGGAGGAGTTTTATTACCACCGACAAAAACCCATTTTACGATTCATTTGTAAAGTGGCAGTTCAAAACACTCAAGGTAGATTTATACATACTGTATTTGATGTTTTTGAAACTAAAAGAGTTGATTTTGATAACTAATTTCAAACTAGAACAATGTAAGTTCTAAAAAAAACAAAAGTATTCCTCAAGTGCTTAAGGTTTTACTAAAGTGCTATTCAAAACTTCTGATAATAAGACTTAGTCATTATAAAGAATTTAAAGTATAATTATAATTGATAGGATATAGTTTTTTTACTTTTATTAGACTAAGTTTTAAGAATAAGTTTTTTTTTTTAAATAACAATTAACATCCACTCTTGTTTATAACTGTGAAATTCTTTTGTAGCTTAGAGCCTAGAAATTATGTTGTTAACTTTCAAATAAATTTTAATCTTGTCACACAGGAGCGCGGCAAAGTGAAGTTTGGTGAGCGTCACACAATTTTCTCTCCCAAGGACAACCAGCCGTGTATGGACCACGACAGATCGTCAGGGGAGGGCGCTACACCACAGGAGTACACTGCAATCAAAATGAAGCTGCTTGCTCCATTCCCCGAGAAACTCAAGTAAGTTTGATTGAATTAATCAAAAAGATAATTTCAGTAATCTTTTTTTATTTATTATCAATTCATTACTTTAAAATTGTACCTTTTCTAAACTCTTCTTTACTACAAAATCCTAATGTAGCTTATTTTGTTGTTTTTATAACTTACGATAAACAAAGTAAGGCTTGTTTATATTTTAATTTAAGTTTATTACAAAGTTATGACTTAATTTTTTTTACAGAAAATTCGAAGGAAACACTGATGTGTTCTTAGTCGCCGCCACTCTCCGTCCTGAAACAATGTACGGGCAGACCAACTGCTGGATTCACCCCGAAATCAATTACGTCGCTTACAAGCTGAAAAGCGGGGAGGTTTGCGTGAGCACGAAGAGAGCTGCCAGGAACATGTCTTTCCAGAAACTGACCTGTGAAAACGGAAAGTTTCACGTGGAAGCCGAACTTCAAGGAACTGACATCATCGGTGTTAAGCTGTCCGCCCCTCTCACCCAGCATGAGGTGATCTACACACTACCGATGATGACAATCAAGGAAGACAAGGGAACCGGAGTCGTCACTTCGGTGCCTTCAGACTCGCCTGATGATTACGCGGCTTTTGTCGATTTGAAAAACAAGAAGGCGTTCAGAGAAAAGTACGGAATCACCGACGAAATGCTGAAAGAACCGGTTTGATTTTTAAATCTTCTAATTCTATCTAAACTTTCGACTGTTATTTGTGTTCTGTATTAGCTATACATTTTAACTTGTTTTGTTTAGATTAGGTAGGTTATACTGTTTATTTATTTATTTTAATTTGTATATTCATACTATTTTTAATGGTTTCTATATTGTTTATAATTTCGCTCTTTTAGTTATGCCGTGCATGCTACTTTACACTCAACTATATATGAATAGTTAAATTTATTTCTTAAAAAAACACTAATATAAAGTAATGATCTAAGAACCAAATAGTTTTTGCAATTTTTCTAGATTCTTTTATTTAATACAAACTTAATATGGCTATTACTACAATCTGCCTTTTTTTCTTCTTTAAATATAACAGTTGAAAATATATTGTTTTTGCTACCTTTTAGTAACATTAATATTGTAACTTATAACGAAGTTAAAAATATTAAATACGTTTAGGTTGCCATAATTGAAACGAGTGAGTTTGGAAACATGGCTGCCGTGAAGGTTTACAACGACATGAAAATAAAAAGTCAAAACGACACTGAAAAGCTGAGAGAAGCGAAGGAAAAAGTTTACAAGGCTGGATTCTATGAAGGAAAAATGCTGGTTTGAATAACGTTTAATTAAATAATTGTTATAAAGTTCTAATAGATACGAAATATTTTCATTACCACACTATTAGACACCTTAAAACTTTGTACGTGTTTTACTATATAGGTATTTGACTAGCAGTTATTAGTAACTACATATGTACGAATGTACTAATAATTATTCTTTTTCTGCTCGTGCATAAGTACTGTGTGCATTGAAATCATAGAAAACTTTAATCTTTTCCGCAGCTACCAGCAGAATACAAGGGCCAGAAAGTGGAAGCTGTTAAGAAAGTTTTGCAGCAGAAGCTGGTGGATGACAAGATGGCGTTCAAGTATCAGGAGCCTGACAAGAAGGTGGTTTCGAGATCGGGTGATGTGTGCGTCGTCGCTCTCTGTGATCAATGGTTTGTTTGAATACAAGTGAACTAGATAGCATTAAAATATTATTTAAAATTTGTTGAAACTCGAAATTGTTTTAATGTGTTTTTTTTTTCTAAATACTGGCACTGGTATAATTTTTTAAAACTTTTTATATGAGTATTTTCTAAAATAAATCATATCAATCAAGTTAAATTTATAATCAATTTTTTCTGTTTCATTTTGTCCCTGGCATTGATAATTTTACTCAACGTGAATTCAGGTACCTGGACTACGGCAACGAAGAGTGGAAGGCGACGACGAAGAAAGCGCTGGAAAGCATCGAAACTTTCAGCGTTGAAACGAGGAACCAGTTCAACGCCACGCTCGACTGGCTGAAGGAGCACGCTTGCAGCAGGACGTACGGACTGGGCAGCAGGCTGCCGTGGGACGACAAGTGGCTGATTGAGAGCTTGTCGGATTCGACCATCTACATGGCTTACTACACCGTGGCTCACCTGCTTCAGCAAGGCGCCTTCGACGGTTCCAAGTCTCCGAACAATATCAAGTTTGTTTTTTAAAGAGTTTCTTGAAGTTTTTGAAAGCTCGGAAATAATCCTTAATATATTTTGTTCTAATTTTGTCGTTATTAAGATGTTGACAATGGTAATGTTTTACATAATTTATAAATTTTTTTGCGGAGTCAAAGTAAAAGTGCTAACATGTTTAGTTTTTCAATATTTAGCTTAAAAATAAATAAAACTACTGAATAATGCTTTAATGAGATAATTTTTAAAACAGTAATTTCTGTTTATAAGAAATTTTAACCTAGAAATTATCATTTAGTTACGTTATAAGTATGATAATGTTTGACTTCATTTTCTGATTTTAGTTTTGAAGTTATAGATTAGATGATAACACACTTTGTTTATTTTTTAATAAAAAACAAATGAAACTGCTGAATAATGCTTATATCAAATGATTTTTAAAACGGTATTTTCTGTTTAAAATAAATTTTAACTTAAAGATTATTGCGTTATAAGTATGATAACTAAGTATGATAATGTTTGACTTCATTTTCTGATTTTAGTTTTGAAGTTATAAACTGGATGATAACGCACTTTGTTTATTTTTTTAATAAAAAGACAAATGGAATAACTGAATAATGCTTTAATAAATTTTAATACAGTGCTGCAGATATGACTTGTGAAGTTTGGGATTACATTTTCTTTGACGGTGCTAAAGCTCCTTCCAACTCAAAAATTAGCATCGATCTTCTCAATAAAATGAAGAGAGAATTCAAGTTTTGGTACCCATTGGATCTCCGTGTTTCAGGTAACAAATTAAATTCAATAGTGTTTAAAATTAAGTTTGAAACTTTAGTTCTTAGAAATAAAGCTGAACTAAAGTTGAGTATTTTAATAAAAATTTAAATTTCATGTACTAATTCTTATATACTAGCGCAAAAACTAGTTATGATAAGTTTTTGAATCACTCTTGTTGATCGAAATATGATCAAATCTTCAATAATTTATATTGTAAACAGGCAAGGATCTGGTGCCAAACCACTTGACGTATTTTATTTACAATCACGTGGCAATGTGGCCCAATGAGCAGACTCAAGCCTGGCCCAAGGGAATAAGAGCTAATGGACACATGCTTCTCAACTCTGAAAAAGTTTGACTTTTATAATATTTTACATAGTTTAATACTTGACATAGTTTAATACTACTGGTGAACAACAAATATTTCCATTTTCAAATCGGAAAATAGTAAACTCAAAATGCCAAAAGTTTTTGTTGTTATTTTAAACTGTTATTGAGGTTTAAGTTTAGTATATCAGTTGTTGCTATTTGCACTTTTATGACTTTCAGGAACCATTAATGTATAAATTGTGTTTCAAGTGTATAAAAAGTTTTTTTTTTGCATACATTTTTACACTTATATTGGCTGTCAAGTAGCACTGATGAGTAAAACTTATTTTTGTTTAATATACACTTTTTTCTAGATGTCCAAGTCCACAGGAAACTTTATGACTTTGACCGACGCCATTGAAAAATACTCTGCTGACGGTAGTTTTAATATATTGTTGTAACAAAAACTTTACGAAAAACTAATCATTTATTGTGATTTTAAAAAACGTAATCTTAAACATTCAGCTTGTTTAAACAAGTTTAATAATAGTTTTAATTATTTAGAACTTTTTGATTGCATTTCATGACTTAAAAAAACAAACAACCGTGTTAAAATGTACCAATAAAACTAGAATTAAGTTCACAAAAATAACAAAATTGCCTAAAAATTAAAAAAAAAAAATATCAAAGGTATGAGGTTTGCACTTGCCGATGCGGGTGACGGCATTGAAGACGCTAATTTCGTAGAAAAAGTTGCAGACAGCGGAGTTTTGAAACTTTACACTTGGATTGAATGGTGCCAGAAAGTGCTGGCTGAAAACGAGGTTTGATTAAAAACTGAGCATGTTTAAATTCTTATAGCCATTTTCTGTATTAATCAAAAAAAAATGTTCTATTTATTTATAGAATAAAAGGTTAAGCTCAGTCCGTTTCAAAAACAACGAGTTGCAAATGGCTAAAATATCTATTAATACTTATTATTTTTAAACATGCAGCTTTCTTTAAAAACAAAAATTAACTTTTAAACTAATTCAATAAAGGTTGACCTGGTAGAAAATACCGAGCCGACATACCACGACCGAGTTTTCATGAGCAAGATAAGCAAGGCGGTGGCGCAAACGAAGAAGCATTACGACAACATGAACTTCAAGGAAGCGCTGAAGACCGGCTGGTTCGAAATGCAGATAGCGAGGGACAGGTACCGCGAAATGAGCCAGCAGCAAATGGACAGGAGCGTCATCAGCAACTTCATTAAAGTTCAAACTCTCCTGTTGACGCCAATCTGCCCTCATGTTTGCGAGCATGTGTGGAGCAACTTGCTCAAACAGGTTTGTGTTAATCAGGAAAAGAATTAATGCGACTTGAAAATATTTACTAAACATATATTTTTACTTAACAGTTCTAAAGCATCAAGGTGTAATAATAGTTACTTTTGTCATGCAGAACATAAATAAAAGACTTAAATAAAAATGTAGCAATATTGTTAGACTGTATCACCTAAATATTAAATAAACTATTTAGGTTTCACAAAGTATGACAATTTATTACGCAAGAAATTAAAAAAAAATTCAATATAATAATAAATTACAGGATGGATTTGTGGTCGACGCAAGTTTTCCATTAGTGGAGAAAGTCAACGAAGTTTTGATCAGATCTTCTGATTTCGTCTTCAACGTTGGCAGCTCTATCAGAACTAAAATTGCCAGCGAAAAGGCTCTCGCAGAAAAAAAGAAGAGAGAAGTCAGTTTTATTATATCAGATATCGTGTTTTCACAAGTTCAAATTTGTTAATAAGTTTTTTTTACAGTACAAAAAACCCGACAAAGCAGTTGTTTATGTCGCCAAAACTTATCCTATTTGGCAGCAAAAAACCATCGAATCCGTCAAGTGAGTATTTAATTCATTAATTTAAAGTTACTAAATATATCCTGTATTCAGTTAAGCTGATATATGTTAAAATTAAAACACCATTTCAATAAAACTTGATTGATAGTTTTATTGTTAAGTCTGCCAGATTAAAAGTTAACGTATGTTTTAGGGAAGCTTTTGAAAAGAACGGCAAGCAAGTGGAAAAGGTCGACAAAAAACAACTTAACTATCAGCTGAAAGCGTGCGAAGAAACCAAAAAAGAAATGAATAAGGTAATAAATACTAAATACAAAACTTGTTAAACTTAAATTCTAATTTCGTTGCGAGTTTTTTCTATGTTTTACGTAATTTCAATGAAATATTCTAGACATAATTGATAAGTTCGAATATAACTTTTAATTGATATTTTTTACATATGTATACAGTTTATTAACGTTTTTGTTTTATTATAAACGTTGACTATTAACAAATACAAATACTGAATGTTCAGGTAATGCCGTTTGTGAACGACCTGTTGAAGCAAGTAGTGGAAGTTGGTTGCGACGAAGCTTTTCAGTTGGAATCTCCTTTCGATGAGGCTGAAACAATGAAAGCTTGCTACGAATACCTCGTCTCTTCTTCAGAGGTTATTATATCTCGTATTAGTATATTTAAGAAGTACAATCTTAGCTTTTAACAGTTTAGCGTCAAAATTTCTACCGGAGATAAAACTACTTAATAAAACATTGTTAAATTAATTAAAAAAACACAACGTTCATGTGTTTGCTTTTTGTTGATTAAACACTAAAATCTTCTTGTTATTTCCAGTTGGAATTGGTTGAGTTTGAAACTGCCAACCCGGAAGACCAGGCTCAAAGCAAGGCGCGACCCGGAAAACCGGTGATCAAATTGGTGCAGACTCCATCAGCAGTACTGGAAGTAAGCAAGTTGAGCTTGAACCAGTAATATGCACTTATTTGCTTGCATGTCATTTATTTATTTGAGCACTTATATTGAGCAATTATTTGCATTTATTACGTGCATTTTTTTTCGTAGGAATAAATTTTATTAGGAGTCAATTGAGTTCACGTGCTTTTTTTGTTTTTGTGCTAGTTTGCTTACTTTCAAGTTTTTTCATTTGTTTTTTTCTTGTTTTGAAAAAAAAAATGTTGATTAAAATTCTAGTATGTCGTTTAGAGTTTAAGTATAAAAGTTTATTCATTAGTTGTTGGTTTGTATTTACTTAATTGCTTCTTGATCAACTAATTAACAAAAATTAAGTATAAACACAAGCATAAATTTAGATATATCTATAGATTGGCTTAAAGTTGTCAAGGAAGTCAATAAAAAAAATTTCTAATATTATATAACAGTAAAAGACCTGAGTAACAATTTTGACACGTGGAAGTTTTCCAAGTGCTGATGCGATTTTTGGGTTACTTTTTTAAGCCATTGAAACAAATTTATAAAACGCAGTGCTTGAGTTTTATTAAAGCCTGAATATAATTGTGTAGACATATCATTTATTTGCAAAAGCAAAAACAAAAGTTTTTAATATTAAGACTTTTGTACAACAATAATTTTAATTTTAACTATTTCCCTTATTAAAACTAACTAAAGAATGGCAAAAATAGGTGATCAAATAGAAAAACAAGATTAAAATACAAAATAATAAGTGCATTATGAAAAATAACGTAAAAACTAAGAAACCACTAATTAAAATGTGTTTTTTTGTCTATAAAAATAATTAACTTAGTTCTTAATTATTTTCATGATCAAAGCTGGAAAATAAGACTAGTTTAAATCAAACATTTTAATCATTGCTTCAATTGCTAACAAGCTACTACAATATTTTCATAATTTTATTACTCCGAAACCATTAAAGATATTATCTCAATTTTCACTCAAACTGAATTTAAAATATCAGCGTTTAATTGTTCAAGGTTCTTTTATACAAGACTGAAAATATATTTACTCTAATGAAGACAAATCAAACTGAAACTCTAGTCGTCGAAAAACTAGTAAAAGATGTTAGATATCTAAACTGCGAGAAATACTAAACATATATAAAATTCTATTCAGTCTTTACTAAACTTTGGGCTAGAAGTAAGTTACGAAATGACAACATTAAAGCATGATAATGTTTAAGATTTATAAATAAACGCTATTAGTTCAAGAGAAACCATAGAAAAGATGTAAAATTTTCAAATAATTGTACAGAAATAAGAATACAACAATTAAGTATTAATTTAAAATATGAAACTGGATCTAATTTTGATTTTGTTGTGAGGAAGGTAAAATAAATCCGGAGTTGAACATATATTCTAATTAGTTCCAGAATTTTGTTTACAATTAAATTAACACTTATCCTACCTTATAGCGACAAGACCCTATAATAGTTTAAAAAACAAATTATGATGTTTGCAATGAATGCACTGAAGTACAAGTAAATAACAGTGTGTTTATCTGACCATAGCTAAAAATCAAAATATTTAATTAGTGTACGAATAACAATAATTTAAATGGTTAAGTTTAAATAATAACAAACTGATGAAGCTTGGTATAATTGATACTAAATTCTTAAAGAGAAAGATGAAATAAATCACAAGTTTAAATATACTTTTCAGTTATCTAAGAAGTTTGTTCACCAATATTTGTCTACTGAAAATGACCTCAAGTCAAACTTTACAAGCAAGCAAAAGTTAGACTTAATAAAAGTGAGAAATTTAATTAAACTATGGTAACAGTGTAGGCTATGTGTTTAAGACAACTCAATACTACAAACAGTATGTTTATCGTAGTTCGTAATAGCGAGCCTCAGCAAACAAACCGCTTTGTAGACCATATTTTAGTTGACATTAAATCTGGACAGAAGTGTTAGTAAATATTATTTAACTTCTAATAAATGAGACTACTGAATAATGACGCAACGATCACGCAAAATAATTTTTTTAGAAAACCCGAGCAAATTATGTCAAATATAAGATATTTTGGTCTTATAATCAATGCAAATAAAATGTAAAAGTCTCTTCTTTTATGTAGACAAAATAAGACGTAAACTGTTTCTGTAGAATAGCAGAAGTTTAAAATAAGTCGTTCATAACTAATTTTTTTTTGCCATTCCAATTTTTGTTATTCAAACTTAAATATGCTTAAAACTTACTAAGTATACTAAATCCTGTATCATTTGAGAATTTTAAATTACCCAAGCCAAGAGGATATCTTTCAATATTTGTGCAAAAGTTCGCAGGCACAATACCCTCCGAAGGATTCACAAATATCGAAAGTTTTCCGTCACCACTTCAACTCAAAACCGAACCACATCTTAAACCTGAGTACCACACTTTTATATGGTTTGACGGTTAAGCTTACTACCTGAGATTTAAGCGTAATTAGGCTTTCAAAAAAAAGTGTCTTGGTAACATTAATTTATTTGGTCAGTAATCCTGAAAAATGGTGCGATAAGGTCTTAATTTACTAAATAAGCGAAACTGTACGGTAGGCAGCTTGTTAATATTGCGGTAGGTTACTGTAATATATGTAAAGTTGTCTCAAATACATTGCCGCGACTGTTACCATACTTTTATTTTATACACTGCTTTAAATTGACTAAAATTCTTGTTTGTTAATAATACATAACTTGCAATTTTTTATGTTTACAATTAAAAAAAGTTCTCAATTTATAAATAAGGTAAACAATACCACTTTAGATTTTATTATCAAAACAATGTGTCTCTCACTTAAACAATTCTAATTGAATCAGTGTTTATTAATAACTAAGTTTGTTTATTACTAACAAAGTTTACTGTACTTTCGAATTTTTTTTTTGCAACAATAAACCACCTTAAACTCAATAAAAATACCATCAAGTTAGAAGTAAAACTAAAGTTTTATTTTAGATAGAGTAAATATTTATTAATTTAAGATTTTTATGGAGTTTAAGGTCAGATAGTTTAGCTTATTTAAAAAACAATTTCGTGGATTCTTAGTTTAACTGTTTCGTTACAGATAAGTTTTGATAAATTTATTTTGCTTATTTGTGCTGCTTAACGAAAACAATGGCGAAAGTCTACTCAAAAGAGTCGAAGCCTGGAATTTCGTATGCCGTGAGACAAGCTCGAGTTAACAAGGTTTGATCATACCAATTCGATCATCAGACCACAAGACAACCGAAAGACTTGTAGTCATCAATGTACAGACGGGTTGTGATGACAAATCATGAAGTGGACGTTTGTGCTTGATGAGCTAATTACTTTTTTTAAATTACTTCTAGCGTTTAAATACACCTTTAAGTTGAACTAGACCTTTGGTTCAATCACGTTATACTTAAATAAAATTTCGTACACCTAGTATATTGAACAAGTTTTGAACACTGTTCGATAAAAATTTCAATAACATCTACATTGTTTTTGCCACTTGTATGTTTAATTGAAAAGCTAAATTTTGAAAGTTCAGTTTCGACAGTAACATTGCCACTTTTAAAATGCACAAAAATTGTACTGCTCGACAGAAAAATATTAGTATTTTTTTGAATTAGCAATTCCGAAACTACTAAATCGTTCGCTTAAAAAAAAACGTTACTCAAACTCTTTTTGCTAATTATTTTTAGCTCAATGTTTTACATCAAATATCTGTACTTGATAGCAAAATAAAAATAAATTACGCATTTAAAAAAATAAACTTTTGTCAACTCGTTAAAACAATTAAAAAGTTGTTCAGCCATATCTACTACGTTACTTTAAAGTAAAATTACGCTTAATATTTAAGACAGCTTGGTATATACCAGGGGTGGGCAACATACGACCCTCGGACCGGATTCCTCGCGCTAAGCAAGACATCTAGCCTGCAACGTTATTTTTTAGCTTGCAAACAAACTGTAAAAACAAAAAAAAATTAAATTGAAGTTTTATTCAATTATTCAGAAAATAACAATTCCAATGTGTGTTTTAAAGCTACACACTTAATTTTTAATGCCTTGTCAAAAACTTAAGCATGATAACGTAACATAAAAAAAAAACTAGTTTTATAAGTTTTGTCATCTTTATTTGCTTGGTAGTCCCTAAAACTTTTTAAAATTTTAGTTCTACTTTGATCTGACAAAAGAAAATAAATTGCTTTAAATTTCCTTAACTATTTATTTTTTGCGCAACAAGTCAATGTAAGACTAAAAAGATCGATATTTATATTAGTTTCAAAAAAATTCTGTTGCTTAATGAAAAAAAATAAGTAAGAACATTTGTTATATATCATTTAAGTTTTAATAGTTTATAATTAATGTCTGATATACCTGATTTAATATTCTCATTATTCTGCTTTTATTTCTTGCTATGTAAATATTCAAAATAAGGACAATTTTTTTACTTAAAATAATATTTTTGAAATCGTTTAAACCAGTGTTAATACTAAACTACTTTGCTTATTTTCATGGAAATTTCCAGTCTGAGCATATTTTTGCTTTGAAAAACATAACAGTTAATTGTTATATAACTTATTATCTATTTTTGGTTGACTACATTTAGTCAGGTGCAAAAAATAAGCTGAATTCGGTTTAAAGCTGTTTATATTGTTAAAAACTCAATTTTTTATTGTTTATGAGATATGTTTCCAAGAAAATTAGTTACAAAACCCTCTAAAAAAGTCAATACAATACCTAAAATTTTTATAACTTTGAAACTTACAACGCAGAAAATACCAACACTTTAAAATCAACATGAAAAATTTGTTTGAGTTATCATCGTGAAGTGTGTTCATTTAATTTTTTAAATATTCTTAACTGTAAACCGTTTGTTTTCTAACTAGCGTCCACACACAAATTTTATTAAATACCGGCTCGTGAGGTGGTGCATTTTACTAGCTATAATATTAAAAACACACTATTTAAAGTTTTAGTTTTGTTTTCAAAGTAACCTTCTTATGAAACATCAATTTAGATTATGACCATTTTGCTCAACGTGCGCATTTTCTGTACAGCTCAGCGCGGTTTTGGAGAAGTTGTTTTTTATGTTGCTTGAATTAAGATTTCGCATTTAAAATTTACCTACAACGTTAAGCTTGAGTTAAATTAATTTTTTTAATTTACTAAATTAGTGTCTAAGAATTTTAACTGTTCTAGTGTCACCCCAAGTACGAGGGTATAGCGATGGTCATAGATCGAACTGATTTTTTCCTACTACGCCTCACATAAAGTTAAGCCTGAGTAGTCAATCTATACTTGACTAGGTTTTATTATTGATAAGAAGTATACAGTAAGTTGATTAAAAAATATATATAGGAGGATAAATAATTTATATAAATTAAGGATGAAAATGTTATTATTTTGTAAAGGGGTCGGCAACCTTTTATAATTCGCGGGTCAATTTTTCTATGATAGCTTGCTCGCGGGCCGCATTGAATAGACTAAGTATTTAGCTGGCCGCTTTTAATTTAAAATAGCTATAGTAACTAATAATAAATTACTTTTTTAAACCAAAATAGTAAAAAAAACAATAATAGAGCGGTAGTAAAGAGCCTAATTGAATGTTTTTACCACAAAGATTTTGTACTTTATTGTTTTAAAGAATTATGTTTTTATCTAAAAAGTACCACGCATTTGACTCAAGGGCTACAATTTGCCAACCTTTTACTAATCTGATAACTTTCAGTACTGTGTTTAAAGACAAGTAATAAATTTTATAAAAAATGATAATACATACATAAATAGTCAGTAAAAGTATATACTGTACTAGGAGTGGGCAACGTTTTTAAATCAGCAGGCCGGGTCCGGAAAAATTTAGTCTTTTGCGGGCCGGAGCGTTTCGAATTAGTAATTTCCCGGATCCACCCGAGTAATGACTTTTTTGATCCGGATCCGACTAGATACTAATTTTAAGTCGAGATCCGGATCCAGTCGGATTCTAATTCAAATAAAAGTTTCGCATCCGGCCGGAGTCTAAATTTATGGATACAGTTAATCACTTTTTTAACCCTTCAGATTCACAAAAATTTCTCATATCTGACAACTTAAGATGTAGATTGAGACATGTCAGACGTTTAGAAAATATCTATAAAAAGAATAAACATTTCAATTGAAAAAGATACGTATGTAAAAAATCGTACTTAAAAAAACACTTTGTTTGGGGTTACTTGACAAAAAAATATTCAAACTAAGTTAGAACAACACAAAATATTAGGACAAAATGGTGTGTTTATAAGTACACATTAATTTATAATGAAGTTTTTTAACATGTTTTAAAGTCTAATTCTTACAGTTTCGTTTTGTAAAAATATAATACAAAGTTTTAAAATTAATTTGTAATATTGACCCTTTGCAGGCCTGTCATTTTCACTCTGCGGGCCGGATCCGGCCCGCGGGCCGTACGTTGCCCACCCCTATACTATATTGTATAACTTTTTTTTTTGTTTTCATTGTCAAATAAACTTATAAAATACAAAAACAACTACTGAGTTTTTTATCCGATATGATAGCAGAAAAAACTTAATAAAACGTTTTTTTTTTGATTAGTACTTATTAAAACGTTTATAGTGTATAGTAATTTAAAAATTTAAATTAACATAAAAAATTTGCAGATTTTTGTTTGTAAATTTATGTATGCACTTAAAAGAATGATAAAATAGCATTAGATCACAAATATGTGTTTACTTTTTTCTCAATATAATTTTTTTTATAAATCTCGTTTTTTAATTAATTTAATTACAACTAAGTATTTCGTAAACTAGTTTTAAAATTAAAATTCGAAACAGCATTGCTCAATATCCGACGATAATTTGATATAATGCAAATAATGATTTTTTTTAAATAGTTTGTAATATGGTTTTTGGTTTAAGTGTATAAAGTTTAATAAAGTACTAAAACATTTTAAAAATAATGTTAACTGTTTAAATACTTGATCAAAATTAAACTTTTGATTTATGAAGAAAAAACAACTAATTAAAAGCAAGACAAAATACGTTCATTATATGTTTTGAACAAATATTTGAATGTTTATTGTTACACAAAAATAATAAATTGACAAGTTTTTGTTTAGTTTAAACAACAAAACTTTTATAACTAGCAAAAGTATGCTTTGATATAAAAACGCCAGCAATAGTAATCTCTAAATTTATGGCTAATGCAAAAGTTTAACCTTTTGGCTTGAAACAGTCATTAAAAAATAACTGTTTTTATTAAAAGTAATCAAAATAATTCAATTTTGTAGCTATTTTGTATTAAGAAAAAACTTTTAGTTGTTTCAGGTACAAAACAAAAATAGAAAAAATAACAACTTTTTTAGTAGTACAATAATTTTCTTGATACCTCTAAAATACAAAACTTTGACAAACTTTCTTTTAAATATATTGCTGTAGCAAGCTTTTAAAGAAAGCGTTAAAAATACGAGAAGTAGTTGAGCTTTTTTTTTAAAGAAACTTTTGGTAGTAATTTGTACCTGAAATACTTTAGATGGTTTACGAAAGGTTTATTAAATAATCACAACTTTCACAAAACTTTGTTAAAACGTTGTTGAAAATTTTACGTTTCTCCCTAAATTAAATTTACGACATTTCAAACTAAAGCGACTGCAATTTAATTAAAAAGTTTATTACTTTTAAATTACAAATATAGAACTACGCAATGAATAAAAGGGGCAAAGGGTACTGAAACTATGATCTCAGTTTTAAAACATAGTAAGTAGATAGTTTGTGTAAAAGCTTTGTTCTTCCTTCTCCACTCTTTGGCCATTTGTTTTCTACTCGCAATATCTGAAATATAGTATATGACAGGGTAAAAACTTTATAATTAAAAAACTTTAACAAAACCGTGTCAATATTAATTCAATCGTTCTTTATACGTTAGAAGTTAATATATAAAGATTCAGTAATGCGATTTAGTATAAAGTTTTGTTAAAACACAATCCATTGGTGAAAAATTTGATTATTTAATCAAACATGATTTCGTATTTTTTACAATAAAATTAAAAGTAGTAACAATGGGATCGGAAAACGCGGCTAAAGGGAATTAATGTATTAAAATAATTAAAAAACTTTAATGTATATATACCAAAAATTAGTTTTAATAGACAAAAAGAACTAAATAGTGTTTTGTTATAACTGTTGTTAAACTTAATATTGAAGTAGTACATTTGTTACATTAAACATAACAAGGTAGTTTAATTTACATTGAAAAAACTACTAGAAGAGAACACAATTTCTTTATTGATTTGCATAAAAACACAAGGATAACAAGTTAAAATAAATATAAACATAACTAACTGGTTAAACTCGAAAAAGTTTTTATTTTTTTCTTAACTATTATATGTTTTCAACTTAATTCAAACTTTTCTTATAAAAAGGCTACTAAAACCTCATCTGATTGTGTTAAAATATAAAGCTACTACTAATGTAACAAACTAAATAAAGTAAACCATTTTAAAAGAGCTCAAACAAATTTCTAAATAGTTCAACCAATTCTCTCAAAACTTGAAGGCGCAAAACTTTTCATTTAAAAAACAATTTTTTAAATTAATTTGTTTAAAATACAATCAAACAAAAACAAGGCAGGCTCACCCGTCCAATCAAAAATTCTCCTTTCAATTTCGTCCAATCACAGCGCTCACACCCTCCACATGAGCAGGTGATTGGTGGAATCCTCCCGACCCGAACTTTCAGGCGTCGACGATGCCCCCGAGCTGCTGAAGTCCTCGTATCTGTTAAAATAAAAATATCCAAATTTGTTTATTACAAATTAAAAAAAAAAACTTTTCTTTGTCGTTGATCGATAGTTTAGTAACAGTTTTAGACTAAATTGAAATCTAATAAAAATTCTCATACCCGTCTCCACCACTGATGACGACGGTGTAGCTGTGGTCTGATTGGTTCACGCTCGTCACGCTCGAGTGCTTCCGCTTCGTCGAAGATCTTTTCAGCGAATCTGGAAATGATTAAACAGTCAGTAGTACACGCACAAGTATATAAAGACGCTCAGTTCCCACCCGATCGAATCCGAGAACCGCTTACCGACCAAGGGTAAGAGTGATAACAAAAAATTGTTTTCGGTGGGAATTGTGAGCATACCATATATAACTAATTAAAATATAAAGATCTATACATAAGTACACATATAAATTCTAGTTATGCACGAACAAAATCTATCAAAATTAAAAAAGCCTTTTGTCACACAAGTTTAAGAATTAAATAAAGGTACTACTTTTTTTTTTGAATACAAAAGTATTCTGTAAAATTAACTTCTAGAAAATTTAAAAAAAAGTTCACCCGATATCATAGGCTCTATTACACATAGTAAAACAAAAAAAAACACAAAAATTTAAACTTGAAAATAATACGTTTAGATAACAAAAGACGATTTTTGCTGTTCAATTGCGAGCTACGTTTGAACTAACTAAAAATTTAAATACACACTTTTCTACTTAGTATATTTTATTGCTTAATTCCTCGTTAAATAAACACCCAAAAACTTTTTTAATACTCATAAAAAAACAACTGGCAATTGTTACTTCTAAAAAGTTTTAAAAAATTACCCGATACCATATGCTCAATTACAGACCGTAAAACAATAAAACGTCTAAAATTAAAACTTTAATCAGAAGTATCTAAAATAAGAAATTCAATTAGTTATTTATAGAGTTTTAACTTAAAATATTTTATCACTTCATTAATTATAATAAAAAATTCAACAACTTAAAAAACAAACTTTTCTTGCCCTGGTAACTGTTGTAGTACTTGACGGCGGTGAGGAAGCGCACGTGGCCCGTGTGGCCGTAGGGGAGTCCCCGGGGAACGAGTATGTTGGGTATGGACGTGGTCGACATGACGATGCTGGGGATCTGCAGGGTGAGCACCACCCCGCCCGAGGTGCCCACCCACAAGAGGTCGCTGCACACCAGCAACGAGGTTATTCTCAGGCAGGCCGCCTTGTGCTGCCGGATGATGGCGTCCGAGCCTGAAAAATATTTAATTAAATTAAATCTTCTTAAAATTTTGATTTTAAGCAAGAAAAATTACAGGAATGCAATCATTTCGTGAGTTTATGTTAAACAAATAAAGTGTTGTAAGACGCAGATTTTAAATAAAAGAAAAAACATAAAAACTAAACACCAAAAATAAATTATTAGGGGTTTAGCAGAACATTGAAGTCATAAATTTTAATCATAATTGTATATACTTATAGTTTAATTTTTAAACCGTATTTTCATTAAAAGTTAAAAAAGCAAAGCTAACTAAAGTTTATAAAACTAATACACTTTATGAAAAACTTCAGTTAATTTTGATCCTTTTATATAGAAAACTTATGTTTATACAAAGTAAAAATACAATTGTTTACATATACGTTTGTATTTTATAACTTTGTTTATAACTTTACCTGAATGACACTAAAAACTATTAGTTTAATTTTTGTTCAAAACTTATTTAGTTAATAAACAAAGTAGTTGTACAAACCATATAGTATACTACAACTTTTCCTACAGAGAAATGTAATTAGCTTCATTGCTTATTTAAACAAATTCAAGGTTGTGCAAAAGTAAATTCGAGTGGAAATTTAAATACAGCGAAGCGCTTGTTACGCAATAATGCAATTATAAAATCCCACAGCCGTCATGAAGACATCCGAACACTTCGGAATGCAGATGAACTTGCACAAAAAACATTCGCAACGAGTGACGTTGACAAACTTATCATGGAAAAATTGTTTAATATAAAAAAATTGTAGGAATTCTAACATGGTCACGAGCTGGTACTGACTTGTAAAGTCTTTCGCTCGCAACAATCGCTAAAAATACTTGCAGTTTGTTTTAATTAACTCTGTAAGTTGCATAACATCTGTGTGAAAAATTTTTAAATATTCATTTTAAATGAAGCTTTACCTGGTAAAAATGGTAAGTAACAAAAGAGCTTGACAGGACAAGATTATAGCAACATAACTAAAAAATAAAACTCAACAATTAACTTTATAAAGCTAGGCGATTAAGTTAAAGCTTAGGAAGACGACATATGTTTTTATTACTGTAGAAATTTGAAAAGTTACTATTTATCAAGCTATGTATTCAACCAACATTTCAGCATGTCGTCAACAGCCTGATGAACGTTTATTTCTGTCAGCTGGTTCTGGTGGACGGAGTGGTACAACTTTATAATCGACCTTTTGTCCATGGCTATCCAAACCCCGTACCCGCAACTTGCCATGCATTGGATCTGAAAAGGCGTGATAAATTGGTTAATCAGTTTTTGTAATTACTTGCTTATATCAGCCATAGCTTTTTATCATACGAGTTGAGAGTTATGTTCCTCGTTATATTACTTAGTTATAATGTTTTTTAGTGTGTTTGTGAAAAAACTAAATGCTAATAAAAAAACATAAACTACTATTCAAAGATGACCACTGAAATTGCAGCAGTCAAGTTGTTCAAATGTGGGCATGACAAGCTTCGTCTTGTGATGCTTGCTAATAGTATCCCTATTCAAAGTAACAAAACTATGTTGCAAAATTTGTGGATTCGGTTTTTGTAAATAAAGTTGTAATTGGTATAATGATAAGCCTAGCTTGTGGGCCTACAAAAGGTTCATTTCAAAACGTGTGCATTTTGCCTTCTTAACAAAGCCTTACCGCACAAATTAACAACACTATACTAAAGTCCTAGAAGTTTATTAATAATTTTTATTTGTTAAGTTTACAAATTTCACAAGCAATTTATGCTGGTTACAAATAATAGCCTTACTACCATCATCGTTTACTATTTGTGTTGGGGCAACTTTTAAATTCTATTAATTTAGTACAATAACTTGATACAATATATATATGACGTCACTAATCAGTTTTCGTGCACTTTAATGGATCTCGACTGTTTTAAATTGAAGTTTTAGTTCAGAATTATATTTTATAGTTCTAGGTCGTCACTAAAATTATTTTGAAGCGCAATGTGATAAGTTTCTAGGCGGGTCACTTTTGCACGGAGGGTCAATTTTGCACGAGTGACAGTTTTGCAGGAGAGTAAATAAAATTATTGTCATTTTCCGATCAAGGGTAAGGATTAGGGTAGCAGTGATAGTAACAAAAGAAAATAACAATAGATCGAAAAAGTTTCAACCCGTGCTAAACTGACGTCCTGCAAAATACCAACCAGATAAGTTTGCAGTAAACAAGCAATAAAGAGTGTAATGTGTTTTTACAGAAGGCGACAGATTGTCGACCTGTTTAAAAAAACTTCAGCTCTCAGTGAAAGCTCAAAACGTGTTCAGAAAGATTAATTAAACGACTTCGATATTTCTTCAGTAAGTTTGAGGTACCTAGAAAAACATCTAGCGATAGATGATCGGTAGATCACATCGGCTTAAAGTACAGAGTTTCTAATGATTTAAGGTGTCTCACATGTTAAATGGCGAGCAGAGGTGGCCGCCTAAGAAACTAAACTATTTTTAAGATGCGACATTGGTACATCAAAATTTGGAAATTAGCTAAAGAGACATAGAGTTATGTAGCTCAATATTGAACGATGTTAGTATGTTGCATTAGACTGTTTGTTGTTCGTATATAAAATTTAACTTTGTAAAAATTAAGGTTATTACTCGATAAGTACATGCAAAGTTTAAAAATAGTTAAGTAAAATACTTAACAGAAGCCTGTTCGAGTATAATTGAAAGTAGTATAGGTATATAGTACATAAATAACATGTTAAACAAATACTATCAAAAGTTTACTTAAAACATAAAGAAATTAAAATTTATATTAGATTAACTATCTATAACAGACTTTAACACAAATAAAAACAGTTTACTAAAACTTAAAACTTTCTTTCTACACCAACAAAACTTAAATTAATATTTATTTTTTAAACAAAAATATCTAAACCACACTTCATTCATTTTATTAATGCATAGAAGTCGCAAAAAATAAAGATACTAATATTCAGATCTCCAATCAAAATAACTATGAAAAATAAAATATCAAATAACTCCAACTGAAAAAGCTTTAAAAAACTCGCGGATTTCTCGAATAAAAAAATACTATAACTGTACTCAATTAATTTTAATAACACTTAACAGTAGCAAAAAACAACATTTTACTTCAAATCATACTCTATCAAAAAAAGTTTCAAAGTAACTCACGGATCGCTTGGGATCGTTGGAGATGGTGAAGGTCCTGATGACGGAGTGGTTCCTGACGTCCAGCACCCTTACGACGTTCTGGCAGCCGCACCACAGCTCCGTCCCGTTCACCACCAGCATCTTGTTTATCGTGATCGGCGTCGGCGCTGTGTGAAAATATATATCGTTTATGAGCGGCTGTGAAAAGAAAAAACCAAAAGTTATTTACCTGACAGATAAAAACTTGATTTCAAAAAATATCAACATTATAACCGAGTATAAAATTAAAGCGATCTTTTGTTGTTTAGTTGCTAGAATTATTTGAAACAAAAATGTAATTTTTTGGTTACTTTTAACTTTGTATGTTTACAATATAATTATGAAAACCATAACTTACTTTTTTTTATTGCAATTTTTAGTTTTTTGTCTATTCGACCTTATATACAGATTAAGTAAAAGTACTCAGAAATAAAATAATACAGGATAGACACTAGTACAGCATTTACCAGCAAACAACATAATATACTCACCGAGAGTTATGAGTTTTTCTTTGTGCAAGTCCCACTGTCCGTTGTTCGGATCCCTCTGGTAAACGTTCAGGCTTCCGTTGCTCAACGCCACGAACACCTGAAAAATAAAAAATAATAAAATAAAATGCCTGCAAAACTATTACAACCAGATCAAGAAGATTTTCATATATTTTCCTGCAAAATTCACATCAAAAGTTGAAAAGGTTTTCATGTAAGCATTTGAAATATGCGCTCGAAAAATCTGCACGTTTTTTGTTAGCACGCTCTTGTCCGTGCATTTTGAATTTTCAGATGATTTAAAGCGCGTACAAGAGCGCATTTGTTGTGCATTGTAACTTGTGTAATACAAGAACAAAAGTTACGAGTTTGTCATTGTACAAAGATTAATTAATATAAATTTAAGCGATTAAATTTTGTTTAATGCATAAACCAAAATTAGTCGAATTTTTTTTTTGAAAGTACAACACACTTAATATTACAAAAACAATCTAAACTGCAGCGATTCTTAACCTGGGGTAAATTTTCTTTATTACAAATTATGTAAAAAAATGTTTATTAATTACCTTTTTAGTTTATAAGATTAAACTGTAATTTTTTCAGAGTTAAATTACTCTATAAGTTTTACGATTTTTTGAATCTAATAAGCTTAAAGTTCAAAAAATCTAGTTTTTTTTCTAAAAATCAAATACTATTTTGCAACTTGGGGGTAAACTTAATAATTACTTACCAAAAAGCGGTAAAACATAAAGAAAGGTTAAGAACTGCTGATCTAAGTAAGTAAAACTATAACAGTTATTATTAGTTTTATACTGCAAAGTTTTGTTAGCATTAAACTTTTTAAATGAAACTAAGCATGTTTAAAAGTCTATTATTGTTTGATAGAAAATTCAGCTGAAAATTAAATACGTCACTTGATTTCACTGTAAAACATGACAAAAATCAATAGTTTTTAAGAAAACTAAAACTAGTATAATTTTGCTTAAAACTCAAAAACGGTTTACTCAGTTTTGAGTTTTGGTCAGCAGCATTACAATGTAGTAGCTAATGCAAGATCATTCTTCGACAATCGATAAAATTCCTACAATGCTTTCAATCCATCAGCTTTTCAGCTTTAGTGTTACATTTCAATTTACGACTTACTCATTTAACATATGATGCTTTTGGAAAAAAGTGTTTTTAAATAAAAAACTATTTGTTTAAATCTTAACTAAGATATAATTTAGTTTATTAGTATCCAAAATACTACACAAAATTGAGTGTTTTTTTATAATTTACAACTGTCTTATACGCAACAATTTTGCTACTACTCTATATGATGTAGCCATCATTATGACGTCACAAACATATTTCGAACTCATACCTGACTGCCATGGTACAGTATGCACTGGACAGCTGCCGAGCACTGCAGGTCAACACAGCATTTCCCGCTTCGTATCGACTCCTGAGTGGAGTATATCTTTATTCTGAAAATATACATGAGTTTAAAATATATCAGAGCTTCCTTATTTGTTCACTTACTCAGTTAAAAAATAAACAGAAAAATTGAAAGTTTGAGCTTTTAATAAACTTTCAAAGTCGGTTAAAAAGTTACGTAATCATAAAATATAATTCTTCAAAAAATTTACATTTCTAAAAAACATCATGAAACTTTGTATATTTAAACATGTATATATGTTATGATAGTTTTAAATAAATAGTTATAAATCAAATTTTTGTCATTTTTGATTATGTCTATTCTTAAAGATTAGTTAGTAATAAATAGGTTTTCACACTAGAGTCTAGCTTAAATAAACTTATATCAAAAGATTAGTTTTAACTACAACCATTTAATTTTATAAAATAAAAATTTAGGTATATTTAACCTTAAATAAGTCAGTTATAAATAAAGTGATATAAAAACAGTATAACTATAACTACTAAAATATATTTCATAAAACATAATTCTTAATAGTCATTTATAGATAAACATACGCGTGTTAATTTAATTTATTAAAAATTAAGTGCGTCACTAAAACTAATTAAATTACAATAGAAGAAAACTGTTTTGTTATTGATCGAAAATCTTAGATTGTAAATTGTATACGACTCTTTTTTATTGATTATAAATAAATTACAGTATTACACTTCCTAATAAAGGTGATAATAAACATATATTAGTAAAGTGTTTTTCTAAATATCTAAAAGAAAGTTTTTGCTTCAATGTTAAGTAACTTTTTAACATAAACTTCTTTGTCAAACATGCTTAAAGTTTATTCTAAAAGAATACTATTTTTTATTAGTAACTATTACTATCTCTTGCAATTCATAAAAAAAAAAATATAACCATATGACGACTCTTTAATGACATGTGCATTTTGTGAACTACTAACTAGACTAAAATGTTTTGTAATAGAAATTAAAAATTAAAAATTTTACCTTTTTATGGATAAACTATTAACAAGTTGTAAAAAAAATAGCTTAGAAAATTCTAGTTGAAAAAAAAAAAATATTTTGAGTGATATATTAAAAAAGTAACAGTTATTAGTTTTATTTGAGTTCTTTCTAAACGATACTTACACGGAACTTTTATCGTTATTGTAGTAAAGGGTAAAGATCTTGAGATTAAATCGAATAAATAAAAGTTATGAACTATGAGTTTTGGTAAATAAATAGATTAGTGTTACCCCAAATAACAAGTTTGAAATAATAGTAACTTAAAGTAAAGTGTAATACGTGTAATACTTATATATTAATATGAATAAACTAGCATACTGTAAAAAAAAAAGTCTAGGCTTTCCATAGAAACATATATAAAAATATATACTTGGCTTTTATCTAAACATTTTATTTAGAATATAATAAAAAAAATGTTTGAAATATATGATATGAAAAGTTCTAATAAATAAAACTTAGATTGTAAAAAGGTATTAAATTGCGAAACTAATGTTAGACACTAACTTTAGAAACTTTATTTCAACAGATTTTTAGTGAAACAAACTGGTTGTTTTAACAGAAACAGTTTTTTTAACAATACTGTTAGTTCGAACACCTCAATAATACTTTGTTTGACAACGACTGTAGTTCTTACTATGAAAAACAATGTAATTTAAGTCAACTTAATAGTTATGTGAAAAACAGTTATTGATGTTTTCAAAAGATTGTCCTTGTGATGACAAAGTTTTGATAGAGTGTTAATTCTTTTTATAGTCTAAGTATTACTTTTATTAAAGCATTATATTAAAGCTTATAAAAGAAAACTTTCTTTAATAAACAAAACAGTTTAACAAGTTTATTTTAATATTTGATTTCAATTGCTTAATTCAAAAAAAAAATTATTTAGTTTTTAAAATTATATATTTCCTTAAAACAAAAACAAACTTGCATTAGAATTAAGAAAATAAAACTATTTTTAATTAAATTCAAAACATATTTACATGAAAGACACAACCTGGAGAATTAAAAAATAAATATATATGCTTTATCTTCAGTTTCGTAATAACATTTAAAAACTTAAAATATTCAAAAAACAAACAACTTTACGTCCTATCAAAAAGGAGATTAATGTAATTTTTACAGAGTATAATCTAGACAAGAGAATTAAAAAAAATATCTACTTTATTTAAATATTCTGAAATATAAACAAAACAAACTTACCGTGTTCAATTCTGTCACAATATTAAAAAGCAGCATAAAAATTTTAACCGAAAAAGCAAAAGTTTAACAAAACGAACTTTCCGTCTTCGGTTCCCAGCCACATGCTTCCGTGGTTGGACAGGTTCCTGCTCCCGTCCACCAGCGACTCCGTGGCCAGCAAGTCCTCCAACGACCCGTGCAGCGTCGACCCGTTCGACTCCTTCTTGAACGCCCCTCCGCCCAACAGTGACGTCATAGAGGCCGTTTTGTCGTCGCTTCTAACGTTGTTCGTCGTCGCGGTCGAGCCGTACATTTGCTGGGCGTCTGTGCGTAGAATTTAAAAAAATATATTTTGTTCTTAGAAACTTTGTTTGGTGAAACTTGGAACTAAATTTTTTAAGGTTTTTATGGAGTTGCGAAAACAATCACATGTAACATATCATTGTACTAGATTTGATCAATGGAAAATTCTCCTAAATGCGAAATATACAATTAAATTTTTAGCTGTCAGCTTGCCACTGCGTTCAGCGAAACCCAAAGTTCACAAACAATATTTTTGAAACAAACACAACAGTATTTGAAGTAACCTCTGTTAGAAGTGGAGTTGTTTGTGCTGTAGGGACTTCTGGAGGACAAGGTGCTCATCGGTGACGTGTTGTCCTCGTCTGTCTCGTCACTATAAAAAGCTAATTGTAATAACTTTAAACTTGCATTTTAGCAAACACATGGGTTTTATCTAACAAAAGCTTTTTTCGTGTTTTTGATAGTATATTTACCTTAGTTTTTCAATGTTGAAAAATAGTGTAAAACATGAATTTTTCTTCAAGTCCGTGTGCACTTATTTAACTAGCATAAGTGGATACAAAAGTTTTACGCGTACGTGCATAAGAAAAAACTAACTAGGAAATACTTGTTAATTTGTAAGAACTGAAAGATTCAATAGAGTTAATTCGCAACTAACGTGTCGTCCCACGCGATTATGTCGTATTTTCTGTGGTTCGACGACTTCACGGAGTTGTGTCTTCCTTTCGAGTGACCCAGCGGGGCTTTTTCTATTTCGTCCAAAAAGTCCTTGGTGGGAATCAGCTTCTTGTCCCAGGTCGGCACCTGCGTGTTGAACACATTTTAAAGTATCATTTTTATCATTTAAGTTATAACAAGTAGTCTGTTAATTAGAACTAATTTGAGTAGCCAACCAACTTAAAATAGTATTTAAGTCAATGCCAGGAAATTGTTTAGTAGAATATAGTAATGTGTGTCATTTGAAAATTATTTTTTTGTCCCAAGTTTGTACCACTTGTATTGAGAATGCTATCATATATATTTTTTTACTTCTAACCTAGTTCTTAATGTTCAAAAAATAAAATATCATCCCTTTTTCATGAATAGTGTAAATGGTTCATCCAATTAAATCACACATTTTCTTTATTGTTAGAAATTTTAAAGCTGAAATACTCAAGGTTTTTATAAGTCAAAATTATTCTGTGTAAGTTGTAGATCATCAAAGGTAGTTAAAATAGAGGTAGAAAATATTTTTTAATATTTTTAAATAAAAATAAACTTTATCAGTTCTAAATTACAGGGCTTACTAATCCTAAAGTAGAAACCTAAGAAATGGTTTGATAGCAATAAAAAACCTTTAAAAATTAAGATTCTTGTTATATGTTAAGTATTAAACTTTACAAAAAAAAATCGAAATTGATGATACAGAAAAATAAAACGTAGAACAATATGTTTTTTTTAATAATAAATTTTTTTTCAAATAAAACAACATATTCTAATAACAACAACTGCAAAAGTATAAAAAAGTTTATACATAAAACTTATTTAACAAACTTTGAAGTAAAATGTTAGAAAATGCTTTATACTTTAAACTAAATTAACAATAAATTTTACTTATTTCAAGTCTAAATACTTTTGATTGACTTAATAATTTTTTAACAAACATTTTTCTAAGAACTGAAAACTAAAAAACCAGCAAAAAAATAATATTTAAGTAAATTTAAGCTACTGGAATTACAATTTAAGTCAAAACAGAATTAAATTTTTATCTTTTAAAAGTATTATAAAAAAAAGCTATATTAATACGCTGAAAAAATAATTATTAAATAAACAGTATCCTTTTTTCATTACATTGCTAGTTTCTTGATTTTCATAGCTCCGTTGAAGTGTGTTAACCCGTTAACACACAGAAACATGTATTAGTGTAACAAAGAAAGTATACTGTTTAATTTGTTATCATTATATATTCCAGTAAACTTGTTTCGCTCGGAACTTTGTTAACAAACACTTAAATTTTTGAGTAGGTATGTTAAAAAATAACAATTTTAGTACAATAAAAACAATTTTTATGAAACGTTATTGCTAGGCTTATTTCATAAAACTTAAACAAAAACTTAAAGTTTATAAAATATTGAAGTGCACAAAAGCTGTTAAAGTTATATTAATAAAACTTGACTGTTTTTGATTAATAAATATGAAAATCAACACAATTTACGATCTAATATAGACTATATTATATGTATCTAAACTAGTTCATAATCAATATTTTTTAATGATGATACGTTTACTTTACTGAATTCATAAATAAAAAACAGCTTTTAAATTATAAAATGTTTTTCTCAAATCACTTGGTAGGATTACAACTTTAACAAACTTAAAAACAATGTAATTTTAAGTTTGTATTCACAAAACAATAAGCATAAAATTCTATTAAAGTAGTTAATCTATACAACTTTGTTATAAAATTGCGATTCATTGGATTTTTTTCTTAACTTTTTTTTGAATATTTGCATAATATCTTTGTAATAAACTAAAAACATAATTAAATGTAGAACTAGTTTGTTAAAAAAAAAAAAAAAAGCATAAGGTTTGATTATAATGATTCGGCTTAGGCTTTGTAGACTTTCGCAAATGATTCCTTTGAAAAAAAATATTTAGATATTAATAAAACCTTTTTTTTTATCAAAGCACCGAATATTGTTAGGAGTTAAAATGTTAAATTTAAATTATTTATTACTTTAATTTTAAGTTTAAAGCAATTCAGTATCAAAGCATAGCAATAAATTATAAACAAAACGGTTTAATTCTTAAGTAGAAACATTACTACTAACAAAACTATTCAATAAATTGTGTTATTTTTTTCAAACAACAACCACAAAATTTTGCAAAATATTGAAACAGCAAACAGAATTTTTGAGTTTTTATTGATACTTAGAAATGTTACTTATACAATTTAACATTTTTCTTGAAAAACAATATATTAAAAAACACCAAACAATTAAACTTTTGACACATATGTATTTCATAAAAAAATTAAACATTTAAAAAAAGTATTAAATGAGGGATTTAAAAATAATGCGTATCAGTCATTTATTTAGAGATGTTTTAAAGTTTTTGTGGTTATTTTCGAATATCAATCTTGAATATGAACCTAGGTGTTCTGGTACATAAGAACAACAAACTATTAAAAAAAGATACGTTATTACTTCAAATACCTGAAATAGTTCCAATTAAAAAAGTATTTTAGTTTCTACAATAAAAAAAACACTTATAAAAACAGCTAGACTGCGTACCAAACACAAGTTTAAATTTTTTTTCTCCAATAAAAAAAATAAAATCAAAAAAATTATAAACAACAAAACAAAGTGGCAAATTGAACATCAATGAACGTATTGATTAAAGTCACCTGTGTGATGCAGCTGATTTTCGCGTTGCAGACTGTGATGCACTGTGTTTGAGACGGCTCGGGTTCAAGCGCCAGAAAGCATATCTGTGAAAAATATACTGTTGTGGAAAAACTCCTTGTGATTGAACACTTTATTAACAATGGAAAAAACTAAAACGGTGATAAGTATAAACATAAACATATAAGCGGCAAGAAGCATTTCTTTCAAGTACAAAATATTGTTGGTATGCGTTTATAAAATATAAATATTGAAATTAAGAAATTTTTATAGACAAGACAGTAGTGTTGGGTTACTTTAGAATGAAGATAAAAATAATTTAGACTTTTATTTTGATAATTGCATTCATTTACGTAAACTGTCGCATGTCTTCAATGCAGTTAAAAGCTTAGTTGCGTAGTTGTTTGCATATCTTTTAAATTTTATCAATATTTAATGAAAAATAAAAAGAGTATAAAAATGTTTACATGGAAATTAATGTTTTAAGCAGAGGTTGTAGATAAAACCTTTTCTAATGCATTTTGGATCAAGTTGTCAAAATAACTCTTTTGCGGTTTAACAGTATATTTTTTTTTGGTTAAAATAGATTATAAATAAATTTAACTTGAAAAAATTTCTAATAAGAACCACACTATGCTAGGGTTTCCCATAGTGAGCGATATTTTTGCCTTAGTTTAATAACTACTGCAATACACTTTTATTATTAAAAAATTAAAGTTTTGACATCCTTAATTTACAAATCTAACTGAGATATTTGATTAGTTATTTCCAATTTAAAGGGTGTAACACAAGTCATTTAAAACATTATAATCTCGTTATTTATCATCGTTAACAAAAGTTATTAAAAGAACAAACCTCTTAAAACTAACTTTTTCTACAAACTTATTTAAAATTTCAGATAAATAATTTTAAATTAAATTAAAATTTCAAGAATTAAAATGTAATTTTTAAATGTTGTAAATAAGTATTGGTTCACAAAGCATTCGTAAATAAGCTTAAAGATCATAATGTTGTAAAAATAAAAATGTTAAATAATAAAACTTGAATTTTGAAAAGTTAACATAAATAACATAGAAATATTTTTTCTTAACAACCAGTATATTGTATTAACAAGTAAAACCATTAAAAAATATTTTATAGCATATAAAACTCATCAAAATATATTTGTACCCATGTTTTTTAACCCCCTACTAGCTGAATAAATATTTTTTAAATAGTTTGTATTTCCTGAAGGTAGCTTGATGTTCAAAAGTTTAATTTGAAACATATGTAAAACAGTGCTCGTTTTTATTTTAACGTATTCTTTAATTTTTTTTGTTAAAAAATAAAATTTTACTTGTATGTTTGAAACGGTCTTATTTTCACTGCAATAAATAAAACCAAAAATATATATAGTCAACTAGAATAAAAAGTTTTAAAGAGGATTTTAAAAACTAAGTCAAATCTAAACAAAATCGAAACTTTTTTCTAATATGCTGTTAACAACAAAACTAATAGTTTGAAAAAACAAATATTTCGAGTCGACGGTTAAATTTTTGTTGTAAGTTTTTCAAAGTACCAACAAATTACAAATATTCAAACAAATTGCCGCCTGTCTGACGTAATAAAATACCAGGAGAGTAAAAATAATTTTTTTCAGAAACTAACAACAAACCATAGTTATGAAAAATATTACTTCGAGCCTACGAGGAAATTTTTGCAAGTTACCCACAAATTTCAATAAAGAAACTGTAACCTGTCCAACGTCCATAGTTAAAAAATTCAAATTCTCAGTTCAAAAATTCCAGGTTTTTTTCAGTATTTCTCACATTCAAGATTTTTTTAGCTTTTTTACCTGAACTCTGAAATTCTAGGTTTTTCCAGGATTTTTGTAACAACAAAACTGCCAGTTGAAAAACAGCAGTTCGAACTGAATGAAAAACTTGTCGTAAACTTTGCAAATTGTAAAGTTCAAACCTGTCCGACGTATCCGTCCGTGTTGCAGACCCACACCTCGTGGGTCGAGGGGGAGGTGTCGGTGTTGGCGGTGGCGCACGAGAACTGCATACCGTTCCTGGTTTTGCTGATGGGGATTGCCCGGGTGAAGGCGGGAAAGTCCCCGTTCATTTCTGATGAAAATTTTCAAACTGTTTAAGTTTTTTTTTTTAATTTGCAGTGTTTTTGATGCTAACAAGAATAAGCGCAAATTTGTTTAGAATTTCTCTAAATAACAATGGTAAGCCTCAATTTTCTTTTATAAGTCGAATGCTTTAAGTTATAAAATAAATACTTGCATTCATATTTTGCTTTTAGAGGTATTAAAACATTTTTCGAAGTATTGTGATTGTATAAAAGTAAAGTGGTTCTTTCGCTAATATAAAATATTATTAGCTGTATAAATATTAAATACAAATTAGATGTAGTTTTTGAACAAGTGTTAGTCGTGAGACTATACAACAGTGAAAAATAAAAACTTCACAACCAAATAAAAAAAAACAGTTGAATTTTTAAAACTTATTTTTAGTTTATAAACTATTAACCAGCCTAATTTTAGTGAGATCACAAAACAAATAAAAAATATGCCTTTGGTTAACACAGTATCGCGTCTAAAACTAACAAATATCAGAAAGCTCTGTGCATTCAAAAAAGTTAATTAAAACATACTTGTAATTTTCTTCCACTTTTTCAATAAGTCCTCAAATGAACTCCTGGTTTCTTCTTTAAAAAAGTCTAATTCGACGGTTTGACCTCCACTGTTGTTAAATGATACTTGTTTTAGCTTTAATTATCTTAAAACCAATTGAAAGTTAAAAGTAAGTTAAAAATTTACATTTTTAGTAGTAACTGAATTGATTTTAAAATTAAGAAAAGGCGCTTGATATTTTACACAGCATAACACAAAGTCTTTTTACAATAAAAATTAATCAAAATTTTCATTTTATTACGAAATTAAACAACAACTTAAAACTTTGATACCACGGCCATAGGGGGGTTGAATTTTTTCACGTAAGTTAAAGTTTTATAGCAATAAGGTACTTTTAAGAACACAAATGTTTTAGTTCTGTTTTGAGATATATTTAGTTTTAACTTTTTTCAAACTAGTATAAAAAGTACGGAGGGAAACATTATATGGTTAACTTTCTAAAAATGTTTTTTTAGTTTCAAAAAAATTTATATCTTTCTAGGATTTTATGGTAAATAAATAAAATTTTTAGGGAAATAACTAAAGGGAAACGATACTTGCATGATACTTAAAATGTTACTGTAGCATTTCAAACTAAGTAAAAAAAAAGCAATTTATGACTTGTATTTTTAATATGTTATAAAAATAAAAGTTTTATTAAAGATTTTTAAATTTCTACAACACGATTATTGATTATTTAACAGAAATTATACTATCTATTATTTATTTTTACAGTTTATTATCAACTAAACAATGTTTCACTCCTATATTGGGATATAGGAGATTATCAGTTGTTATAAACAAATCAGAAAAAAGTTTTTGAACAAATTAAATGAAATTATGTAAAAATATTAAATACAACAAATGGAAACCAAAGTATTAAACTTATGGTTTAAAAACTTGTGGTTTATCAAAAACTAATTGTACTATGAAAGTTTGAAACGGACAGCTTAAAAACTGTAGTAGAAGATACAACTCTAATAAAACAATCCTTCCGAAATGTTTCAGTAACATTCTAGCTTCCTTCTACAAGTAACCTATTGCACTTTTGTAAGTTATATATTTATTCATAATAAACACAGAAAATTCAAAACTTACACATTCAATTCAGTTCGTAATTTATCAAGAAATAAATGCAATACTATTAAAGTAAAATTATTTAAACTGACGCCAGCTTCTTTAATACAAAACTAATGTTAATTTTAAGGGGATTGCTAAGTAAGAAAATTGAAATTTGAAAAAAAATTTGGACTCAGCCTCAGTACTTCTAAAAGTAATAATCTTTTGATTATTATTTTTTTTTTCAAAACTTTGACCAAATAGAGTACATATTACCAAACAAGTGAAGTTTAAAATTTAATAAAAAATTCACCCAAGTAAGTAAAAACTTACTACAAGTATAAACACTGTAGGCAGTACAAATAAAAATGCACACCTGTAGTTGAGAATGATAACTGAAGCCTTGCGTTCTTCGCACGACTCTTCCTTATCACAAGACGGAACCTTGTCCTGAAGTTTGGACGCCAGTTTAGCCTGCAGCTCCTTTATAGAATTGCTGAGGTTCTAAAACAAGCGTGAAATTAGTTATACAGCAAAAAATGTTTGTGCAGGGTTGCCTAAGGTTTTTTGAATATTTTTTCCCAGGTTTTCTGAGTGTATTCTAGTTTTTTTAAAGAACCAGTTTTTTTGATTAATTTTTAGTATAAAACTATTTTATAGGTAAAAAAATGTCATAAATACTATTAAAACAATGAAAATTTACGGTAAATGTACTTTAACAACGTTTTTTTATAAACAATATTTTAAATTATATAAAAAAATTATTAATATGATTGATTTTTCGTATTTAATCGATTATTTTTTACTTCACCTGTAAAATAGAATTTAGGTTTATTAGTGATTTTTGTTCGAAATTTATGTTTTTTCTCGTATTTTTTAATTTCTTGAATTCCAGGTTTTTCCAGGATTCCAGATTTTTGCAACTATGTTTAAGAAAACAAACTAAAACGTCCTCGATTTAATGAAAAACTTCATTACCAAAGAAAATTAAATTTACTTTTAGTTATCTAAAGGAAATTACTTTCATAAACTTCAATAAAATCTCTTAAAACAAAATAATAATCTTATACTTTTTGTGAAAAACTATTAAGCTTAAGAAGATTTTGTTATAAATTTGGTTTAATTTAGCTTCAATGAGCTTTTTTAGACTTAAGGGCAATTTTAAAAAGATAAAAAGTTTATTAAAAAAGCTCTAAGAAGTTGTTACTTTTGGTATAAAGAAAATTTAACTGATAAATATTTAAACTTTATCCCACTAAAACGTTTCTCTATCTTTTTCAAAGTGACACAAAGTCTTGTTGTAATTAATAATGAAGTAAATATCCGTAGAACTGTTCTTTTAAAAGTCAGAGAAATATATTTTTAAAACCTAAAGTTTTAACTAGAATTTTAGATTTATATAGACTAAACTTAGTTTGAATTGAAAATAACTAAACAACTTTTTTTTTAATGGACTGTAAAGTTCAATTAGTGTTACTTTTTTATGGTTAACACATAACTTTTGTTTTATAAGAAATTTAAATCCTTAAAAATAATTCAACTAAGGTCTATACCAACAAAAACATACAATTATGAGTAGTTATTTACATACTTGAAAAATGCTTAGGAAACTGAAATAAATATTTCAAATGTTTTTTAAAATATTAACAGATGCTTTAGTGTAAGTATTGAAACTTTTATGACTGGAAGACAAAACTAAAAGTATAACTGATTTATACCAAACAAACAAATCTAAGGAATATTATTTATACTTGTAAACATTACAGTATTGTATAATTACTTAGTCAACTTTATGGACTAAAAATTGACTTTCATGTTTAAATTCATTTAATTGCATATGTATATGGTTTTTAGGCTTAGTTAAATATTTCTGCTTAGAATATAACCCTTTTGTACAAAGGAAAAAAACGTTCATATAATTTAACCTACAATGTATCTAATTATGAACTTTTACACTTTGTTCTAAAAGTATTTAAAACAATAAGCGCAACATTTTTACTTTGCAGTAATAAAACATTAATTGAGCGCAACTGCCAAAATAACTTAATAAAAATTTTGAGTTAATATAAGTCTTTTAATAAAAGTTTTATTGCTAAGTCTTTTAATTCAATTTTGTAAAAATTAAAACTGCACAAATTCACAATATTTTGACAAGTATTTCAGTATATAAATAATAAATTAAAAGCCTAATATCTAAAAAAAACATAAGATTTTCAATTTAATTTAAAAGAAAACACACTAGTTAGTACTTATTAAATTACTTAAAGTCATAAAAAATACTAGAAATTTCAGGGTTTTTATAAAAGTTAAGCACAACTTTACAACTTTTATAGTTTTTATTAAAATAATACTTTATAAAATACTGTTATTTAGTACATAGTAAAAATAAACCCAATTTTATTTCTATTTTTTGCATAAAAAAAAAACCTGATGGTCAATTTTTAAACTCTCAACTTTTTTTTCAATTTCTTTTAACGTTAATTGATCCTTCATTATTGAGTCTATTTCACTTTTTATGTTTTCCTTTTCTGTTTTTTCTGCAATAATGAAGGAGTTAACATAATGCCAACCAAGTTTAAGAGTTGCAATCAAATTTGTTAAACAAGAATTTGATAAAACGATTACATGGCCGGAACTTACAAATTAACTATATTTGTCATTACTAATGAGTTTTTTGTTTCTTAAAATTTATATTGAAGACGAGTTCAGCCAACTAAATATTTTCTTAAAATAATGAACAATGTAAAAACAATGAATAGTTTAACATAAATTTTTGTTTTACTCAAGGCATTTATGGCTGCCTAACAAAAACGACAAATTCAAAATAAGTAAATAATACTTTTTGCTTTCTGTTTTAAAAGTTAATACAAGGTAAGTGCATTACACACTATACTACACATTTAATTTAAGTTGTATAAGGTGTACTAGTAAATTAAATTCGTTTTTTTAAAATAAACACAATATAATTTAAAAACTTTTTCATAATATTCCAAGCTTAACTTTTTTTAAAACAAAAACAAAAGTTTCACATTTAGTTCACTTATAAACTTCAATCATAGAAAATTATATTATGTATAACTTTTTATATTTATATTCAGATACTGTTTAAAATATTTTTTAACACATTATTTTACAAAATTTTTTCTATTGAAGTAATTCAAAAGTAAGATTTACTTGAAAAAAAAACACAAAAAATAAGTCTTAGAAATAAATTGAGCTATAAAAACGTAATGCTCGCTAATTTAATCTGTTAATATCTAGATTCTAGACTATCCTTACTTTATTTAATTATAAAATTATTTTTAATCGCTTAACGTTTTACATTTAAACTTGTTTTTTACACAACTTTAACAATTCAATCAAACATGTTTAATATTTTACCCGTGTTAAATTCCATTTCTCTGATCCAAATATGCCATTGGAATTTACACTTGGCAGTTTCATACTTGCTATTGTTTTCATTGTTTCTGAATAAAAATAAATAATAATGCTTACAATTTTAAAAACTTTTAACTTACTCTATGTTTGTTTTGTTTTATTACCAAACATTATTACGTTTATAAACCTTTAAATGATAAATCATGCTAAATAGTAAAGAAAAAATAATAACATCTAAATTTCATCTACTTAAGTTTATGGTTAATAAAGTCGTCAAATTTTGACAATAACTTAATTAAATCTAATTAATGCAAAACAATAAACAAAGTAATAACTTTACACAATAGTTTTGTTTGTTATTAAGGCATGTATTATAATATAAAACGTTATTTAGTCTCTTTATTAAACCAAAAAAAAAGATTTCAAATTATTAAAAAAGAAAAAAAAAACTTTCACATATAACTATTTTAACTAATGATTCTGCTATGGGGTTTGCTTGGATAATCTATAAATACCTTCAGCTGTTTACCTTCAGCTACCTATTTAACTATAAGGTTAAATTACTAATATAATTTTTATCAGAAATTTCAATGAATAGTTACAAAAACTATAAAAATATACTCTGTTGTTATTCAAAAGTGTATGTTTTTAAAACGCAAAGTTTTCAACAAATTTTATTTAAAAACATCTTGGTTTGCGGCAGCATGGCTTGTGACAAAACTCAATTTAGCAGAACAAAAATCTACCCTGCTGAAAAATATTTGCGAGGTTTAAAGCAATTTGAGTATTTGTAAAGAATACTACAATTTTTAAAAATATTAAAGTCACACTCGTGCTTTACATTATTATTAATTTTTTTATTTCTTTCAGAGTAACAATAAATAAATAAAAACAATCTACATTCAACAGATGTTTCTATGTGCATATAAAATATGCTATCCTTGAAAGTTTAAATCCAATAAAATACATTCAAAAGATTAAACTATTTAAAGTTAAGCATATTAAATACAACTTAATACAATTATTATCTAATGTTTGTTCGAATTTATTGCAGCAAGCTGATGACAATAAGACTTGTTTTTCTACATACAACCGAAAAAAAAACTTTGTTTCGGTCTACAAAGCAGGAACACTATAGAAACAATTATCGACTTAACTTCAGTCGAAAAGGAAGCTTTTTGAGAAAAAAAAAACTAACAAACAATTAAACTTATTAGAATAAATTAAACAGTGATAGCTTCTACAAATGCCTTAAAAAATACAAAAATCGCTATCAACTACGTTTCGACGACCTAAACAAAAATCAACTCATAAAAGAACTGCTTTGACGTCATATTCAAAACAAGAACTACTGTGACGCCATACTCACTGTGACGCGATGTTTATGGAGCTCCTCCTGGCGTTCAGGTTCTTCTTCTTGCCGGTGCTCGTGCACACCAGCAAGTCGTTGAACAGCCACAATTTCCGCTCCTTCTGCTTGCCCTGTCGACGACAGATGTGTTTGTAAAAAAAATTACAGTCTAAATTGGTTTGTTTTTCTTTTGTAGTATTTTCAAAAGCGTTAGTTATGAAAAAATTAATCAAACTTTAACAAAGTTTTTTTTTATCAAACATAGTTTGAGCCGCTAGAAACACTTTTGTCAATGTACAAAAAGCGTATTTAAAAGTTTAAACAATGTTTTTTTTTTCTCCAAGGTGAATGAGTGAACAGATAAAGATACTAACTAGTTCCATGCAGGTCTCCTGCTGGATAAATTTTCTTCTCGGCGCCTTGCTCAGAATTAGCTGCAAAATACAGATTGTAAATATTTTATTTTATGCATACACTTTTTAATCATTAAACATCAAACTGTTCTTACGTTTTCAGGAAAGTTTTCAATGATGGATTCTATGTCTTCTAACTCCTTTTTGTTCTTCATCAGGTTTTCTATGTCCGACTTTGCTGAAATTCACAGTACATTTTTTTTTTACAACAAACTATTGTTTATCATTTTGAGGATGCATGCTAGAATATTATTTTGATGATATTGAAATCATGCAACAATTAAGCTTTGTTAATGTTGCTGGTTATAAATGTGAAAGTGCTGCTGGAATTTTGCACAAACTAATCAAATGTTTTGTTTTCACTATGTTGTTAAATTAAAGTTCGTAAATAGTCAATCGTTAGTTAAGTTATGTGTACATGTAATAAAACGGCTGAGATAAACAATAAAAAGGCACAAAATATTAATTAAAAAGTACAAGTTTACGTAAAACAATTTACATACTTTTTTTTATCTCTTTGTTTAAACTTTTACAAGCAAAAAGTTTAAAATACTTAACTTAAAACATTATATATTAAATAATTCGACATTTTAATGTTATACAGATTTAAGACCATTTAAATTTATTTTTGTTAACTTCATTAGAGTCCAAGTTGAATAAAATATTAGGTTTAATCATAAAATGGATCAAAAGTTATTACCAAGTTTTATTTTTAAACAAACTCACAATCTTTAATAAACCTATGGCATTTAAAACGTGTTTATTGCCCTGACTTTGTTTAATTTTTTTTTCCCAATAAGTATATAAGAATACATGTTAAAATAAAGTAGGTCAATTGTTTTTAGTTTATTATAACGTTGAGCCAATATTTTTATGAAAACTTAGATAATTTTTATCAGTTTATTTTCATAAGATATTAGTGAACTTAGTTAAAGTTGTTTAAAAATATGAAGAAATAAAATACATATTAAAACATTAAAAGGTCGATCTGTATAATTAGATTCTACCTTAAAATATTGTTCAAACTTTATTATTAACTTCAGAATTTTTTTCTTAAACAAAGATATACGAGTGAAACATTTTTTTATAAAAGAAATCTTGAATTAATATATTAGTTATATATCTTCTTGGATTCAATTTTAGAACTTTAATTGATAGAACCTCAAAACAAGCTAAAATATTAACACAATTTTTAGTAAATAAAAGCCTAAAATTATTTAATCATATGAAGTAATTTACTTTATTTGGAAAAGTATCAATTATTTATATAAAAATTTGAGTTATAAAATTATTTAAAAAATTAGTTTAGACCATATAATAAATAATAAAAAACTAAAAGCCTAGTTGTTAATTTTTAAAGTAGTCGCATACGAAAAAAAAATGTTAAAAAATAAACATACAAAGTCACCTGAAACTGAATTCACAAACTTTTGCGTACATCAAAAAGTTTTTGAACGTTTACTACTTGTCAAAAAATTTGAAAATCAAAGTAAACAAAAATGTTCAAAAACACTATAGAATTTTCTATCAAACTTTTTCAAAGTAAATTGTTTAATTTTACTTAAAATAAAACATATTTTAAAGATGATTACTTTATACAACTATTGCTAATATAAAGCACGTAATAATTTGGAAAATTTAAGCAAAATTAAAAATTATTAGAAAAAAATTATTCTTAAATCAATCGTACCCTTTCTGATCTTTACAAGCGTTAGAAATTAAAAGTAAGACCGTATGTAATAGATAGTATACCAACGGCTCAGTACTCAAAATTAAACGAGATTGACTCTACGTGACCGCTAAAACAACTCTAACAGAAAACCGTACAAACTTTTGCCTTCGTTCACGTTCGTCACCGTAGCCAGCTCTGATTTGGGCGGAACTTTTTTCTGGTGGAAGTACTTTCTTATGCCCGGCGAACCGTTTTCTTGTGCTCTCGCGTTGTGTAAACGTTTAGCAGACTTTCCATTAGATTTTAAATCTACGAAATTATTTTGATGCCTTTGCGCACAAACAGTCAGTGTTAAGTAAAAACTTGAAGCAATTTTTTAAGTTTTGGTAAGACCTTTATTTAATGAACTACTTACCCTATAGAACAGTTTTTTTTTGAAGTTCTTAAACTATTTTTAAAAGGTTTTCAAACAACACTTCTAGCACAAAACTTAAATAGATGTTTTTCCTACTTGATTATCAAATGCTTTCGACAAATTATGATACATTAGCTTAGTTTATAAACAAAATTAGGGATCAATTTACTACAAATATGACTTTGTAATTACAGCATATGATCTGAGTAAAAGTAAATATGATTTTCAACTCCCAATAATCTGAAAACTTTATTCACACTAGAAAAATATAAATAGAATCAAATAAAAATTTAATTTTAGTAAATTTTTTAAGATAAAGTTTTTTTTGTTATTTCTAAACCTATTTTCTGAAATGTAGTTCAAGAAATGATAAGCTTGTGTCACTTGAAATAAGATTTAAAAAATGATAATTGAAAAAATTAGATGATGTAACATGCAGATTATTCATGACGCTTTTAGTGTTGAAGTAAAAGATAAAACACCAAAAATTACCGTTTAACTGCCAACAAGTTGTATTTTGCGAGTGCTACGGGTTATTTAAATATGATGTTTAGTGTGGATTATAATTTGATTAAAAAGTTAAACTTATTTTTATACAATATATTTATGCAGTTGAATTACACAAAAAAAATCACGTATTTGATTTCAAACAACTACAAGCTTTAATATCACCTTAATTGTTTTTAAAAGATCAGAGTTTGAAAGTTTTAAACATTACACGAAATTATTACAAACAACATTCTTTAGTGTATATGGTTAGAAAAATGCTAAAACCTTTTTGCAAAAATATCTTAAAGTACCTAATAGATAACCTTGTTCTTTCAAACAACATTAATTCTTTAAAATTTGTCACTTACTACATAATCTAAAACTGGATCTCATATTTTTTCTATACATACTGAACATATAATAGAAAAAGTTTTAATATCAAAGTTTCAAAGAAAAAGTCTAAACAAAAAAGTTGTGAAGCCCTAAAACTTTTATAATTTAATAAACTTCCTTAACATCAGCAACAGCTTTAAGAAATTAAAATCCTAATCAAAGGTTTTCTATTGAGTAGTTCTAAAAACTTATAACAAAATTTCATCACATTAATACTTACAATATAAGTTTTAATAAAAGACAACACTCATTTAGTTATGGAAAAACTATTACATCCTAAACCTATTAACTTGAACTCACAGTCTTATTTATAATGAGTTTGTTAAAGTTTTTATATTTTCGCTGTAATCAGAACAAAACTTAGAGCTAAATACGTTTTGATAAATTAAACTTGTTAATTAAATGGTAAGCGGCCCTTAAAAATCCTATTTTTATTAAAATGATACTAAGTGTCTTTTTTTACCTTAAGTCTTAAAAACACATTTCTACCTATCAAACCCCACAGTGCTTTGGTCTAAAAATCCAACTTTATTCACCCGTACACAAGTTCCTCATTTACACCCACCCCTAAACCCACTAACGCAGTAAAACCCTAACAAACAAAATACCGTTGTCCATGAGCGTGGCGAGGTTGTGGCACTCCTCGATGGCGAGCGTGAGGCCGGCGTGGTCGCAGTGCGTCTCGGCCGTGTACTTGAGGAACTCCTTGAAGTAGAGCTTGTACCTGGGGATGCGCTGCACCGGCTGGATCAGCCTCGCGCTCAGCGACTGCTTGTCCTTGTTGATGGCGCGGCGGTTCTGTGAAAAAACAAAAATTTTAAGAGTGTTTTTTAAGTTTTATCACCTTTGTTATTAGTAGTGATCTACCGGGTCCGGGAACTCGTGTTTTTTTCTAATTTAAAACTTTGAAAGTTTTGATGATTTATCTGTATTTCAAGTTATTCATTTGATTAAGTCTGAGCGTTTTTATATTCAGTTTATTTTAGGATGTAAATATTAAAACTTTATATATTTTTTTAGACAGAAGTTTCATTATGCGATCTGTCGATGGTCGTGAGTTTTTTGTTTAAGATCCGTATCCAAAGGGTCACTAGTTTTTGAAGATATTAAGACAAAATAAAACTATGATTAGGTAGTTACTAATTGTAAATAAAACGATTAAAATTCTAATAAGTTAGTAGGTTTTCCACAGTTATATACCCACATAAGTAATAACTTGCTTAATTATCCTAAAACTTGGTAGTTTTTTAAAAAAAGTGCTTTGCATTCAAAAAAACCTGGTCCCAATCTTGAACACTAGTTAATAGACGCTAAAGTTATTTTTGGTTAATAAAAAATATTTACACCAAATGCTTTGGTAAATAATAAAAAGTATTTTCTTGTTAACACTTTTTCTATCACCAAATAACATAACAGTGGTACAGTTCAGTTAAATTTTTTTAATAAATTAGAAGATTGTGCTTAAGCTATAAAAATTTGTTTAAATTTAACACATATGAGAACTTTCGTTTAAGATAAAAATATAAGTTTGTAGCTATATCTCTATAAGTTACTTTTATAAAGTTTACTCGATAGTGTTGCATCGTAATATATATACAGGGTTGCCACTGTTTTTTCAAAAATTTTTCCAGGTTTTCTAAATTTCTTCCAGGTTTTTAAAAGTACAGATTGTTGAGTCTATTTTTAGTTTAAAGTTAAGTTTAAGGTAAGAAACTGTGTTAAATAGTATAAAAACATTGTAAGATAATGTAAAACTACTTTAAATATCATTTTTAATAAAAAATTTTTTGATGACGGCAAATTTTTTTTATTTATATAATAGATTTTTTGATTCAAATCGAAATTGTTAAAATTCAGTTTCACTGAACATGTGAAAATTGTTAAAATTCCAGGTTTTTCCAGGTTTTTTTCAAAATTTTTCAAATTCCAGGTTTTTCCAGGTTTCCAGGTAAAGTGGCAACCCTGTATATAGACGTTAAACACAACTATAATATAAAATCATTATTCAAATTTTTTGTATAATAAAACAAAAAAAATGGTTTACTTATATTAGAATAATAAGGATATTTATAAAATATGTAACAAAATAAATTTAAGTTTTAAAATAATAAACTTTATTAGTTAAATACCATCACTATAAAATTTTAGTTAAAAATCTGACTTAAAACCTTAAATTTTTTACAACGACATTGGATATATCAATAATTGATATGTATAATGAGAATAACAACATTTTTTAAATGTTTTACCTTTGATAAAAAATCAAAACCATTGCATATTTATATACAACTAAATTAAACTTTGCTTAATTCAAATGAGTTCAGTTATTTGCAGAGACTTATTTGAATAACATCACATAAGTAAAAACAATGATTATACTATTGTATTAAAATCATTACACCAAAGTTCTATGCATCTAAGAATAATTAAAATTGTTATCAAATAGATTAAAAAGGCGTGTACATTTAAGTATAAATAATTATAAAATTGGTAAAAAATGTTTTATAATAAAATCACGCAAAACAACGTGTATATGGATAAATTAATTTCAAACTTTTAGTTATTCTGTGCTTTCAATTTTTTTATTAGTAAGAAGTTAAAAAACTATAAAACGAAGTTGTTTTTGTTGTTAAAAACGATTGGTGTCTCAAACTATTTTTTATTTTAAATAATATAAGATATTAAATTTTATATTGTAACTCTGAATAAACTATCAATAAAAAAACAAGCAGTTGTTAGTTTTAATTCCGCTTTGCAATCTTTCAAAACATTTGAACAAAACAGTAGTTTTAAAAGCAGAAAAGAGAGAAAATTCCGAGTAAACAAATAGGATGAAAAGTTAGCAAGTCGTAGTAGTAGTTGGAAAATCAATTTATACAAAGCTATTGCCATCTGAATTGCTTCTTGTTCAACTCTTTTTCTTCTAGCAAGTTTGGAATTACAAGAGTTTCGTTTATTTTCAATAAGAAACTTTAAAAGAGACCTTTTGCAAACCTTAACACTATCTTAAAATTTTTGTTCAGATAATTATTACAAAACATTAATGTCGAATCTTAGCATAACTACACAAGAATTTAAAGATTTTTTAATAATAATAAAAACTAAACACAAATAAATATAATAAATTGAAAAAACTAAGTTAGTCACATAAAATTACTAGAACTCATTTATGTTTTTTTAATTAAGCAAGAGATTAAAATGGTATGAAATTTAGGAGTGCATTTTGCCGTGATAACGCAAATAAGTAAAAGTGGAAAGTTTAAAACACATGAATTCTAAAAACATAATAAAGCTTGCAATCAGTGAAATTAAAAAGCTATTTGTTTGTATTTTTACAAATATATACACTTTAGTATGGCAAATATTGCCAAAATAAATTAAAAGACTAGCAAAACTTATCTATCTTAAAAAGTATATAGTAAGCCTCCGATTTCCATGCATGGTTACTTGTTAAAGAGTTTCAAACTATATAACTAAAAGCTGATAACTAAACTGTAAACAAACTTAAGACTAAAGTATTAAAAAAAAATATTTTAATATATTCAATAAAATATATCAAAAGTGTTGAAAACAAACTGCCTTTTATATCAAATAGAAAAATAAAGAATAATTTTGTTTATCTAATTAAAATTATGTTTTAAATTTTTTAAATTTTAATAATAAAATATTTTATTTCAGGGTTATATTAAACGCCACAATAATGTATAATTATGATGATAAAATTATCTTGAGTACACATTTTAGAAATATTTATTCAAAACAGCTGAAAAATTATTTGGTTAAAATTATTATTTGCAGTATAAACAGTGCTTTTTTTAAACAGTGACAACGTAAAAAACATAAACAAACCAACAAAATATGAGTCAAAAGCAAGCATTTAAACTTTTTTTTAAATTAATATTACTAAACTTTATTATAATTATTTTCATATGGTTTTATGATACTGAGTAATTTTTAAATAGATGCTTCTAAAAAAAATCATTTAAAAAAGTTTAAAGTACAACCAGTTAAAAAACTAAACAGTAAAAACTATTACTATAAACTAAGCAGTAACCATATTTATTATTAATTTGTTCAACATTTAGTTATTTAGTTTTAATTTAATTAATAAGATTTTTGCGCTTTAAAGTTACCTTTTTACATAAAATATAGTTTTTTTTGCGTATTTAGATTATAATTTGCAAAGCAAAAAAAAAACAGTATTGAGTTTTGTTAATAGAACTTTTTTTTTTAGTTATGCCAAATACAAAATAATGTAGATTCATGTTTTCTCTTACAAAGTAATTTAAAGTCTTATTTAGTTTATAAAACTTTAGAATAATATAACTTTATTTAGATTAAAATTGAATAAATAAGCTTAAATATAATAAACTAGCAGTTTTATCCACAATATAAACAAATATCTAAACTAAACTATTTTTAGAAAAAAAATTAAAAATAAGTTGTAGACAAATTTTTAAACACAATTATACACTATCACATTATAAACCTAATGTTTATGACCAAACTTCAAAACTTTTGAATAAGTAAGTAAAAGTGTACACTATTTGTCCAAAACATTAAATAACTAATTTAAGGGTGTTTTACCTTAAGGGCATAGGGGCATAGGGGGGGGTAAACACCCTTTTTTGGTTTTTGATCTTATTTTATATAGTTTTTACTAAGTTACAAGATGCTTTTTACAGATTTTAAAAATTCAAAATAATTTTTGAGATATAGCCGGTCAAAGTCGGAGGCAACAATAGGTTTCTTATGGGAGGCGCAAACTAAAACAGCAAAAATAGACTATTTCACTAAAAATCTATCTTCTCCTACGTTTTTTGAGATAACTACCTCAAACTTTCAGGAAACGTTCCTTGATATATTTGGAAAATTCTGTCGGAAGGAATTTTTAAAAAATTGAAAAATAAAAATTTTATAAAAAAAATAAACAAAAAAAACAGTTTTTTTTTAGTTTTTTTATTATAAAATTTTTATTTTTTAATTTTTTTAAATTCTGTTCCGACAGAATTTTCTAAATATTGCAAGGAACATTTCCTGAAAATTTGAGGTAGTTTGCTCAAAAAATGTAGGAGGAGATAGATTTTTAGTGATTTCTAGTTATTTGCCGTTTTAGTTTGCGCCTCCCATAAGGATCCTATTGTAGCCTCCGACTTTGACCGGCTATATCTGAAAAATTATTTTGAATTTTTAAAATCTGTAAAAAGCATCTTGTAGCTTAGTAAAAACTATATAAAATAAGATCAAAAACCAAAAAAGGGTGTTTACCCCCCCCTATGCCCTTAATTGAAACTACCTATTTTAAACTCATTTGGTAAACATTTCTTATATCTATGTATACAAAACTAAATACAGTGAAAACTATTTCAAAGACGAGCTAACCTCCAGGAATGTTTTGAAGGCGCTTTTGGCTTGGGAAGCCTTGCTGATGCACTCAGTGGCGTTTGAAAAGTTTCTGACAAAACTTATGTAAGCTTCTATCAAGTCCTCTTGGTGAAACTGTTGAGAAGTTTAAAACTATGTTGAAACAGTTTGATAAAACATTGTCAATTCAAAAGCTTATTAACTATTTATATCTTTTTTAGAAAACTTTTAAAAAAATATTAGGTATATAACATTAAAAACTACACTTTATTATGTAAAACTCTACGTTCAACTATAAAGCAACATTTTAAAAGTAGAGAAAAAGGTAAAATTAATGATAATTATAAATAAACATATTTAAAATAAAAATTACAAACACTTTTAAGCTGTCAAAACAGTTTAGAGAACTAAATTTTTTGAGTTTGAACAAATGTGTACAGTATTTTTAAATCACAATATATGTGTAATTTATCATTTTAAAAGTAGATAACCTAAACTAAAAACGTTTTAATTTGACTTTTAAAATAAAATAAAAAATAACTATGCCAATAATATATTGCAATTCAAAATTATACAGAGCTAGTGAAAAACTTATTTTAAACGTTCTGTTTTTTGCAAAAAAAAACAAAATGATACTAATATTAGGGTATACAACAACTTCAACTTTTTTTTAAGTATCAACTGTGTTTTTAAAATTTAGACTAGGTTTCAAAAGCAAAGTCTTTTGCAGGATAAAAAGTTAGATTTATAACTGCTCAAGTTCACGTTTAACACAGAAATTCTACATAATTTATTATGAAATTAGCATAATGGTTTCAACGCAAATATACCAACATGTTAACATTTAGTACAGATAGGTTTGCATAGGAATTGTTATACTTGTAAATACAAGTAAAGATAGTAAACAACAGAAAGCTTTCTGAAAATTTCTTAATGCCTAAAAATATACCATAAAAATTATTTCTAAATTATATATTTACTGTCAGATCTTTTAAAGATCCTTTCAGAAAAATTCAAACTAACTTATTGATTTCTAGTGGGACCTTGTTCTAACTATTAAACATGCCAAGGTCTTTTCTTTCTGATGGGCCAGATAAGACCAACAGTAAAAAAGTGAAAAAATAAAAATTTTGTTGAAAAAGCAACTTGTGTCCATATTAACAAACTCTTTAAGATAAAAAACTAACTTGTTACTAAAGACTTTTAAAATTCATAGATAAAAAAAAACTTTAATACCTTAAACGATGGTAACATAAACAACTAACAAAGTTACTTCTTAAAAAACATCTTACTTTAAATTATGTTTTTGAAAATATAAGCAAAATAGGAATTTATATAGGACAGTATGTATAGAAAGTTTATTTATTTAACAAATGAAAAAAAAAAAGTACAAATTTGTATCTTTATCTTACAAATACCGTAATTAAGGGTTTAAACTAAAAGTGGGCAACTTTTCTATTCAGCAAGCCAGACTTGGCATAAAAAGTCTTATTTGTGCTTGCTAGGTTCTTTATTTGTTTTATTATATATTATTCCACTTATGATAGTAGTATTTAACAGCAATGACATTTGTTCTTGGTTGTAGAACTGTTTATAAATTTTTAGATATTTTTTTTATTCCCAATCTAATACTACTATTTGTTAAAAACTTGTATTTCTATTTTAAAACACTACAAGAAATAATAACTTATCAACATTTATAAACGCAACAAAAAAAAAAATTTTTTTTCAAATTAAGGTAATCATATATTTAAATGAATTGACAAATTTAAGCCTTTGATAAATTATTGATACTTCAGCTAAAATTTTCATACCACATAATGTTTGTAAAAAAAAAAAAATTATATTAGCGGATAACAAAAGTAATATCTTGCTGCATCTACTGATAATTGAGTTAAAAAAAAACCTTAGAATTTTGATTAAAAACATATTGTTTATCAACAAGTATATAAAAATTTGCTATTTTAACCCTTTCAAAAGTAACATTTATACATAGTATAAATCAAATATCAGCAGTTTTCTGTTACTTACAATTACAGTTTGTTTAAAAAATGTATTTAAAAAGGAGTAAAAATTTGTGCATTGAAAATAAAAAAGGACATATTTTCAAAACAAAACCTGAACAAGCTTTAAATTGTACATAGCATCAAGTTTTCATAAAATATAAACAGTAAAACCAATTTTTATTTCACTAACTAATTGTTTTTTTTTTCATTTCACTAAACTTTCATTACCTGTTTTTCTTTTTAAACAAAACTCAAAAATTGTTAATTAGAAAACCATGATTATAAAACCAGAAATCATCAAGTAAAACTTTTTATTCATTATAAGTCAAACATTTAAACTTACTTTAAGTATTCAATAAACACAATTCAAGTATTAAATTATAAAGCTTGCATAAGATAAAGATAAAATCAGCAACTTTATATTTGTTATTAGGTGATTAAACTTTTGATAAAAATTTATGAATAAATATAACCGTATATTTTTTGACAGCAATTCTTTTTTTTGAATGGTTTTGTTGCAAATTTACTTTGCTTAAAAAATTAGTTTTACACCAAAGAAAACATAAATTTTGCATCACTTTCAAGTACATACAGTTTTTGTATGTAAACTATATAAGACATATTTAATAGCTTACACTATATATACCAACTTTTATATAAAACAAAATGTTATAACACATAAGTGTGGAAATGTAAATAAATGAAAAGTTTCATGGATACCTATTTTGAAGGTTTGTTTTTATGATAGAGATCAAGGGTAAAAATTATAAAATAAATTTTCAAACGCTAGATTGTACATATGATTAAAAATTTTAGGTCAGAAGACAAATTTTATGTGTAAAATTACCTGTGCAATGTGCAAGTTTGAAACCTATTTATATTATACATCCTTCTACACTATAAAATAGAACCTGATCTAAAATAAAGAAAATATGTTGATATAACTAATGCAATAAAAAATGAACTATGACTATTTTTAAACAACTAGAGCAATACAATCATCTAAAATATCAAAAACATGCTTAAATGTGCAAAAGTAAAATTATCCGGTAAACTAACAAAGTTTAGAAAGAGCTCTCCTATTTTCATGTTGCCGGTGTCCCAGTTATCAATGTAACTCTGTATATCCGCACACAACTCCTCATGCTTTTGTAAAATTTCGGGAATTTGAAAGAAAATTTCTTCAACCAGCCTTGGTTCACAGATGCTTTGGTTTTCTGGATTTCGAAGTGGGACCAAGTATTCCTTTTCAATTAACCAAAATTTTAAACCACAAAATATATTTTGTAAGTATTTGAACATTTTTTAGTTCTGGATATTTTAAATTTTTAAGTACTTTAAAAGTTTTAATTTACAAAAACAAGAATGCTAACTTATGAAAGAAGCTAAACTCACATTGCACAATACTTTTAAGGAGTTGAGATATGATGTTTCTGTATCAAGTAAATCGTGTACCACATGCCATCTTAATTCCTGTAAAAAAATAACATTATAATAATAGTCTTAACATAAAACTAAGTCATGCAATATGACAAATGTAAACAGTGTATTATGTTTTTCAAACTGCTTTCTTTATTAAACAGTTTTATGTTTGTAGAGATAAATAATATTATATCAAACAGAGTGCTAATAGCTACGTTTGTATAGACTATAAAAAACAACTATTAAACAAATAAGCTTGTATCAAATTAAAACCTACAATTTAAGCAATTCATTTTTGCATACGCTACTTTACAGTTTTTAAAATAAGTCTTTTTTAATGACTCTAAACTTTATGCAAAACTTTGGTCCTGGTATAAGATAATTTTGCTATTAGTTTAGGGATATTTTTTAGCAAATGGCATTTTTATTACTAAAACTATTAAAAACTTATCTGTCTACCCTAATATAAAAACTACTTCAACAAACTCATTGTAATTTATTTAAATCCAAATAGAAAGCTAATATTAACCATGTTTTGAATAATTTTTATGTTTGGTTTATCTAACCAGTACTGTTAATTTTATACTTATTTAACATACTAATGTGTCTTTTGTTTTTTTTAATAATTTTGCATTTACAACCAGTAGTGCTCATGTCAATTTAAAAACAGATGTTTGTTAAAAGTCACAAAAATTATTTTCTGAAAGCAACCCATTTTAATATAGCTCATTAAAACAGATGGAATGAAACCTCAACGTCTTCTACAAAACAATCATCCTCAATATCAGTAGAAGTACTGGATTTTTCGTCTTCATTTTGCATGCTAAAAGCAAGTTCTGCTTTTTAAACTACAGACATTATATACAAAGTCTATGAATTTTGAAATGTTAAGTTCATATGCTTTCCTTTTTTTTTAATTTGGCTTATAAAATGTAAAAAAAAAATTTGTTTTAGAAAATAAATTTATTTCAGAACTAAACTTATCAGAAACAACAAACACAAAATTTGCTATGGAACATAGTTTCAATATGTTAACCCAGGTATAAAACTTTTCTCTACAAAAACTATCAAGATAAGATTGATAAAAGGTTGACTTAAAATTTACAACAAAATAACTGACTTAACAAATACTATAAAAAAGCTTCAGCATAACACACTCAATAAAAAGGGTTGTATACTAAAACCACATAAACAATAAATGATGTAATTGTCAAAGAATTTTTCAGGTGAATAAGTTTTAATTCAAAGTAGACAATAAATTGAAGGAATTATTTTCTAGCAGTAAAAAGTTTGAAAAAAACCAATTAGTGATATTCAATACACATTCTGCATTCTGGAGAACAAATAAATGTAAAAAACTAGAAATATTTTAGAAAAGTTTTAAACTGCTTAACTTGTACTTATAATTTATTTTAGTTATTAGCTTCATAATTGTTCTCTACTAAATTATGGTGACCATCAAAATGAAAATTAAAAAGTCTATCTTGAAAACTTTATATTAAAGTATGATAAAACTTGAAGAAAGAAACAAAATTTTTACAAGATAACTTGTTCAATTAGACTTATTTTGATTTTAATGACTTTCAAAAGTTAAAGCAACTTCTTCTCATTAACAATTTTATGTTTATAAAAGATTTAAAGTTGTATTTACCATGTTTAGTTACAATTTTTAAAGTATTTTACTCAAAGTTGTATGTAAAATTTTATACAACTAATTTTAAATATAATTACAGTGTAATTTCCAAATACTTATGTAAAATTTAGCAACTATATAATACATACATTGATTTAAAATAAAATTTAAAAAATCTTTAAAACAATGAAAACATTGTGAATTAAAAAAATTCTATCAATGTTTTTTACAGAAAACAAGTTTAGACCTGAGAGATTACAAACATTTCTGCTTAAAGCAAATTTCATTTTTTAAAAGTAATGTTTTTTTTAAACTCATTATACTTAATCTAATTTCAGCATGCTAAAAACAAAAAAAATCATTATATTTTAAAAATGATAACAGCAACTTAGTTCCAACTTATAGAACTTAAAAAGTTCTTTAATTTTCATTTTAAAGTGTTTCATAGTCTAAAATGTACAAAAAAATCCTAAAAATTTAAATACAACACTACTGTAATACCCAAACAGTGGCTTCTAATAACCAATTACCATAACAGTGGTTTACAAATTAATAAACAGCAATGCAGTAACTAGTTTACTTTCACTGAATAAAAAATTTACTTATACTGACGGTTATTCCCCTAAGTAGAACGTCATAAACGCTTCGAACATTCTTTTCTCTTTAACACTTATTAGTGGAAACTCTTTGAGATAAATTTTTTCAACTTCTCTTTAATTTGCTATCCAGCATAACTTTAAAGAGATAAGAATTTGCAAAAGAAAAAATATTCATGAACACACTTTGCTCTCTATGTATAAACTTCTAACCGCTTTTTAATCTAAATAGTATAAAACAAACTATTATGTAAACAAAATAACTTCAACTCACAAATATTAATCAAACACACTTTATATTTGAAATACACTTAATATATTGAAACTATATATTACTTTTTTTAAGTTGCCTTACTGTGTTAATAAAATATTTTCAAATAAAAACCTTAAAAACAATAAAAAGCAGGAATGGCTAAAAAGCAAACCTAGTAAATAGTTCAAACTAATGTTTTACATTTATACTATGCATGCAGTTCAGCTCATTTTGTTTTTATTTTTATTTTTTCAATTTAGCTTAAAGTTACATTTTTACCGAAAGTTTAAACAAAAAAAGTTTTACAAACAAAGATTTTTTATTTTTGGGAAACCAAAATTCCAAAACAAGTTGAAAATGATAAGATTTAAATATATTTTAAATTAACTGGAAATAAAAAATCAAAGTTAAATTTTGTCTTGTGTGCCACTTCATTTTAATTTAATAATTGTATTTTTAATAACTTATTAGTTTTTTCATTTTTATTAAAAAAATCAAAAAACATTTGTAAACCAATCTAGTATATAATTGTCTTAGTTATAAAAAAGTATAAACAATAAAAACAGAAAACAGTATTGATAGCGCGTTTGGGTTTATAATTAAGTTTTAAATAATGCATAAGATGTACAGTTATATTATAATTCTATTTTTGTTTTTTTATTGAAAGATTTAGTTGTACAATCTAAAAGATTTGTCTAACTTTAAGACATGTCCAAAAACAAATTAATCACGTATTTCATTATTAATTTACATATAATCTATTTAAAAATCAACAAAATTTCAACCTGCTTACGCCTTTTTTAAATCTAAAAATATATATTTATTAGCTTAATACTCAATGAGTTTTTATTCAACAAAAACTTTTGTTCAAACATCTGCTTCTTCTATACACTAATTTTTTTTGTTGTTTGACAATTTACTTATTAAGTTTACTTGAAACAATAAATTATACCTTAGTCAAAAGTTTATCTTATGCATAGTTTCGATTTTTACTAATTCAGTTTAGTGATTAACTTTATACAAAACACCTTTAAAGTTTAAGTTTAAAACAAAGATGACGGATTTACAGTTTAATTTCCAAACGTAAACTCTACATTAAAAAAAAAAACCAAAACAATAAACACTAAAATCTTTAAAACTTCTAAACCTAAAATAAAACCAACAAACATATGAATTAGTTCTAATTAATTATTTTACACACTTTAAAAATAGTTATCTTATTTTTAGATACAACTTACAGGTAAATACTTTCCCCTGAGCTCTCCGCTCGCGTTCAAGTTGTCGGCGCTCGTGGAAATCCCCTTCTTCGATCCCAGCAGCTCCTCGTCGTCCTTCATGTCTTCCAGCGGCTCTACGGTCGCGTACCTCCTACTTGCCTCAACGTAGCCGTCGGTCGGGTTGACGGGCGCGCTGCACGACCTGCTGTGCGAAATCACTTGTCCGGTGGGTGGCGCCGCATAGTCAGGCTGGTGGATGCTGACCTTGGAGGTGGATGAGGTCAGAATGTCGCACATCTCCCGGAACTGCTTCTCCTCCTTGCCCAGCTCGAACTGGTTCTCGAAGTCGGGGACTTCCCCGTGCAGCTTATCGGGAGCGTATATGTCGCCGCTGCTGCGGTGCGGCTTCAACGCCTCTTTCTTCTGCTGCTTTGAGCTCTGGAGGGTCTTGCTTATCTGGTACCTTTTGTACTTGTCCAACCCGCTTAAAGTGTCGTAGTTCTCGCTCATCAGCGGCTCACTGCACGAGTTTGGCCGCTTCTCCACCTCGACGTTGCTCAGCAGGCTGGCCTTCCTCACGGCGTTGGTGTTCGGGTCGCTGTGAGACTTCTTTTTTTGCGTTTTGGCATCCGCGCTCGCAGGGCGGGCCGAGTTTTTCTGCGAAGAGGTTGACGAGGAGATGGTGTCGGTGGCGGCGAACGAGTCGTAGCTTTCTTCTTCCTGCTTTTCCTCCTTGCGGTCGGCGGTTTCACGGATCAAAAGCTTGTCGTCCGAATCCTCAACTTTCTCGCTTGCTATCGGTGGCTCCAGCAACTTCGAGTACTGTTCGCGGTCGACCTGAGCCGGAGTTTTAGACTCGGCGTTCTTGTCGGCGTCGTCGTAGGCGATGTTCCGGAACTCGTTGAGAACCTCGTCGATTTCGATCACTGCCTCGTCGTAGTCCGCGCTGCTGATCTGCTTGTGGCTCGGCTTTCTGGTGGGCAGCGCCGTCGACATTGATACCACGCTGTCTTTGCGTTGGGAAGTTCTGTTGATTTCGTCGTTTATGTTTCTGGAGCTGCCTAAATTTGCGAGCGATGGATTTATTTTGTCAAAGTTGAAGCTGTTCTCTTTTTCGTAGTGGACGTTTTGGTTTTCTTCGATGCTTTTCATGTCCTGAGTGATTTTGGAAAACTTTTTTAGTTCTTCTTCCAGGGGATTGTTTAGCTCACTGTCGCTGAAGTTAAGAAACGGATTTGTGCATTTCTTTGTTTCAACTGCAGACTTTTCATCTTCTTTTGAGTTGGTATTATTGATTTCTAAACTTAAATGTTGGTTCGTATCTTTTTCATCTGATTTATTAACATCTTTCTCGACATTTGTGATTAAACAGTTGTCGGTTTTAGCACAAGCAAATGTTTTGTCTGTTATGGAATTCTCTTCACTTTCTTGGCTAAGGTTATTTTTTCCTAAAAGTTTTTCTGTGTCCTTATCTCTCGGCCAAAAGTGCTCCCCTATCTTCTTAGCTTTCGCCAAGGGCCTAGCAATGACCAAAGCATTACGAGAATTTTCGTTTTCAGACTCTTGTTTTGTATCCTTTTCTTCGTTTAGACTTAAATCAGCGTTGCTTGGGAATCGATCTATGTTTTTACTTTGTTTGTCTGAACCCTTCCGCTCAACTGGTTTGTTTCCATTATGAAGTTTTTCAGTCGGACAAGGAGAAGTTTTTTTTAATTGATTACTTTGCAAAAACTTGTTGGAGCACGGCTGAACACTCGACGGTTTCTTAACAAAGCCTCTTTTCGAATCGTTCCTGGGCGGCGTTTTAATGGGCGTCGTCGTATGGTTATCGAGCGAAACGGTCTCCTTGAAACCCGGAAACTTTTCCTTTCTAGAATTACTGGCGGGCTTGAAGTTTCTGAAAGCGCCCTGTTGATTCCCGCCAAAATTTTTCCCGCCAAACTTCTTTGGGTCGCTGGCCAGGTCGTAGGTGGGCCTGAAGTTGGCCGGAAGGGTCGAGTACTTGTCCTCGTCGCTTAACTCGTTGCTCAGCATGAAAATCTGCTTCGCCCACGGGTGGCTCCTCTTGATCATGGAGGGAGGGATGTTCATGTTCAGGTTCTTGTCCCTACCAGTTCCTCCCGCCTTCAACTCCTTCGACCTCCGCTGCCGGCGGTAGCTGGTCTTTTTGGCTTCGGTTTTGGCGGGCAAGACGTTCTCGGCCGAGAGCTGCTGCTTGAGCAGGTGCGGCTTCTGTTGCTGCTTGGTCCCGACCATCCTCGCGCGCATCCTCCTGTTCCTCCGCTGCTCCCGCGCGTTAACCTCCTCCGCTTCTGGCGCTTTGCTCTTTTGGCTCTCCTGCTTCTTCGGTGTCTCGTTTTCGCTGCTGCTGCTGGAGACGTTGCTGTTGTGGGATTTCCCCCCTTCCTTGTGGAGCTTCCTGGTGTACACTTTGCGGGCTCCGGCACTGCCAGGCTTGCTGTTTGTCAGGCTGATCGTTTTCGCCTCCAAATTCTTCGCCGAGATGGTCACCACCTTTTTCACTGTGGAGTCCGTCACCAAGCTGCCTGAAGATTTGATCTTGTTCAGTCCTCGCTGCCTCCTGCTTCTCGGCTCGCTCTCCTCATGCTTGTGCGGTTTCGAGCTTTCGAGCGCTTTCGGCTGCGCTTTCGGTTTTTCCTTGCCCTCGACCTCCCTGCTCGACGCTTCGTCCTTTTTCTTGCTCGAGCCGATGAAAATGGTCGAAGTGTGGCGCTGTTTCGCGCCGCCGCTCGGCTCGGGAGTTTTCGGCTCAGGGGCTTTTTTCTGATTCTCGTCCGTCTGCCTGCAAAAAGCTTCTACGAGCGACGGTTTCGGCTCGTCGTCTTTTTTGGGTTCCGCCTGAACTTTCGTCGCCGTGGTGACGATCTCAAAGCACGCCCCAGCCCCTTCCTTGACCACCGGCTTAATCACAAACTGGTTGGCGGTGGTGTTGGCGGCAAAGTGGTGCGCAAAGCTGATGCTCGGTTTAGGGGTTTCCCCAATGTTTCGGCTTTCGGCTGCTTTTCGGTCATTTTGGCTCATCTCGTTGAAGTAGTGCTTTTCGAATGAGCTGTCATCACAAATACTTTTAATTGTTTTTTCGTTTTTGTTTTTTTGTCAGTTGTTTTAAACTACATAAAATTAAGTGTCTGCATAACAAAAGTTATTTATAGCATCAAGCTGCTAATAAAATATTACATTATACTTGATTTAGATAAAAAACTTTTAAAAACATTATAAACAAACTTCAACAGTTGTTTATATTTATGCATAATTACTTTAAATTAATAAAACTCGTAAGTAAATCAGACGACAAATTAGTAGTAAAAGAAGTATTTAATAAAGCATTTGTAAAAGAAGTTAACCTGCTTGTTAAGAAAAATCTTATTGACTATTTTACATAGAAAAAAGTTATAAATGATTTGTTTATATATAAATCTTAAATATAATTAAAATCTAAAAACATGTTTTACACAAAAGCAACAACAAAAACTTACTTTTTATAATATACAAAAGTCGATTTTAATTTTTATCAAGTTAGATTTTTATTAGTATGTATCATTAAAGTATTTGAACAATTGTAAAACTTTCTGTCGTATTTTTTATCAGATTGAAAAAAAAGACTAATATTTTACGGAACATATTCCATTGGATTAAACTATTTTTTGTTTAAATTTTATTTTTATTTTTGAGTAGGTTAAATAAAATAATCAGTTTTTAGATTAAGGTAATTAAACGTAATAAAAATAATTAAGTTTACACTACAAACATATTTCATTGTTGTTATCAATTCTAATGATCAGGCTAATTTTTAGAGGAATTTTTATTGTTTTAGATTTTTGGATTATTTATTTATTAGTTCTTTTAGTGTAAAACTTGAAAACAATTATGGTTATAGATTTAAATTTTAAATCAAGCTAAACGTTTTATTTTTAGTAAGAAATAAAAAAAAAAAAAAGTTTGAAAAAAACTATTCAATTTTTATTTTATGTCACTCGTAAGTTTGTTTTGAAGCTCTATAGATCAGCATAAATTTTTTTATTTTAATAATATGAAACAGTGAACGTATTTTTTAATGAGAATTTTGTTTTGATTGAAAAATTGTGATAGAAAAAACTGTATCATTTAATAAAGATGATTGAAATAACATTTAAAAAAAACATTTTATGTAACAAATTACATACGTAAAACATTTGAAATGACGTATTTTTAACTTAATATCGTTTATTTATTTACAAGTTATATTTATTACGACCAGTTTTGAAAAGCTTGCCAAGCTCTTCTAACCTATTTTTCACTGTTTTAAGTTTTATTTTTTAGCTAATTTAAAAGTTGTCATTTTTAATGAACGTTTTCAAAGTAAGTTTAAGTTTGATTAAAACTCAACAAAAATAACTTGGTTAAAAGACAGCATAAAAATGTTTCCAAAAATTTATTTATAACATAAAACACTGATTAATTAAAAGCAATGAAAATATTTTATGTTTTTCCTCTCTTTTTGGTACAAAAATTTTCAACGAAATTTACTTAATTTAAATTTTTATTATTTTAGCTAGCAAAACAGTCTTCAACAAAATCAACAAACTTTACAAAACCAAACAACCTCCAAATCAAAAAAAAAAATCAATTTCTTATCAAAAAGCCGAACGAAACATACATATCACTAAATACGCGATTTTTGACGCTCCGACGGTCACGGACCAGTGGTTTTCGCATATTTTTTTCACTGTGTTTGTACGAGTTTTTCTACACTTTTTTTTATATCATACGACGCCAGTTAACATCAGAAAAGCTGCTTTTGAATGGCACCACTACCATGTTTGCTTTAGGCTAATATTTTGTATACACAACGAGCACATAAGAAACGTTCTTCTCAACGCTGAAACAAATAGCTCATTATTAATAAAACTATGTTTTTCTTTTGTGTACGTTTAGAATTTTCTGTGCAAAACGTGTTTTCTGCTTGCTTGGCATTCTGAAATCGACTTGCAAAACTGCTGCCATCAAAACAACTGCTTTCTAAAGATAGTCTGCGCTCACAGCAAAATCACCTTTTAAACTTCGAAAAAAGTTCGAAAAATTCGTGCTACTTTGAGTGTGGATTTCATGCAAGGCGCCGTCAGAAGCAAAAAAAAAACAAGCAAGTTTCGTTTGACGAAAATTCCTTTTGCAATAAAGACCCCGCGGGCCTCAGCGCAGCCCGCAAAACACAAAAAAAACTGTGCGGAGCGTCTCTCGTGCCAAGTCATGCGTTGCGCTTTCGTCGCGCTCGAGCGCACAAGAATGCGTTGCATATGCGACGGGAAGTTTGGTAATTTTCAGACGCTCTGAACTTTAAGCACGGTGATGTGTTGAGTGTAAGTTCGTCTTTGCTTGGATGCTGTTGCAAAGTTACGCGAATCAAAGTGTGGAGTTTTTTAAAGTGTGATAAGGTTTAAGCAAAATATCGGAAAATTATGGACAAGTAGGTACTTGAAGCTAATATCTGCATATAAGAAAAATACAAATAAATATGTATTTACACAATGCATTTAACTATTTATGGTGGGTACCGCATTTAAAGTTTCTAACAACTGTTGTACTTCGATGTGCTATATTAGAAACGCAGAGACTTTAAAATTAATTCATTTTTATATAATATTATATACAAGCATGTATAAATATGAAAAATTGAAATATCTTCTTCTAATCAAATTTCAATGTTTTATTTTTCTTATTCGTCCCAAAACACAACTTTGGTCTCTAAGTTTTAACATTCTAATAAAACTTGATGAAACCAGGTCTTTTTGCTACAGTTAGAGCTTTGTAATTCTTGAGACGGTAAAACGTTTTCTTTTATTTAAGAACTGAGGCATACCAGTGGTAAAACTGAGAAAGTTAAATAAACAAACTTGAGTTCAAATGTTTGTCGTTTGTTTCATAATGCAACTATTTGTTTTAATATTTCTCATAAGTCTTTATTTTATTGCACGATTACTGTTATTGCAGAACATAGGTTTGTTTTCTTTGAAATACTAGACAATAACATTAATAAACTTTGTTTACTTGTAAAAACATGAAAGTCTAAAAGTAAACTACATAACTATAAAAATTTGACTTAAAGTCGCAAATCCTAGAACTTTTTTTTAATTTTGCTTGTATGTACTTAATTGAACTTGTATATTTGTCCATGTTATATGTTTTAAACATGTTTTAAAACAGATCCCATATTTGTTTTTCTCATTAAATTTTGTAGTTTAAAAACAAAAAACCTGAAGCTTTATACAAAAAGTATAAAACTAGAAAATTATACTTTTATCATCTAAACAACTTTGTTTAAGACAATTTATAGGTACTTGTTGTATTTTGTTTATTTTATTTTTCAAATTTTATACCATCACATAACCGAAATTAATTTAAATGATTTTCAGTAAAGTAAATGTGTTTTATGCAATAAAAGAAAACTTTTTTAAAAGTTGTTTAACTTTAGAAACGGTCGATTTGTTAGACAAACTGTTTTATATAAAAAACAAAAACATAAACATGGTTTTTAATAATACCAGTAAATATAAAAATGCGTAATACTGTTTAAAGTTTTATTTATAAATCTAATGTACGAAACACTTCTCAGTAACTAAATTAATTAAAACTATTTGAAAATTTAATGTGCATTATAGTTTTATAGGCTGTTCAAGATACAACATACCTGTAAGTTTAGTTTTAACTTTAACCTTTATTGCATTTAAAATGTATTACAACAACTACAACACTTTTCAATTATCTTTTTGCTAAAGAATAAAAAAACAAAAAAAAACAGTGTGTTTAATTTTAGTTTTAATTAAAAAAACTTATTAGTTATAAGGTAAATGAAAAGTCTCATCTAGATTACCTAATACAACCGGTTCTTTAATTTTTTCAAAGTACTAATGGTTGATAAAAAAATGAACAAAAATCTGCTTTTAAAGCTTTTATAAATTTACTTGTATGTTTTAAATAATCTTTTGATAACAAAACAGTTATATGCAAACACTTATCACAGAAATTCATCGATATTGGAGATAGTATTTTTTTTTCGATGATATAAATGTGGTTTCCCATGTAAATGTTATATATATTTTTAAAGCAACATAGAATTTATCTACACACAAGTATACGGAAGCTAAAATCGTTATATACGCATTTAAAGACACAGACTGCCTTAAAAATAAGGTTAAATAGTTAATGTCTACTTATAGACAGATGTGAATAATTATTCTTAAAACTTAGTAAGTTTTAGTGTTTAAAAACGTTTTGCTAAATTTAAGTTGGTTTGTTCTAAAAAGGGTTCGGAAAACTGCGGCCTAGGAGGTATTGTTCAGTTAAAAACATACTTTTAAAAAAATAATATTTTATTGCAGTAAAAGCTTACAATTAAGGTGCATGTTTGATAAGTACTAATAACTACTTAATTATTGCTTATTTTATCACACTTTTAATAAAATTAATATTTACATTTATTTAGTGTATTAAAAAAAAGTATCAAGTACAATTAACAAAGGTTTAAGACATATTTTAGATATTCCGGGGTCAGTTATTAACAGTAAAAAAGTTACGTTGTAATTAAAATTACGACTGCGGCCTGCGGAGATTTTTTTTTTGGCCCCGACAACCAAATGCCTGCCGTCTCTTGATAAAGAGTAATGTATAACTATTTGAAAGTTAAATATTTTTTAGTAAAAACTGCTTATCATAACTAACAACAGGATTTGTGATCCTAGTGGATTTGAACCGTTTTATTTTTGTAAAAAACTTGAACTTATTTTGTTTAATTTTTAGCAACTAATAAACTGTAGAGCTCCTGTTTAAGTAAAAAATCTAGTGGGTGAATTTTATTAAGTTTAATTGCTTTTTCATCGAATATTATTAAATAAGTTATAATTATTATAACACTTATTAAGATTTGTAGCTTACTCTTCAAGTTTATACATAACTAATTTATATAATGTTACACAAGTTTTTTTTTTTAATTTTTTCAGTTTACCAAAGGTTTTTAAAACTTTTATGTCAAAAATTTTCTAGAAATTGGAAAAAAAAGTAAACACATATTTGTAAGCAAATACTATTGTATCATTCTTTTAAGTGCATACAAAATTTACAAGAAAACATCTGCAAGTTTTTATGTTAAATTTTTCAATTTTTAAACTCTTATGAACTGAAAATTATAAAGAAGTACTATTCGAATGAACTTTTTTATCAAATATATTTTGCAATTTCAATCATATTGGGTAAAATACTTACTTATTGCATTTGTTATTATAAACTTTTTTTGACTTACGAAAATAAAATATTTGGAATAGTTTTATGGTAATTTATATACATTTACTTACTACTTCTGTAATTTTTATCATTCTTACAATTTATTACTTGTTTTTAAACACAGTACTGAAAGGTATCAGATTAGTAAAAGGTTGGCAAATTGTAGCCCTTGAGTCAAATGCGTGGTACTTATTAGATAAAAACATAATTCTTTAAAACAATAAAGTACAAATTTTTTGTGATAATAACATTCAATTAGGCTCTTTACTACCGCTCTATCATTGTTTTTTTTTACTATTTTGGTTTAAAAAAGTACTTTATTATTAGTTACTGTAGCCATTTTAAACAAAATGCGGCCAGCCAGCGAAATACTTAGTCTATTCAATGCGGCCAGCGAGCAAGCTACGATAGAAAAATTGGTCCTCGAACCATAAAAGGTTACCGACCCCTTGACAAAATAATAACATTTCCATCATTAATTTATATAAAGTACTTATCCTCCTTATATATTATTAAAATTTTAAACTCAACATACTGTATGCTTCTTACCAATTTTCAACAATAAAATCTAGTCAAATAGATATTGACTACTCAGGCTTAACTTTATGTGAGGCTTAAAAAATCAATTTGATCTAGGACCATCGCTATACCCTCGTACTTAGGGTGACACTAGAACAGTTAAAATTCTTAGACACTAATTTAGTAATTCAAAAAATTTAATTAAACTCAAGCTTAACGTTGTAGGCAAATTTTAAAAGCGAAATCTTAATTCAAGCGCACATAAAAAACAACTTCTTCGAAAATTCGCTGAGCTGTACAGAAAACGCGCACGTGTTTTGAGCAAAATGGTCATATTCTAAATTGAGGTTTTGTAATAAGGTTACTTTGAAAACAAAAATAAAACTTTTTAGATAGTGTGTTTTTAATTTTATAGGTGGGAAAAATGCACCACCTCACGAACCGGTATTTAATGAAATTTGTGTGTGGACGCTAGTTAGAAAACAAACGGTATATAACTCAGAATATTTAAAAAGTTAAATGAAGACAAATCACAATGATAACTTAAAGAAAAATTAACATGTTGATGTCTAATATTTTTCTGCATTGTAAGTTTGAAAGTTCACCGTATTAACTAGAGAGTTTTGTAACTAATTTCCTTGGAAAAATATCTCATAAACAACAAAAAATAGAATTTTTAACAATATAAGCAGCTTTAAAACAAATTCAGCTTTTTTTGCACCTGACGAAATGAAGTTAACCTTAAAGTTGTTAAAAAATTATATAACAATTAACTAATATGTACTTCAAAGCTAAAAATTTGCTTAAACAAGAACTTTTCATGAAAATAAGCAAATTAGCTAAGTATTAATACTGGTTTAACGATTTCAAAACTATTATTTTAAGTAAAAAAAAATGTCCTAATTTTGAATTTTTATATAGCAAGAAATAAAAGCAGAATAATGAGAATATTAAATAAGGTATATCAGAAATTAATTATAAACTATCAAAACTTAAATGATATATGACAAATGTACAGTAATCTTCCTTTATTGTACCAACATATGTTTCTGTGTGTTAACGAATCAACACACTTCAACTGCGTTCTGTAAAAAAAAATAATTACTGTAATGAACAAATAGAAGCATAGAATAAAGTAGTTGTATACATGTTTTCATTAAAATAAATTTTTTTCTACAGATAATAGTTAATAATAGGTAAAATACTTAATATTAAATCCGACTGTTATAAAACTATATAAATTTGTGATTATTAAGTCTAAAATAAGTAAAGTAAACTAAAATACACAACAAAACAACAAATCATAATATAAAAAAATAACTCACGTTAATGGAAAGAATAACTATGACATATAAAGATAGATATCCCAATAATGACCCAGAAACGCTTAAGCTCATTATCATCCAGTGAAGAAATATTTAATGAAAAAAAAGTTCCATATGAAAGTATATTTAGAAAAATGGTTTTAATTGTAACTTAAAATACATGAAAACAAACAATAATACTAATAATAATAATATTTTTAACGGTAATAACGATAATAAACATATTAATGACAGTAATAAAAGCATCATTAATAATAACAATAATATTAATAATAATTATATTAACGATAATAATACTAGTTATAAAGTAACAGTAATAATGATTATAACGTTAATAATATTGTGAAAAATGTTAATAGTAACAATAACATTAATAACAATAATTGTAGTAATAATAAAAATAACTATAATAATGATATTAATAATAACAGTATCACTAGTGAAAATTATATTAAAGTAATAAAAAAATAATAAGTCTCGTAATAGCCGTGTGTTGTGGTATAATCCAGCATACTGTTCTAGTATTAACGTAAACTTGGGTAAAGAATTTTTAAGATTAGTAGATAAACATTTCACAAATAATCATTGTTACCGTAAAATATTTAATAGAAAAACTTTAAAAATTTCTTATAGTTGCATGGATAATGTAAAGTCAATGATACAATCACATAATAATTTTGTTTTATCTAAATATAATGAGTTGACAGCACAAATTTTAAAAACAATATTAAACATAACACTATTAAAGATAATAACAACTATTCAGATAATACACACGTAATTAATATTAGTTTAGACAGAAACTGTAACAATTGTAAAAATAACAAGGTTAATATAAACAATAATGATAACATTAATCTAAATAATAAAAACAATTATAATAGACCTATAACTATAAGTATCAGTAAAAACCTTAATAAAAATATAAACTCAATTGTACCTAATGATTCATGTTCCAATAACAATAATAGTTTAATTGGAAGCCTATGTTCAAATCACAGATAAATCGAGCTTTTTACCTACTACGCCCAAGAGAGCTAGTAGGGTTTTTACTGCAGGTTTATACTTAGCATATGACCATTTTGTTCTTGTACATTTTAACTTTCATATATAACACAGTTTACTTATTAAATATTTAAAATATCTGTATGGGATATTTAATTTAAGCACCCGACTGCTGCTTTATCAATCAATTATTTTAATAATTTTTAATACAATATATATGTAATTTAAGTCATTGTGATTTTATGTATGTCGCTGTAACTTAATTATCGGTCAGTACTTTGTAAGCTCAATAACAAGTTAGGTTTTTTTTTGTGTTTTGTTTTCTTAAATTTTTTCATTTTTGATTTTTACATTTGAACTTAATCTGCTTCCTAATTGTATATAACTTTGATTTGATCATTACAAACATTTAAAATATAACATACATGTTACATAGAGTTTCTGTGACTTTTATTGTCTTCACCGTTGTTAAGTTTATTAAATTTTATTGATACACTAACTAATGGTTAATGTTTTATTTTGTTCAAAATAGATTACAAACATAAAAACTAAATCAACAAACTTTGCACTACAAATTAAATAACCTCATTTATATTGTGACGTAATTATTAGATGTAATGAATGTATTTCGTACATTCATTAACAACAGTAAAATTTGAATCAGTTATTCTTTCCATTAACGTGAGTTATTTTTTTATATTATGATTTGTTGTGTATTTTAGTTTACTTTACTTATTTTAGACTTAATAATCACAAATTTATACAGTTTTATAACAGTCGGATTTAATATTAAGTATTTTACCTATTATTAACTATTATCTGTAGAAAATATTTTATTTTAATGAAAACATGTATACAACTACTTTATTCTATGCTTCTATTTATTCATTACAGTAATTATTTTTTTACAGAACGCAGTTGAAGTGTGTTGATTCGTTAACACACAGAAACATATGTTGGTACAATAAAGGAAGTTTACTGTACAATTTGTTTTTATTTATATTCCAGTGAAGTTACTTCACTAGGATCTTTTGTTAGCAAGCGATTAAACCTATATTTTTGAACAATTATATGACAAATGTTCTTATTTACTTTTTTTCATTAAGCAACATAAATTTTTTTTATCTAATACAAATATCGATCTTTTTATTTTTACATTGATTTGATGAGCAAGAAATGAATAGTTAAGGATTTTTTTTTTTCTTTTATCAGATCAAAGTAGAACTAAATTTTTAAAAGTGTTAGGGACTACCAAGGAGATCAAGATGGCAAAATTTATAAAATTAGTTGGTTTTTCTTATATTACGTAATCATGCTTAAGATTTTGAAAACGCATTAAAATAAGTGTGTAGCTTTAAAACACACAATGGAATTATTTATTTTATGACTAATTGAATAAAACTACAACTTATTTTTTTTGTAAACAATTTAACTTTTATTTGTTTTTACAGTTTGTTTGCAAGCTAAAAAATAACGTTGCAGGCTGGATGTCTTGCTTAGCGCGAGGAATCCGGTCCGAGGGTCGTATGTTGCCCACCCCTGGTATATACCAAGCTGTCTTAAATATTTAGCGTAATTTTACTTTAAAGTAACGTAGTAGATACGGCTTAACAACTTTTTAATTGTTTTAACGAGTTGAAAAACCTTTATTTTTTTAAATGCGTAATTTATTTTTATTTTGCTATCAAGTACAGATATTTGATGTAAAACATTGAGCTAAAAATAATTAGCAAAAAGAGTTTGAGTAACGTTTTTTTTTAAGCGAACGATTTAGTAGTTTCGGAATTGCTAATTCAAAAAAATACTAATATTTTTCTGTCGAGCAGTACAATTTTTATGCATTTTAAAAGTGGCAGTGTTACCGTCGAAACTGAATTTTCAAGATTTTGCTTTTCAATTAAACATATAAGTGGCAAAAACAATGTAGATGTTATTGAAATTTTTATCGAACAGTGTTCAAAACTTGTTCAATATACTAGGTGCACGAAATTTTATTTAAGTTTAATGTGATTGAACCAAAGTTCTAGTTCAACTTAAAGGTGTATTTAAACGCTAGAAGTAATTAAAAAAAAGTAATTAGCTCATCAAGCACAAACGTCCACTTCATGATTTGTCATCACAACCCGTCTGTACATTGATGACATGTACAGTCTTTCGGTTGTCTTGTGGTCTGATGATCGAATTGGTATGATCAAACCTTGTTAACTCGAGCTTGTCTCACGGCATACGAAATTCCAGGCTTCGACTCTTTTGAGTAGACTTTCGCCATTGTTTTCGTTAAGCAGCACAAATAAGCAAAATAAATTTATCAAAACTTATCTGTAACGAAACAGTTAAACAAAGAATCCACGAAATTGTTTTTTAAATAAGCTAAAGTATCTGACCTTAAACTCCATAAATATCTTAAATTAATAAATATTTACTCTATCTAAAATAAAACTTTAGTTTTACTTCTAACTTGATGGTATTTTTATTGAGTTTAAGGTGGTTTATTGTTGCAAAAAAATTCGAAAGTACAGTAAACTTTGTTAGTAATAAACAAACTTAGTAATTAATAAACACTGATTCAATTAGAATTGTTTAAGTGAGAGACACATTGTTTTGATAATAAAATTTAAAGTTGTATTGTTCACCTTATTTATAAATTGAGAACTTTTTTGAATTGTAAACATAAAAAATTGCAAGATATGTATTATTTACAAACAAGAATTTTAGTCAATTTAAAGCAGTGTATAAAATGAAAGTATGGTAACAGTCGCGGCAATGTATTTGAGACAACTTTACATATATTACAGTAACCTACCGTAATATTAACAAGCTGCCTACCGTACAGTTTCGCTTATATAATAAATTAAGACCTTATCGCACCATTTTTCAGGGTTACTGACCAAATAAATTTATGTTACCGAGAAACTTTTTTTCAAAGCCTAATTACACATCAATCTCGGGTAGTAAGCTTAACAGTCAAACCATATAAAAGTGTGGTACTCAGGTTTAAGATGTGGTTCGGTTTTGAGTTGAAGTGGTGACGGAAAACTTTCGCTATTTGTGCATCCTTCGGAGGGTATCGCGCCTGCGAACTTTTGCACAAATATTGAAAGATATCCTCTTGGCTTGGGTAATTTAAAATTCTCAAATGATACAGGATTTAGTATACTTACTAAGTTTTAAGCGTAGTTAGGTTTGAATAACAAAAATCGGAATGGCAAAAAAAAAATTTACTTATGAACGACTTATTTTAAACTTCTGCTATTCTACAGAAATAGTTTTCGTCTTATTTTACCTACATAAAAGAAGAGACTTTTACATTTTATTTGCATTGATTATAAAACCAAAATATCTTATATTTTACATAATTTGCTCGTGTTTTGTTAATTTTTTTATTTTACATGATCGTTGCGTCGTAATCCAATAGTCTCATTTATTAGAAATTTGATAATACTTTACTAACACTTCTATCCGGATTTAATGTTAACTAAAATATGGTCTACAAAGAGGTTTTTTTGCAGCTGAGACTCGGTATTACGATAAACATACTGTTTGTAGTATTGAGTTGTCTTAAACACATTGCCGACACTGTTACCATAATTTAATTAAACTTCTCACTTTAATAAAGTCTATATTTTACTTGCTTGTAAAGTTTGACTTGAGGTCATTTTCATTAGAAAAGTATTGGTGAACAAACTTCTTAGATAACTGAAAAGTATATTCAAACTTGTGATTTATTTCATCTTTCTCTTCAAGAATTTAGTATCAATTATACCAAGCTTCATCAGTTTGTTATTATTTAAACTTAACCATTTACACTATTGTTACTCATACACTAATTAAATATTTAAATTTTTAGCTATGGTCAGATAAACACACTGTTATTTACTATTGACTTATTTACTTGTACTTCAGTGCATTCATTGCAAACAACATAATTTATTTTTGAAAATATTATGGGGTCTTGTCGCTTATAAGGTAGGATAAGTATTAAATTTATTGTGAACAAAGCTACAATCAAAACTTTAATTACAATATATGTTCTACTCGAGATTTATTTTACCTTCCTCTCAACAAAATCAAAGTTAGATCCAGTTTCATATTAATATTTAATTGTTCTATTCTTATTTCTATACAATTATTTGAAAGTTTTACATCTTTTCTATGGTTTCTCTTGAATAGCGTTTGTTTATAAATCTAAAACATTATCATGCTTCAATTTTGTTATTTCGTAATTTACTTCTAGTCCAAAGTTTAGTTAAGACTGAATAGAATTTTATATATGTTTAGTATTTCTCGCAGTTTAGATATCCAACATCTTTTACTAGTTTTTCGACGACTAGAGTTTCAGTTTGATTTGTCTTCATTAGAGTAAATATATTTTCAGTCTTGTATAAAAGAACCTTGAACAATTAAACGCTGATATTTTAAATTCAGTTTGAGTGAAAATTGAGATAATATCTTTAATGGTTTCGAAGTAATAAAGTTATGAAAATATTGTAGTAGCTTGTTAGCAATTGAAGCAATGATTAAAATGTTTGATTTAAACTAGTCTTATTTTCCAGCTTTGATCATGAAATTAATTAAGAACTAAGTTAATTATTTTTATAGACAAAAAACACATTTTAATTAGTATTTTCTTAGTTTTTACGTTATTTTTCATAATGCACTTATTATTTTGTATTTTAATCTTGTTTTTCTATTTGATCACCTATTTTTGCCATTCTTTAGTTAGTTTTAATAAGGAAAATGGTTTAAATTTAAAATAATTGCTATATAAAGGTTATAATATCAAAAATATAAAACTTTTTCTTTTGCAAATAAATGATATGTCTACACAATTATATTCAGGCTTTAATAAAACTTAAGCACTACGTTTTAAACATTTGTTTCAATGGCTTAAAAAAGTAACCCAAAAATCGCATCAGCACTTGGAAAACTTCCACGTGTCAAAATTGTTACTCAGGTCTTTTACTGTTATATAATATTAGAACTTTTTTTTATTGACTTCATTGCCAATATTGCTTTTAAGTTAATCTATAGATATATCTAAATGTATGCTTATGTTTATACTTAATTTTTGTTAACTAGTTGATCACGGAGCAATTAAAAGCAATTCAGTAAATACAAATAACTAATGAACTAACTTTTATACTTGAATTCTAAATGACATACTAAAATTTTCATCAACATTATTTTTTCAAAACCAAAAAAAAAAAAAACAAATGAAAAACTTCAAAGCAAACTAGCACAAAAACCAAGAAGAGCATAAGAATTCAATTGACTCCTAATAAAATTTATTCCTAACAAAAAAATGCACGAACAAAATGAGAGGCAGGCTAATGCACGTAATAAATGCAAATAATTGCTCAATATAAGTGCTCAAATAAATAAACGACATGCAAGCAAATAAGTGCATATTACTCGTTCAAGCTCAACTTGCTTACTTCCAGTACTGCTGATGGAGTCTGCACCAATTTGATCACCGGTTTTCCGGGTCGCGCCTTGCTTTGAGCCTGGTCTTCCGGATTGGCAGTTTCGAACTCAACCAATTCCAACTGGAGATAACGAGAAGATTTTAGGGTTTAATCAATAAAAAGCAAATACATGAACGTTGTGTTTTTTTAATTAATTTAATAGTGTTTTATAAAGTAATTTTATCTCCGGTAAAAATTTTGACGCTAAATTGTTAAAAGGCAACAAAGATGGTATTTCTTAAATATACTAATATGAGATATAAGTACCTCTGAAGAAGAGACGAGGTATTCGTAGCAAGCTTTCATTGTTTCAGCCTCATCGAAAGGAGATTCCAACTGGAAAGCTTCGTCGCAACCAACTTCCACTACTTGCTTCAACAGGTCGTTCACAAACGGCATCACCTGAACATTCAGTATTTTTTGTTTGTTAATAGTCAACGTTTATAATACAAACAAAAATGTTAATAAACTGTATAAATATGTAAAAAACATCAGTTAAAAGTTATACTCGAACTTATCAATTATGTTTAAAATATTTCATTTAAATTACGTAAAACATAGAAAAAACTCGAACAAAATTTGAATTAAGTTTAACAAATTTTGTATTTAGTACTTATTACCTTATTCATTTCTGTTTTGGTTTCTTCGCACGCTTTCAGCTGCTGGTTAAGTTGTTTTTTGTCGACCTTCTCCACTTGCTTGCCGTTCTTTTCAAAAGCTTCCCTAAAATATAGGTAAACTTAATCTGGCTGACTTAACAATAAAACTATCAATTAAGTTTTATTGAAATGGTGTTTTAATTTTAACATATATCAGCTTAACTGAATACAGGATATATTTAGGATATATTTAGTAACTTTAAATTAATGAATAAAATATTCACTTGACGGATTCGATGGTTTTTTGCTGCCAACTAGGATAAGTTTTGGCGACATAAACAACAGCTTTGTCCGGCTTATTGTACTGTAAAAAATTAAACATTAAACAAACTTGATCTTATAAAAGCTTTGTTTTATATAATAATAAAACTAACTTCTCTCTTCTTTTTTTCTGCAAGTGCCTTTTCGCTGGCAATTTTAGTTCTGATGGAGCTTCCAACGTTGAAGACGAAATCAGAAGATCTGATCAAAACTTCGTTGACTTTCTCCACTGACGGAAAACTTGCGTTGATCACAAATCCGTCCTGTAATTTATTATTATATTAAATTTTTTTAATCTCTTGCGTAATAGTTTTTTATATTTTGCGAAACTTAAATAGTTTATTTAATATTTTAGATGATACAGTCTAACAATATTGCCACCTTTATTAAAGTATTTTATTTTTGTTCTGCATGACATAAGTAACTATTATTACACCTTGATGCTTTAAAGCTGTTAGGTAAAATTATACGTTTAGTTAGTATTTTCAAGTCGCACTACTTTTTTTTCCTGATCAGCACAAACCTGTTTAAGCAAGTTGCTCCATACATGCTCGCAAACATGAGGGCAGATTGGCGTCAACAGGAGAGTTTGAACTTTAATGAAGTTGCTGATGACGCTCCTGTCCATTTGCTGCTGGCTCATTTCGCGGTACCTGTCCCTCGCTATCTGCATTTCGAACCAGCCGGTCTTCAGCGCTTCCTTGAAGTTCATGTTGTCGTAATGCTTCTTCGTTTGCGCCACCGCCTTGCTTATCTTGCTCATGAAAACTCGGTCGTGGTATGTCGGCTCGGTATTTTCTACCAGGTCAACCTTTGTTGAATTAGTTTAAAAGTTAAATTTTTTTTAAAGAATAAAGCTGCATGTTTAAAAATAATAAGTATTAATAGATATTTTAGCCATTTGCAACTCGTTGTTTTTGAAACGGATTGAGCTTAATTTTATAAATAAATAGAACTTTTTTTTTTGATTAATACAGAAAATGGCTATTAGAATTTAAACATGCTCAGTTTTTAATCAAACCTCGTTTTCAGCCAGCACTTTCTGGCACCACTCAATCCAAGTGTAAAGTTTCAAAACTCCGCTGTCTGCAACTTTTTCTACGAAATTAGCGTCTTGTCTTCAATGCCGTCACCCGCATCGGCAAGTGCAAACCTCATACCTATGATAATTTTTAATTTTTAGGCAATTTTGTTATTTTTGTGAACTTGATTATAGTTTTATTGGTACATTTTAAAACGGTTGTTTGTTTTTTTTAAGTCATGAAATGCAATCAAAAAGTTCTAAATAATTAAAACTATTATTAAACTTGTTTAAACAAGCTGAATTTTTAAGTTGTACATTTTTTTAAATCACAATAAATGAACATTTTTCGTAAACTTTTTGTTAAAACAATATATTAAAACTACCGTCAGCAGAGTATTTTTCAATGGCGTCGGTCAAAGTCATAAAGTTTCCTGTGGACTTGGACATCTAGAAAAAAGTGTACATTAAACAAAAATAAGTTTTACTCATCAGTGCTACTTGACAGCCAATAAACGTGTAAAAATGTATGCAAAAAAAACTTTTTATACACTTGAAACACAATTTATACTTTAATGGTTCCTGAAAATCATAAAAGTGCAAATAGCAACAACTGATATACTAAACTTGAACCTCAATAATAGTTTAAAATAACAACAAAAAACTTTTGGCATTTTGAGTTTACTATTTTCCGATTTGAAAATGCAAATATTTGTTGTTCACCAGTAGTATTAAACTATGTCAAGAATTAAACTATGTAAAATATTATAAAAGTCAAACTTTTTCAGAGTTGAGAAGCATGTGTCCATTAGCTCTTATTCCCTTGGGCCAGGCTTGAGTCTGCTCATTGGGCCACATTGCCACGTGGTTGTAAATAAAGTAGGTCAAGTGGTTTGGCACCAGATCCTTGCCTATTTACAGTATAAATTATTGAAGATTTGATCATATTCAAATTAACAAATGTTTTTCAAAAACCGATCTAAATCAGTTTTTGCGCAAGTATCAAAGATTTAAAACAAAAAATTTAAATTTTTATTAAAATACTAAACTTTAATTCAGCTTTATTTTTAAGAACCTAAGTTTCAAACTTATTTTTGAACACTATTGAACTTAATTTATTACCTGAAACACGGAGATCCAATGGGTACCAAAACTTGAATTCTCTCTTCATTTTATTCAGAAGATCGATGCTAATTTTCGAGTTGAAAGGAGATTTAGCACCGTCAAAGAAAATGTAATCCCAAACCTCACACGTCATATCTGCAGCACTGTTTAAAAATTATTTGATCAAAGAATTATTCAGTAATTCCATTTGTCTTTTTATTCAAAAAATAAACAAAGTGTGTTATCATCTACTCTATAACTTCAAAACTAAAACCAGAAAATGAAGTCAAACATTATCATACTCAGTTATCATACTCAGAGTTGGTAAAATGCTAATAGTTACTATGGTAATTCAGCAATGAAGCGTATAAACTTTGGTTTGTTTTAAGTTAGTAATTTCACGCTCGAGTAAACAAAGCAGAGCTTTTTAACATGTCTGATCATACTTACAACGTAACTAAATGATAATTTCTAGGTTAAAATTTCTTATAAACAGAAAAAACTATTTTAAAAAATATCTGGTTGAAGCATTATTCAGTAGTTTCATTTGTTTTTTAAGCTAAATATTGAAAATCTAAACATGTTATCACTTTTTCTGTGACTCCGAATAAAATTTTATAAATTATGTAAAACATTACCATTGTCAACATCTTAATAACGACAAAATTAGAACAAAATATACTAAGGATTATTTCCGAGCTTTCAAAAACTTCAAGAAACTCTTTAAAAAACAAACTTGATATTGTTCGGAGACTTGGAACCGTCGAAGGCGCCTTGCTGAAGCAGGTGAGCCACGGTGTAGTAAGCCATGTAGATGGTCGAATCCGACAAGCTCTCAATCAGCCACTTGTCGTCCCACGGCAGCCTGCTGCCCAGTCCGTACGTCCTGCTGCAAGCGTGCTCCTTCAGCCAGTCGAGCGTGGCGTTGAACTGGTTCCTCGTTTCAACGCTGAATGTTTCGATGCTTTCCAGCGCTTTCTTTGTCGTCGCCTTCCACTCTTCGTTGCCGTAGTCCAGGTACCTGAATTCACGTTGAGTAAAATTGCATCAATGCCAGGGACAAAAAGAAACAGAAAATATTGATTTTAAATTAAACTTGGTTGATATGAATTATTTTAGAAGATACTCATATAAAAAGTTTTTAAAAATTATACCAGTGCCAGTATTTAGAAAAAAAAACACTTTAAAACAATTTCGAGTTTCAACAAATTTTTAATAATATTTTAATGCTATCTAGTTCACTTGTATTCAAACAAACCATTGATCACAAAGAGCGACGACGCACACATCACCCGATCTCGAAACCACCTTCTTGTCAGGCTCCTGATACTTGAACGCCATCTTATCGTCCACCAATTTCTGCTGCAAAACTTTCTTGACAGCTTCCACTTTCTGGCCCTTGTATTCTGCTGGTAGCTGCGGAAAAGATTAAAGTTTTCTATGATTTCAATGCACACATTACTTATGCACAAGTAAAAAATTATTAGTACATTCGTACATTTATAGTTATTAATAACTGTTAGTCAGATACCTATATAATAAAATAAGTATAAAGTTTAAGATGTCTAATAGTGTGGTAAGTGAAAATATTTCGTATCTATTAAAACTTTTGACAATTATTTAATTAAACGTTATTCAAACCAGCATTTTTCCTTCATAGAATCCAGCCTTGTAAACTTTTTCCTTCGCTTCTCTTAGCTTTTCAGTGTCGTTTTGACTTTTTATTTTCATGTCGTTGTAAACCTTCACGGCAGCCATGTGTCCAAACTCACTCGTTTCAATTATGGCAACCTGTACATGTTAAACATATTTTAACTTTGTTATAAGTTACAATATTCATTAAAGTAGAAGGTAGCAAAAACAATATATTTTTAACTATTATGTTTAAAGAAGAATAAAAAGGCAGATTGTAGTTTTAGCCATATTAAGTTTGTATTAAATAAAAGAATCTAGAAAAATTGCAAAAACTATTTGGTTCTTAGATCATTACTTTATATTAGTGTTTTTTTAAGAAATAAATTTAACTATTCATATATAGTTGAGTGTATAGTAGCATGCACGGCATAATTAAAAGAGCCAAATTAAGGAAATAAACAATATAGATACCAGTTAAAAAAATAGATGAATATATAAAACTCATACCGGTTCTTTCAGCATTTCATCGGTGATTCCGTACTTTTCTCTGAACGCCTTCTTGTTTTTCAAATCGACAAATGCCGCGTAATCATCAGGCGAGTCTGAAGGCACCGAAGTGACGACTCCGGTTCCCTTGTCTTCCTTGATTGTCATCATCGGCAGTGTGTAGATCACCTCCTGCTGGGTGAGAGGGGCGGACAGCTTGACACCGATGATGTCAGTTCCTTGAAGTTCGGCTTCCACGTGAAACTTTCCGTTTTCACAGGTCAGTTTCTGGAAAGACATGTTCCTGGCAGCTCTCTTGGTGCTCACGCAAACCTCCCCGCTTTTCAGCTTGTAAGCAACGTAATTGATTTCGGGGTGAATCCAGCAGTTGGTCTGTCCGTACATTGTTTCAGGACGGAGAGTGGCGGCGACTAAGAACACATCAGTGTTTCCTTCAAATTTCCTGTTAAAAAATTAAGTCATAACTTTGTATTAAACTTAAATTAAAATATAAACAAGCCTTACTTTGTTTACCATAAGTTATAAAAACAACAAAATAAGCTACATTAGGATTTTGTAGTAAAGAAGAGTTTAAAAAAGATGCAATTTTAAAGTAATGAATTGATAATAAAAAAATTCAGATAACTGAAATTATCTTTTTGATTAATTCAATCAAACTTACTTGAGTTTCTCGGGGAATGGAGCAAGCAGCTTCATTTTGATTGCAGTGTACTCCTGTGGTGCAGCGCCCTCCCCTGACGATCTGTCGTGGTCCATACACGGCTGATTGTCCTTGGGAGAGAAAATTGTGTGACGCTCACCAAACTTCACTTTGCCGCGCTCCTGTTTGACAACATTGAAATTTATTTGAAAGTTGACAACATAATTTCTAAGCTCAAAGCTAAAAAAAAATTTTTTACAGTTATAAACAAGAGTGAATGTTAATTGTTCTTTTTTAATAACTTATTCTTAAAAAAAAACTTAGTTTATTAAAAGTAAAAAAACTAATATCCTATCACTAAATATCACTATCTATAAAAACTATATCTATACTATACTTTGAATTCTTTAGAATGACTAAGTCTTATTATCAGAAGTTTTGAATAGCACTTTAGTAAAACCTTAAGCACTTGAGGAATACTTTTTTGTTTTTTTTTTAGAACTTGCATTGTTCTAGTTTGAAATTAGTTATCAAAATCAACTCTTTTAGTTTCAAAAACATCAAACACAGAATGTATAAATCTACCTTGAGTGTTTTGAACTGCCACCTTACAAATGAATCGTAAAATGGGTTTTTGTCGGTGGTAATAAAACTCCTCCTCCAGTCCACCTTCAGTCCCATCTTGGTCAGATCCTGTTTTGCCAGGGGTGGAAAATGCTCAAGCCAGTGTGATGCGTCCGAGAACTTTTTGATTTCTTCATCTTTAAGTCCAATCAGCTTCATAATCTGCCATTGGTAACAGGCACCAGCCTTTTTAGAAGTGGCTTTGGCTTTCTTGCTTTTTCCTTTCTTTTCCATTTCTATTTGGTTGTTTTTATATAAGAAAACGAACTTTTAGCTAAAACATTTGAAGACATTAAATAGAAAAGGTAAAGACCAAGCCTTTGTTTTAAAGAAGTTTCAGTCTGTAAAAATTTTATAATAGAATGCTTTTTTTCGTTTATTTTCCATAAAACTTTTACATATTGTTATGAAACAAAAACTGGTTGTTTTAATTAAAAGTTCAATATTTATAGTTTTTATTAATAATTAATTTACATACCAGCTTCAACATCTTTCTTCTTTTCAACCACTGGCTCGGATTCTTCTGGAAATTTTGGCGGATAACCGAAATCTTCCATTTCTCTTTTCAGCTTATCGGCACAAGCCTTGATGGGCATACCAGTGCAGTGGAAAGCAAACGGGTAGAGACACTTTTTACCCATCATGCGCTGGAAGCCAACCGCAAACTCGCTTTTTGAGAGGGTGAATGTGTGGCCCAGATGCAGGCGTCCGTTCATGTACGGGTACGGAAAAGTTGTCATGAACTTTCCACCCCTGAAAAGTAGGTGGTTGTTAATTAGAACGCTTAAGGCTAGATGACTTGTTAATTCTTTACAGTGGAAACAATGAGTATGTAAATTAGTACAGCTTAATTCAATTAAAATCAAATTTTCAAGTTTTTTTACGAATTTAGTAATTAAATGATAATTGGACATATTGGCAAATTAAAGTCAAGTAGCAGAACAGTAAGAAATATGTTTTATAAAAATAAAACAATCTCGTTTAAATTGGTCTACATCTATATATTAAATTTATAAAAATGCTTAATAAAATATCAAAAACATGTGAATAAAAGGAAATACATTATATGAAACCATAGTTTTATCTGATACTTTTCACATAAAATATGTAAGTATTGGTTTTAAATACACTCTAAAAACTAAATTAATAAGATTTATAGTACATTGTTGTTTTGAGTATTAAACTTAAATCAAAATATTCACCAGTTATGTCCAAATTAATGAGTTTAAAATACTAAGGTCATTAGTTTAATAAAACCATTGCAAAAATTAACTAACTCCCAATTTTCTTCTGCTTCAGGAGCATTTGCTTCAAAAACTTTTGAACTTTCCCATCTATTTTGTACAGCTGCTTCGATTTCCTTAAGCTTTTCCAGTTTCTGAGTTCCTTTTCTTGAGTCCTTGAATTCAAAAAATTAAAATATTTAATGAATTAAAAAATATTTTCTTGTTTAAATGATATATATAACACGTTGTAAACAGCCAAAGTTGAAAAATATTATATTTCAATATAGTAATTAAACTTTTAAGAAAAAAATTCTTATTAAAAATATAAATAAAATATTTAAAGTAATCTATTTTAAATTGTAATTTTATAATCTTTGATCAAAATGCTGTATTATATATTATTAATTCACTAACCATTTTTGTTTTTCTTCTTAATATGAGATTCTTTTATTATAGTAGTCTGTAAAAAAATATTTAGTGTGTTTACTAACCACAAATCAAAACATTTTCATTTCAACAAAAAATTAAGTTCTACTATAATAAAAGAAATAAAAATATACAAAAATATGTGAATAACTTACTGTTAACAACTAGTGTTTTATAAAAAAAATATGTGTACCATGATACTAAGAAAAATTCTAAAATTTGAAAAATGTTTCTAGCTTAATTTTGAGAAAACCCTGCACAAAGAATATCTCCTACACAAAAAATTTCATTTTTCCCGAGACAACTATTTAAGAATACAGGGCTTGTTTTTACTTCATAATGCTTATTCTAATTTGTACCATACTTGGTTTGATAATTTGTTTCATTTTAGTTCTAGATATTATACTAGTTTTAAAGAAAAGTAAATAGGCAACTTAGTAAGCAGAACCTTATCATCACAAAAGATCATAATTTAAAATTATTAAGTAACGTAAGATACTACAAAGCAAAAGACTTAAGTACAATAGTTACACATGATAACTTTAAAGAACAACAAGAACTAGTAAATAACTAAAAATTACAATACTTTATCATTTAAAAAAAATCATGCAATAAAAGAAACAAAAGTTTTATAGAACTTATTAATTTACAACTTGTAAGGTTATAATTTAGTGTACAACCACACTAACAACTATAATTAAATTTATGCTTAATTTATACTAAATGCTGATAACAAATAACACTTAGAGGTACTCTATACAAAACTATGCATGAAATTAAATGAACATATAGAAATATTGAATTAAAGAACCATTGCAAATATTAACAAATATAAAGAACCATGAAAAACATTAAAACTTTAAGGTTTATAAACTACTTTGAATGTTATTAAATACAAACACTTTAAATACAATTTAAATCTATAAGCACTTTACTTTGAGAACCTTTATACTAAATGACAATTAACAGCTTGAAACTAAAACTATAAAAATACTTAAAGAGAAGAAAACATTCTAAAGTAAAAACTTTACACAAAACAATCAAACAATATAAATGTCTGTTCTGGAATAACATGGTCAATGCAGCGGGCTGTGGCTAGAATGCCCCCAGCTCCAACTGATGAGAGTTTATATGTGGCTGTAATATGGGAATGCAAACTTGCATCAGTAAAACACATGAAACATGAGAGCTTTCTCTTAAACGCTTGGATGAACATGAAGTTTAACTCAAAAATTTACATTAAATTTAAACAGTTACTAAATGTAAGTTTATATCCAGTTACAAACTGTTTCATGCTTTCACAATGATCATAAGTGAGAAAAACTAATAATTGAAAAATATTTGATATATATAGTACTAGCATAGTAATAAGTCATGAAATGTAAATGTTAATGTGATTATTAACAAATTAAATTATTATTTTCTAGTTTAACTAAATTATTATAAACTTTTTTTAAAATATAAAAATGTAATCAAATAAAGCCTAAAAAACTTCAAATAAAAACATATAACTTTATTAAACATAATTCCTAAAATTAAAATGATACTTGTGAAGTATATTATATTCTTACCAATGTTATACTAACTACTTGGGCAACATTTGCAAGTTTATAAGCTCATGCTCTTTATAAGCTACCAAAAGTAATATTATTATTTATAAAAAAACAATTTATAAATTTATTATTTAATTTGAATCTTAAGGTTCTTAAATTTCATATTTAGAGTTATAAAAATCTACTAGATTTGGTTCTTTAAACTGCATAACTATCTCTATGATGGTGTATGCATAATACCTGCTACATACTGACTGATCTTAAGCAGGTTTACTTTGTATAACAAACTAATAATGCAATCTTTATGATTAAATTCTTTTATCTCGATATTTATGGTTACTAATTAGTTTGATATAACTTATATCTGAAAGAGAACTTTAAAGGATTTGTAATTAAATTTTTACTAGTTGAAGGCTTTTGAAAATAAGGAATTTTGTAAATTTAAACTGACAGAACCACTCTTTTTATTAAATTTTGTCAAATTTCCTGACATTTTTCAAAAACCCCCATTTTTTCTAGACTTTTCCTGACTTTTGTAATTTTTTTTAGTTTTTCCTGACTTTTCCTGGTTTCCTGACCTTGTGGCAACCCTGTCTATATAAAACTAGACATGACATTAAATGAGCATATTGAATTAAAGAACCATTGCAAACAATAACAAATATAAAGAACCATGAAAAATATAAAAATTTAAAGGTTTATAAACTACTTTAAATGTTAGTAAAACCTTTAAAGATAATTCAAATCTATAAGCATTTTACTATGAGAAACTTCATATTAAAATGAGAATAAGCAGCTTGAAACTAAAACTATAAAAATACTTAAAGAGAAGAAAACATTCTAAAGTAAAAACTTTACACAAAACAATCAAACAATATAAATGTCTGTTCTGGAATAACATGGTCAATGCAGCGGGCTGTGGCTAGAATGCCCCCAGCTCCAACTGATGAGAGTTTATATGTTGCTGTAACATGGGAATGAAAATTTGCATCAGTAAAACACATGAAACATGAGAGCTTTCTCTTAAACGCTTGGATGAACATGAAGTTTAACTCAAAAATTTACATTAAATTTAAACAGTTACTAAATGTAAGTTTATATCCAGTTACAAACTGTTTCATGCTTTCACAATGATCATAAGTGAGAAAAACTAATAAGTGACAAAATATATTTAATATATATAGTACTAGCATAGTAATTAGTCATGTAATGTAAATGTTAATTTGATTATTAACAAATTAAATAACTTATTATTTTCATAGTTTAACTAAATTATTATAAACATTTTAGAAAAACTAAAAACCTAATCAAATAAAGTTTTAAAAAAAGTTCAAATAAAAACATATAACTTTATTAAACATAGTTCCTAAAATTAAAATAATACTTGTGAAGTATATTATATTCTTACCAATGTTATACTAACTACTTGGGCAACATTTGCAAGTTTATAAGCTCATGCTCTTTATAAGCTACACAAAAGTAATGTTATTATTTATAAAAAACAAGTTATAAATTTATTATTTGACTTGAAGCTTAAGGTTCTTAAATTTCATATTTAGAGTTATAGAAATCTATTAATTTTGGTACTGTATAATTGTCTCTTAGATCAGTGCTTCTCAACCTTTTTCTAGTGGCAGAACCCTTTTTTAACGTTCAACTTTTCCGCAAAACCCCTAATTTAGTTTTACATAAAAAGTTTAATATAATATTTTTTGCAAAAAACAAAAGAATTTCAGTGAAATTAAAGTAGAATTTTTTAAGTAAAAAATAAGCTTTTATACATATTAAATTTTAAATCAAGCTAATAGACATCTTTTTAAACATTTTTACACCGTTTGAATCAATATAATATACCAAAAATAAAGTTCTGATAAAAAATTTTATTTAGTTTTATTGTGTAAACATTTAGAATTTGTTTTGATTACTCCTACATTGTTTGCTTTAGTGATAATAGCAGTATTTTCATGACTTCACTAAAAATAAACAATGAACTTTACCGCAAGATCAACAACAACAGCATCCGAGACAATCCTACGACCGGTTTCGTCCTTATTAGGACTCATCAGGCAGGAATAGTCGCGAGAAACCGCTATTGTGATCTTAAACAAGCGGGCTTAAGTACTAAGTACTGAAGCGATCGTTTGTGGGTAAAGTTGAAAAAATGACACAGCTATATCATTCACAGCTCAACGTCTCAGACATTGTCAGCTTGTTGTGAGATTGTAGTCTGCGCTCGTTTGATCAGTTTTAGCCAATATTTATTTCGGCCATCATCAACAATGTTGAGATGTTTTATGCCATCGATAATAAACAATGAACTTTACCGCAAGATCACTAAAAATAGAAATTCAAAAATATGCGCAACCAGAACACCTATTAATTATGAATACCTATTAAAATTTTACCGCTAGATACACACTAAACAGATCAATGAATGCTATAATTATATATGTTTTCCTTTTTTTTGAAGTTTTATGATTTATGTTTTTTTTTTCTTTCAAATTTCGAAAGGCTTCGCGGAACCCCTGAGCGACCTCGCGGAACCCCATTTCAGAAGCACTGTCTTAGATGGTGTATGCATAATACCTGCTACGTACTGACTGATCTTAAGCAGGTTTACTTTATATAACAAAGTAATAATGCAATATTTATGAATAATTTTTTTTATTTTGATATTTATGGTTACTAATTAGTTTGATATAACTTATATCTGAAAGAAAATTCTAATATGTAACTTTAAATTATACTTATTCGAACTATTATCCACCATCATTAAAAACATATGAACTATAAAAAAAACTATTATAATTCTTTGTTTAAAACTAATGTACTGTAAAACTTCAGATTAAATTAAATATATTTTAAACGCTCTATTTTTATATAAAAACTATTTTTAACCTAATAGCTAATATTAAAATCATTATTATACAAAACACTAATATCTTTTAAAACATATTTAACCCATTTAACTATCATAAAGCATAATAAAAAATTTGATGTCAAATGTTTGATAACTTTTTTTCTGAAGTTAATTCAAAAAAATAGAGGTATTTAAATAAATTATACATTACTAAATAATTAAAAAGTACTTCATTTCAATAGATGAAAACAAAACATTTAAATCAGGGAATAATTTTTATGCAATAAAATTAAGTTCTAAAAAACATATCTCTCAAATTAAACAAACTGATTTTATACTAGTTCAAATGTATTGTAATATTCCTACCATTAAATACACTACATTACATTGTTATATAAATTTAGTAAATCATGTAAAATCCAAATTACTTCAAGTAGTGTTATCATTTATATATGAAAATTTAGTGCAAAGTAAATTTTGTCAAAGCTAAAAATCATTAAAAACACTTATATAATTAAAAAATGCTATTTTTGTTAATAGTTTGAGTTGCACATGTTATTAGTTTAAATTACATACTGACTAAAGATTAACAGCTTTATTTTATATACTCTATCAATGATACAATCTTCCTGATGCAATGCTTTAAACTTCGAATCAAATTACTTATGGTTTATAAGAAGCTACTTTAAGCTCATTTTACCAGCTTATATGACTAAAAGAAAAAATTGAAGTTAAATAAAATAAAATAATTTGATAAAAATTATATATTTTCAAAACAAGTTTAACAGACATTTATTATACAAAATTCTTATAAAATTAGTATACTGAAAGGCTTTAGATATTAAAAATATATATAAATAAATACTGAATAAATTTTTCAATTTTTTTATTTTTTAAACTTTCAAATACTTGACTTGAGGCTAACATATTTTTTTACAAATTTAAATAACTTTCTAAATTAATATCTTAAAATGGAACTGATAGTTATTAGATTTATTACAATATTCCTACTTACTGTACAATATATATCAGAGGCAATTTGCAAATTTAACTGATATATACTATTTAACATATAATACTTTGCATGTCATTTTTTGATGAAACACATTTAAAAAATATATATATAAGTTTTTATCTTAAATTAATTTCCACAATCAATTTATAAAAAAAAATTGTAGTAATTGTTATTCAATGTTTTATGTCTTAAATAAAAAAATCAGTAAAAACATTCAAAATAGGTTGAGGTTAATAACTGCTATCTAAAAGTATTTACAAATTTTATAATTTTATCTAGTGTTTTTTTGAGTTATATTTCTATGTATTTTCCAGTGGAAACCCTGCAAAAGATATTTCTTTACACCAAGTCCATTGACTTTAGCTATGAGCGCTTACGTTTATACTTTATTATTAAGAAAGAGTAAGTGCAACAAAAAATGAGAGATTAAAAGTGAGTTAATCATCTTTTACACAATTTAGTCTTATATTATTGACTTTTAAATAAGCTAAAAGTTGCTTTTTACAGATTTTGAAAGTTCAATTTTTTTTTTTGAGATATAGCAGGTCAAGTCAGAGGCAACAATAGGTTCTTTATGGGGGGCGCAACTAAAACAGCAAAGAAAGACTATTTCATTAAAAATCTATCTTCTCCTACGTTTTTTGAGATAACTACCTCAAACTTCCAGGAAATGTTCCTTGGAATGTTTAGAAAATTCTGTCGGAACAAAATTAAAAAAACTAAAAAATAAAAAAATTAAAAAAAAACCCTATGCAAAGGGTATAAAAAAGATGTATAAATTCATCAAGAATGTTATAATATCTTTATTCAATTTGTAATTAGATTGATGGAAAAATTTATATACAAGATCAAATTATGCATCTTCAACATTTATTTAGGATGATCCCAGTTTGATTATGTGGAACTTTTGAAAATATAACAATAAACAAATTGTTTCAATAAATAAATTTAAAACTTTTTATTGTTTAAATTGACAACTAAAAGTAAAAAAAGTTATAAACACTTAAATCATTTAATTTAATTTAAAAAAGACATAAGTGTATTTTTAAAGCAATTTTAAATAATTAAACTAATTTTCAAAGTTTATAAAAAATATTCATTATTATCATAACTTTAACTAACCGTTGAAAATTCACCGATTTCCAAAGCAAATAGATCCATTTTGGTTTTATTCAAAAGATTTATATAAATGCTGTTATTAACATTGTACATTCAGCAAGTGAAATACTACAAATTATAATAAATGTTTATATCTGATAATAATGAACTTGTTTTATTAGTACTTTAATCTTTTTTTTCATTAACACTGTAATTATAATATTATAAAGTTAATGGCTTAACCTTCTTTTAACACATTTTAAAATCAAAAAAGAAAATTTTTTAGTGCGTTTGTAGGGTGGCTGTCAAATTTGCATGAGCGTACAAAATTGCACAAGGTCACAAAATGTACAAAGACTCTTTTGCAGAAGGGGACAAAATTGCACAAAGACTTTTTTGCACGGAGAAATTTTTGAATGGGTTGAATTTTTTTTCAGTTGTATTTTATAGTTGTTTTATTTAATTTATATATTTTTTTAATTTTGATTTTTTGTTTTTACTATCAGTGATACCCCTAACCCTTGGTCGGTAACATATTTTTTTTAATTTTTTAACTAATTTTATTTTAATTAATTTTTTTTTTTTACACTGTTATCCCTAACCTTGGTCAGTAATGTTTTTTTTTTACAATTTATCTGTTAGTTATTTTTTATGTTTTGTTTTATTTATTTATTTTTTTTACTCTTGTGCAAAATTGACCCTTTGTGCAAAATTGTATTCGTGCAATTTTGTTCTCGTGCAATTTTGTCTTTGTGCAATTTTAACCCATTCCCATTTTTGTATGCTAAGATATGTAAAAACGAATATAGTAAACTATAGTCAAAATATTTATTTATAGTAACCTATGTTATAAAAATTAAGCCTGAAAAAAAGAGTTCAAATAAGACATCAATTAAAAGCTTCTTTTGATAATTACTTATATGCAAAAAGAAACGTAATTAAACAATCCTTATGATTTAAGTTAAGTATTTAAATGTTTATCTTAGCCTGGAAATCTAAGCCCAAACTGACTACATTGTTTTTGAGTTCAATGGCCTAATGAGCCTGATGATAGAATTTCTAAAAAAAGCTGAGTTAAATGCAACAATATTGAATATCAGTGCTTCATCCATATACAAAAACAGAGCAAAATTTCAGGTTAATTGGTAAACTTGTTTTATACAACTTTATATGATCAACTACTAGAAATTTATAACTATTTTTTTTTACAATTTGCTATATACCTAACATTTTTAACAATAAATATTAAATACTTGGAGTAATTATTCTGCTTTTATGTCCAAAATATTAAAAATAAAATAGTTTTAGTGTTGGCCATGCTAACTAAGTTCTCAGTTGTAGTTGTGAATTAGGTAAATCCCATAATTAAAAAATTAAATAATAGATTCTATCAAGAGCAAAATATACAAGTTTTAAATCATTCCAGTAATATTTGTAGCGTAATAAACTAACTTTTAAACTAAAATTAATAACAAAAGGTATTGATATACATCTTTTCAATACCAAAAAAACTTATAAATCCATCTTTAAGTTTTAAATGTTATAACTAAGTTGAATATAAAATAAATTGATAAATATAAATTCACAACCTTAAACAAATTTTCAAAAAAGTGAATTCTTAAGTTAAAGTCATTTTGATAAACATATTAAATATGAATCTACAAATAATTTGATTTGGTAAAGGATTTAAACAACCCCTTCTAAATATAATTGCATATGCAGTGTATATTTGTTGTCGTATATTATTAGGGTTTCATGAGAATTAACTCTATTTTAAAACTATAACAGTTCAAATTCAAACAACTCAATCAAAAAATTGAAATATTATTTGCATAGCAAGTTATATTAAACTTATAGCGAATTTTTCTCTAACTTTTGTTTTCTACGCAGAGCTGTTATCAATAAAAACTCAAAAAATCTTAAGTTTTGTTTTTAAACCTAAGGCGATTCTGATTAGCTATAATTTAACTTGTTGTTATTTTAAGTTAAAAGAAATAAAACTTTTCTTCGGTTTGTTTTTTATATATTTGGATAAGGTTGGTTAGGGTATAGAATATACAGATTACAGATGTTCTTAATATACTGTCTGCTGTATTATCGCTTCACCTAATTGGCACAATGTTATAAATGGAAATTTTCCAAATGCCTACAACTGCAGTGCATCCGCTGTCAGCCCGTTGTTTACCTATAGTTTTTAAATAAAACTTTGATAACAAAACAGTTATATGCAAACACTTATTATAGAAAATTTTATGTTTCATTGATAATGGACATTTTTTTTTTCTATGATATACATATTGTTTTACATGTATATTTGATATACTTACATGTATTTTTTACTAATAAGTTGTTTTGTAGCAATTTTTTTTGGTTAGGTAAGTTCTATAGCAGGACATGTAGAGAAAACACTGATAGGTTTAATTTATATAGAAAGTAATTATATATTTTGATAAACTTAAGTTGAGAAGGAATAAAAATGTCTTCCTATTTTATAAAGTATATAATTTTTCAATGACAGTCGTTTTTAAAGTAAACAAACTACTTAAGTTTTAGTATTAAATTTTTTTATTAATTTAACTTACTAAAAATGCTTCAAGTCAACAAAATTTCTGCATAACCTAACAAATCACCACTTTTTTTTACTGATACAATCTACTTTTAAAAATTTCCTAAGATACAAAACCAACTATTAAATATTTTTAGCCGTTGTAGTTTATTAACGTAAAGAACTATCAAAATATATACTAACAAAGTAAACGAACAAATTCTAATAATCAAATGTTTTAAATATGCATTATATCGAAAAGTATTAATTCAGAAAATTACCATAAAGAGGTTTTTAGTTAAACTGAAATTAAAATATATTTATTGATAAAAAACAAAAAAAAATTAAACCTGCGTTAACTAAACCTTAACTTTGAATTTTTTGTTTTAAAAGTAAAAAAAAAAAAAGCATAGTTTATTTTTTTGTTTATTATCAGATTAAAATTAAAATTCAATGTAACACAGAAAGGATATAAAATAACTTTTAAGTTTGTAGCTAATTGTACTTACTTTTGTGATTGTTTTTGAAACTGCGCTGTAAAAGAATTAAAGACGGTGGATATTCATTGTTTTTAATAAAACTTATTATTTTGTACTTAATGTAAATAAAAAATATTTTTAAAGACAACTAACTACTGATGTGAAAACCACTAAACTTGATAAAATTCTATGTTTAATCGATTTATTTGCATATTTTCTTAAAATACCCATGTGGCACATGTCAACCATTTTAAAGCGACAGAATTTACAGAAAATGTTTTATAAAGAACACAGTTACGAACAAAACAATAATAATATTGTATTCATTAATAAGATAAAAATTGTTTTTTTGAAAGCTCACAAACTCAAAAGGCGAGTTTCCACACGCACGAAGACGCTGATCGCCAAAAGATTACACGACAGAGCCGACTTGCGCAAAGTAGAACTTGAAGACGCTGATCGCCAAAAAAAGGGCGAAAACCGGCAAGTGTACGCGGGAACGGTCGGATTTAGAGTTTGTTGAGATTTTATCCTCGCATTTTCAACGATTTTGCAGAGATTTTTTCCTGGCAAATAACAATAATCGGCATACAAAATCCAAGTCTCATTTATTAAAACGCATTTTTTCTTATGTCCTTCGTCATAGTTGGGCTTATTATTATACCACTTGAATGCAAAGTCGCTGACATTGAGTACGGTCCCGTCGGAGAAGGCAAAAGGATTGAATTGCGCGTGGGCATCGTTTGACATGTTGTTGGGTCTGATTTCAAGCCAGATTGGATTTTTGTAATTGGTTTCTTCGCGATAGGCCAGTATTGTCAGAAAGGATTTTTTGGCGTTGTAACTGTGAATAAAACGTACTTTTAGTTTTATCAAATGTGTGTTAGTTCTTTGGAACTTTATTTTCCTTCGGATGCATATACAGTTACATCATTTTTTTTGTTTGCATGACTTTTATTTTTCACTAGAGTCTTACTTCGATAGTTTTTTGTGTTTATGAATACAGACAAAACACACTTTCACGTTAAATAAGTACATGACAAATTAATTAAATAATTGTCTATTCTACTATTTTGTATAATTAGTTTATTGAACAACAACAAAAATAACGCTCAAAATATTTGGTCACGGAACCTGGTGCACGAAGAACCTTTGGGTTAACAAGTTGCACACCACGGATACCTTTTAACGTTTTGTTCAGGAGAAACATCAAGCTTTATACAACTTTATAGTTATGTATTTTTTATATAAAAAAGAACGTTTTTTTAAATTGTCAACAACTGTTTCAATGCTTAACGCATATTTTCAGAGCAATATTAAAGCCTTGTTACCGATGTTTTCTTTTATTTACAACAATCACGTAAACTCATTTGAAAATTATTTGATACGTAACAATATGTAATTTTGTAATTAAAAAAAATCGCCAATAAAGCTTTATTTTGCTCTGAAGACATGCGTTAAACATTGAAACAGTTTTAAGTAGTTTGAAGAATAGTTGATTTTGATAATAAATATTTATTTCTGCAGTTTGCAATGCATAGAAAACTTTGATCTAAAGCAGGGTTTCGCAAAATTAATTACTAAATCGCTCTCTTTTTAGAAAATTGAAAAAAAATCGCCCCCATGATTTTATAAAGTATCTTATCTTTAGTACGCACTTTTGAGCCAAAAAAGTTGTTTTCGAAATGCAATTTAGTCTGAAACTTCTTATGCCTGCACTTTTGGGCTGTGTTCAAAGCATTTTACAGGGCTTTAAAAAATAATTTACAGTTATTTGTTTATAAGCCCAGTAAAGTGTATTCAAGTACTTTATTATTAAAAAGCCTTGTGTAATCTGTAATTAATTCTGTTTAAATATGAATTGTTTTGAAGCTAATGAAAGCTTTAGGTTAGTGGTGAACAACAGTAAGCAAGTTATTTTTACTAACTTTTAGCTCTTAAACAGAAATCTTTCAAATAGCGTTGCTAAGAATTTAGTTAAAACTTGTATAGGTCATATATTTTAAAAGCAATAATAAACGAGGAAAAAATATCACAAAATCATAAAATATAACTATACAAATCTGTTAAAAATAAAAAATACTAAAAAAACAATTTATTTTCGCATCAAAAGTTGTATATCTGAAATACGAAAATCGTGCAAAATTGGAAGTTTTCTCAAAAATTTATTTAGGCTTTGATTTAAAAAAGAATTTAAAAAAAAATTGAAATAAAAAATTACAACATCATTAAACTCATTTTTATAAGTATGTTTAAAAAAAAAAATTCAAAAAAAATTAATATTTTTTGAAAAAAGGTTGTAGAAAAAAAAAAAAAAAAATTATTAAATGGGCCCCACTAAAAAAGTCTAACCCCAATTTAATGGATTTTTTTAAATTAAAGACAAAGGACCGTTAAAAAATTTTTAATTAGCTTTTAAGATAAGGAAAATAATTGTGTCTTAAGTTTGGAAATTTTTATAAAATTCCTAAAAACGCTCTCAAGCTAAGTTCACGCTCGTATTTTTTTTTCTTTTTCATTTATACCCTTAACCCTAACCCACCTTATCCAAACATATTAAAAACTTATTAAAATTAAAACTTTAATAAATAAAGCTAAGAATAACATTTTTTTTTCATTGCTGACTCAGCAAATATGAGGGAAAACACCTAGAGTTTCAATAAAACTCATTTTCTAAAAACCATAAGTGTATTCAAAACAATGAATACGATTCGGAAAAGTATCAAGGGACAAGAATAAAATACTTGGAGCTAATGAACACACAATAAAAGAATTAAGATAAAAACAAATTTTTAAGTGTAGTACATAAAACAATTTATAAAAATAAATTTGAAAAAAAATTTGTTTACCAAAATACTAAAGCAATATTTTTTAAACCTAGATTTATAAAATCTCCTATACATTATATTATGTCCTGGACAAGACGTTAAAGGTATATGTGGTGTGTGACTCGATAACCGAAAGGTTTTTTCTTACACCAAGTCCTAAGACCAATTATTTTAAGTGTCTTTTTTGTCGTTCAATATACTATACTATAACTGCAAATATAAAACGTCAATAAGTATCACAACAAGTATGGATTTTATATTCAAATTTTTGAGAAAAAAAAAACTATATTTTGATGTTTCCTTATCCAAATTTTCTACTTGTTGAAAACAAAAACTTCAGTTTTTATAGTCCGTTCCGTAGTCCTTTTATCTTTATAACCACTGCAGTTTGCTGGCTAAAACTAAAACAAAACCTAGTAGAATCAGCTCTTTTAACTTTTAAAAGTGAAATTAGTTTTTTCTTATTTGGGAGTTTAATTCTGGTTGTAGGCCCAATTACTAAAACCTTAACTCAAGCTTATCTATTTTGGCCAGGCAAAACTCTAAAAAGCCTTTTTTTAATTAAAATATTCAATTTTTGTTGGTTTCACATTTTTTTGAGTTTCTACTTTTTGCTTTATAAATGTGTATCATTTGTTTTGTACTTCACTGTTGACTTCACCATTGTAGAAAAAAATAAACTATTCTTTAAAGCAATTTGTATTTAACCTTAGGTTATTAATTGGTAATTGGAAGACTAAAGATTGTTTTCTTATGTAAAAACTATTGAAAAATTTTAAGTTCTAATAAAAAAATTAAAAGCAACCTGATTTGATGTATGAAACAAAAAAAAGTCTGTTTTTGTGACAATGATGCTTAAAAAAGTGTTAACCTTGTTTTTTACTTCCATTTTAATAATGTCATTCTTGGTCATTATAAAAATGTCATTTTTGGTCATTCTTAGTTTTATTTGTGCTTAATTTAATTTGATTTGTAGGATTTTTTGAAATTGTACTTTAAATAACTTTAAGCTCTTTTTCTTTTAAATCATAATTTATCAGGGTTTAGCTCTGCTAATGTGCATACAATACTGAATGTAATTTTAGATGTTAACTTAACTTAGGTGTTGCTTTAACTGTTAGTATCATTTAAAATTGCATTATTTAAATTTTTTCATTATTATTTTAAGGTTAGAAAGTAGAAAGGATACTAAATCAAAATTACACCAACTTTAAAAGCTGAATTTATACCTAACAAAACAAGTCAAAAGTTACAAAAGCATTTACCAGCTATACTTAGTATTAACAAACAATAATACTTAAAGAAAATAAAAAAGTTTAAATGACTCATTCAGGGTTGCTAAAAAACCTGGAAAATCCTGGAATTTTGCTCTTTAGGCTAAAAAACCTGGAATTTTAGAAGTCTTGAAAAAAAACTTTGAATTTTTAACAATTTTTACATGCTAAGTAGTAAAATTTTGATTCAATACAAAAATTTTATATATAACAATTTTTTATCATCACCAAGAATATTTTTTCCTAATAAACACATATGAAGAAGCTTTAAAGTATCTTTCAATATACTATTTAACTTTCAATATACTGTCGTTATACTATTTAACACAGTTATTTTTGAACTTAATTTTATACCAAAAATTGATCCAAAAACTTGTAATTTTAAAAATCTTGAACTTTTTTTAAAGCTTCAAGAAAATTTGCCAAAAAAATTCGGTAACCCTGTATGTATGTTTCATTGATTGTTGGGTAATATAATGTCCCAGACGTTTAAAGCTCTTTATTTTATGCTTTATCTAAAGGATGTTATTTAGTATGTTAAGAAACAAGTAATGTCATTTCAACTACTACAATTTATCAATTACAACTTAAAATATTTTTCTAAAGAAATTGTAATTTTGACTTAAAGTTTTTAAAAATTTATACTTGAATATGGTTGTACTTAAAAAACTGTTATCAATGTAGACCAGTGTTTCTCAATCTTTTTTCAAAATGCCCCCTTTAAAGAAGTTTAAAAAACTACAGCTCCTCCAACAACATTTCTCAAAAAACTACCATTAAAAAAGATTAGACCCCAAAAATTTTTTTTTTGATCTCCCTCATCAACTCCAGAATATTTAGTATATAGAATATATTAAGTTTCAAGTTATGACCTCATGGCCCTCCTTTGGCCCTTTGCTGCTTATTGTGCCCTAAATTTCAATAATGGCCCCAAGGGGCCACTTTGCTTACTTTGGAGGGAAGAGTTATACTGATGTATTTATACGAAAAAAACTTATAATAATAAAATTAATTGTTTATTTTACTTTACATATTTTAATGTTATGTTGAAACGTCAATATAGTATATTTGTGATTAATGAAATATTAATAGATGAAAGAACATCATGAATTTTAATAATGTAGAAGAATGAGAACTTAAATGGATTAAAATCATAACAAACACAAATTTAAATGGAAATATGAAGCTAAAAACAGGGTGGTTTTTGCTTAACAAGAGCTATTTTTTTCCTTTACTAGATTAATACCCTGTAAATAAAAACCATTAACAAAACAAAATGTAATTATTGACCTTTTTTTTTCCAACCATTGAAATCTTGCATATGTATCCATAAATTATTTAAGCAAGTTTGTATTGTAGTTCGGATATACTTATAAATAATTAATACTTGACTAAGAAAAATGTTAAGGACATGGAAGTCCAACATGTTTTTACAAAAAACAACATTAGCTCTTTTATAAAAGCTTTAAATACAAATTACAAGCCAGTTTTGTAGAATTTATAAATCTTATTTAACTTTTGAGGTACTTTAAATTTTGTAAAAATTTTCCAATACAAAAAAAAAGATTGCAAGTTCTTCATTGTCAATTTTCTCTGAAATTTAAAAAATCACTTAAAATCTATCCACTCCTGCATTTTTTGAGCTGGAAAACTCAAACTTTTAGGAAATGTTCCTTTTATAGTTTAAGCCACTTAAAATGTTGCAATTTTTAAAGTATTAAAAAATAAAAAAAAATTTCAAAAAAAAACACAATTTTTTTGTTTTTTTTATCTGAAAAGTTTTAACAAAATTGAAAAAATTCCAGCATTAAATCTGTTAAAATTTTAGTAATGAACTTTTGCCTAAAGTTTGAAGAAGATAGAAATAGTTTTAATACAACTGTCTTTTTTTGCATTTTTGTTTGTGCCTTCCATTAGGAACCTATTGAGGTCACCGCATTTGATTACTCATAACTAAAAGTTACTTTGAATTTTTTTAAGCGGTTAAAAATTTCTGATAGCTCAGATAAAACTCTACAAAACAAGATAAACTTTTAAAAATCAAGGTGGAACCCCTATGCTCTTAAAGTTATGTTGCTACAACTGCTTTTGATTATAGAAAAACAATTAAGTGTTTCTACTTACAGTAACCTACTATACTTTTTTCAATAAACAGGGTTGCCAAAAAATCTGGAATCCTGGAAAAATCTGGAATTTGACAATTTAGGCAAAAAAAATCTGAAAAAAATTGTAATTCTGAACAAAAATGACTCAAAAACCTATATTTTTGAACTAAGTTTACATATTAGGCGATAAAGTTTTAATAAAATATAAAAAATCTTCCATATATATACTAGAAAGATTTGTATCATCAAGTTTTTTCTTAATTAAATAACACATTTAAAGTAGTTTTACAGTATATTTTCAACAATGTTATATTATTAAAGTAAATTTTTACCTAAACTAAATTTTATAACAAAAGTAGACCAAAAGTCTTGTTCTTTAAAAAACCTGGAAGAAATTCTGAAAACCAGAAAAATTTTTCCAAAAAGCCTTTGACAGCCCTTAATAAATTTACAAAGCTCAAAAAGTAATAAAGAAATAATAGTCATTGGTAAAAATTACTAAATTATAAGCAATATTTGTGTTATGTGAAAAAACTAATATTTTAGAAACATTATCAAAAGTGATCTAAATAAGATAATGATTAATATATATTAAATGAAAAAGGAAGTACTGTATGAAATAAAACAGTTTTTAATATCCTAAAAGTAAAATTTGTTTTAAATTTATACACCTATTAAAATAAAGTTTACAAAAAATGGAATAATTCACTGAGTAAAATTTACCACTTTTTACATCTTAAATTCTTTACGTTCATTCCTTCAAATGAAATGATATAACTAAGAAAAATTCAAATAAAATTAATTATTTTGGTTTTCAAACTAAAACAAAAGTATAATTAGGCAAAAACACTTTATCTCAACTTTATTGTAATAATTTTAGGCATTAAAAGAAAATCCAGGGAAACTAAAAGATTCTCAAGATTTTTCAATTAAACTCAGGAAAATCAAATAATTTTTCCAAATTGAAGGAAAAATAGACTTATCACAATTATTACTTATGGTCAGTTTGAACTTTTTTTAAAACCCAGGCTACTCTGACTTTTTTGAATTTGGAACAATTATTTTAAGGCTGACTCTAGCTAATTTTTATAAATTTTAATTTTAGACTATATTTTATGACTTTTTTAAATGTCCTTTTGTATGTTTTTTTGTAGTGTCAGGTATTTTACCTTGGTAAATAGTAAATGTTTTTTTAAATCAATAAATTGTTAATTTAACTTTTTTATAAATTTAGGCTCATTTGATGTGCAGGTTTGCTAACTCATACCGGCTTTTTGCCTCAAAAAATGAAAATGTTGAACTTATACAAAAGTGCCAACGGGTGGATATTATTACACCTTTGTAAGCTAACTTAGAATGACTTTTATTTTATAACCCAGCTTTTTTATAAAGCCAGTAGTCAATGGAAACCTTTTTTTAATGCAATGTATTTCAATACTCAATTTATATGTTCATCTAGTAACAAAATTTAGATATAAATAGTTTTACTTTAGCAGACTAGTTTATTTAAGTTAAATATTATCCTTTATTTCTATATATAAGTTATTATTTTTCTATATATGTTAAGGCCATAGGGAGGGGTAGGCCATGTTTTTTACAAGTTGATCTTATTTTATAGAGTTTTTAATTAGCTTCAAGTTGCTTTTTACCGTTTTTAAAAACTCGAATTAGTTTTTGAGATATGACCGGCCAAAGTTGGGCCGCATAAAAGGTTCCTTATGGGGAAGGAAAAACTAAAACGGCAAAAAAGACTAATGCATTCAAAATCCATCTCCTCCTTCATTTTTTAAGCAATCTTCTTCAAACTTTTACAGTGTATTCTTTATACAATAACAAAAAAACATTGTTTGTGACTTTAAAAAATTTCAAGTAAAAATACCTTTTTTTTTGAAAAAAAAAAAAAATTGATAAAAAATCACTTTTTTATTTTTATTTTTGTCATAAAGTTTTTATTTTTTAAAATTATTAAAATTCACAAATAAAGTTTTTTTCTCATAATGTAAGGAACATTTCCTAAAAATTTGAAGAAGATTGCTTGAAAAATGAAGGAGAAGATAGATTTTAAAGCCCGTTTTTAAAAAATCAAGAAAAACGGCTTTAAAGTTATCCTTTATATACCCTTTATAAAGACAACCCTTTATATAACCGGTCATAAAAAAAAGTTACTTAATATTTTTAAAATCTTAAAAAAGCATCTGAAAGATTATGAAATTTACTATAATATAAGTCTATATGTTATTTTTGGTCAAAAAATGACTTCTACCCCCCCCCCCCCCCCCCCCTATGGCCTTAATCAATTTGTAAGTAAAAAATAGTTAACAATTTTTATATGGTAAAAGACACAGTGAGCCCAGAACTGGATATAGCCAAAAATAAAATTTAGGAATTGTTTTTTGAAGTTTCTGGGTAGAAAGACAAGATCTTAGGGAATTTAGTGCTTCAAACTAAACTAAAGTTCCGTCTAAAACAAAAGTTATGCCAGTTGGGATTTGAAGTCTTATTGATTTGTTAGAAATTTAATGTCTATAAAAATCGAAAATAAATGGAAAAAAAAAACTAAATTAACATTAAAGTATTTTATTGCTATTTCCATAGTTTGAAAATTGTATTTTTATGATTTATTTAATAAATTTTTCTAGTATTATTAACAATATATGTTGAAAAAAAAAATTAACTAAATTAAACATGTATTTTTGCATGTTTTTTTTTAGCAACATCCTAGTAAACTTTCTAAATTTAAGGAGTTTAAACCTCAAAAAGTGTACATATAATATAAGTCCTCAGATTTAGTAAAAAAAAAAAAGCAAAACATTCTCCAAGTAAGAGTTTTTTAATAAAAAGTAAGCATTCTACAAAGAATTAGCTGATGTGTTTTTCAAAATCACCTTACAGAACGTATTTTAAAAATTTTGATCAGTTAACAGGGTTGCCAAAAAGTCTGGAATTTGACAATTTTGGTAAAAAAGCCTGGAATTTAGGAAATTTTGAAAAAAAAAATCTGGAATTTTGTACAAAAATTGTGAAAAAACCTAGAATCTTTTTTTAATTTTAGTTTTTTACCAATGTTGTATAGAAAAGCTTCTAAATTAAAAAAATTCTAGACATAGAAATAAAGTATATACTATAAATTTTAATTTGTTAAGTTATTACTTTCATTAATGAAACTACTTTTTTACTTGCATTTCCATTGTTTTGAATGTCATTTTAAGTTAGTTAACATAAACCTATTTCTGACTGATGCAGTTTATTAGAGTTTAAAATTACCAGAAAACTAAGAGCAAGAGCAGAAAAAGAGCAGATCAAAATAAAAATGTCTGATGCAATGTTTTATGCCCAATTTAACTTTATAGTTTGATTTATTAGTTGTGCATTGTTTGTATTAAGTAACTATAACAAGTATAATCTAGTTAAATTTAATGTTTATTTAATAATGGTTAATAGTTTTGATTTAGACTACGGTAAAACCTTAAATTTTTTTAATTTTAGTTAATCTTATATCTCTGTGTGGTTGTCAGACTTTTTGATTAAGTGCTTTTCTTTTGTTTGTTAGTTTAATTTTTTAGTCTATGTCATCTATGCATAATACATTTTAGGCTTTGTTGTTTTCTTTTTCATAGATTCTAATTGTAGACTAAAACACTTTATATTAACAAAGTATACATAATAAGTTTATCAAAGATAAAACTAGAAATAAATTCAATGCCTTACAAAAGTTATTTTTGATTAAAGCAATAAATACTTTAGAGAGGCTATCAGTATCAACAACTTGAAAATGCAAATTTTATAGTATTATTTAACTAAATTGGTTGATAAATAATAATGAAAATATACCAAATTAAAACTAACATGAAATTTTAACTAGATTGTATGGCTATTTATGTTATATATCAACATAAAGAATTTTAAACAATTAATGAGAAAAACTTTCAAGAAACTGATTCAAAATATTAGTACAGGTTGCAAACAAAGATTAAATAATAATAATGTATTGTAAAATTAGTTTAAGTCTCTCAAAAAGCACCTTTTTAATTTAAGAATTTACTACTAAAGATGGTCATAAAAAGGTGTACTTTAAAAACCTGGAAGAAATTTTGAAACCTGAAGAAAATTTTCAAAAACCAGTGGCCACTCTGAATTAATTTTTATGAAAAAATAATGTTTTTTATTGAAACATTATATTTTGTATCTGATAAAAATTTGCAACCTCTTAAAAACATAGTTTTTTATAATATGAGTTTTTATTGCCTTGTTTTAGTTTCAAAATAAAGATGTATATCGAAAACATGCATATAGAAAAACTATTTTGTATAAGCTACTTCTAAAAAGTCTAATAACTTTTATTCAATTTACAATAATCGATAGACATAACACTAGACTATATAAAAATTAAATAATAGTTAAGATTTGTGAATATTGATTTTTTCAGAAAATTTATCCCCTTTTTCCTATTAAACACGATTTGGGCCCACTGTGAAACAATTTCAATAAATATAAAAGTCTAAAAGGTTTAATAACTATTTTATCTGAAACTAATCTACATAAAGAGCTTTGGATTTAAATAAATGTTTTTCAGTTGTATAAAAATTATATGTTTTTTAGATTTCTCAAACACAAGTTAGATTAAAAGTATTTAAGTAAAACTTTTGTAAAACTCAGGCTTGTTTGCTTTTTGTTTTTTTGGGAAACTCAAAGTATTTTAAGTTTTTCCCTACACCTCAGGCTAGTTTTTGAGGCCTTCAAACAAATTAAAAAAAAATTACTGTTTTTTCCTAGATATTAAGTCCTTTTGTTATTGTTTTTTTTTTATGAAGAGTTCAACTTCTATTGAAACTTTAAACATTTTTGAATGAATCTTTGTTTTTAATACTGATAATTTTACCAATAAGTTTGGTGCAACTCCGAATAGTTTTTGACCACTCACTAGCTGACTTTCTTGCTTTAAAAAGCAGTAACCTTTCTTTACATTTACAATATCACCTTGCAATGTCAATTACAAAAAAACAAAAGCATTTCTGTTTTTTCAGTTAAATTAGTAATAAAAATGTCAGGCATTCTGGGCATACACTACTCCAACTCATCAGACGAAGAAGATGAGAAGACCTCTGAAGAGCAAGAAGACAAAGGGAGCGGCGGAGAGGCGTCAGAAGAAAACAAAGTGTTCAGCTCGGACAAGGAAGCAGAAAGTTCCAATGAGGAGGATCATGAGGAGAGAGTAGAAGAGAGAGGAGAAAAGGAGAATGTGTCCCACCGGCACGACTTCAGCGAGACAGTGGCCACAGAGTGGGTCAAAGAGGTCATGGCAACAGAGGAGGGGGAGGAAGTTAAACCTCCGTCAAGGGCAACGGGGGCCTGCGACCCTAAGGTGGCTGACACCTACAAGTTCCAGATAGAGAAGTTCAGGGGAATGGACCAGACGTTCAACGAGAACCTGCAGCAGAGGAAGGACTTCAGGAACCCGTCCATCTACGAGAAGCTCATCAAGATATGCAACATCAACGAGAGAGGGACCAACTACCCGAAGAGCGTGTACGACCCAGGCTACTGGTACAGCCAGCCCACCTACCAGGACCTGGCCAGGATGCAGAGAGACCACTACAAGAAGCTGAAGGAGAAGAACGCAAAGGAGGCGGCTCAGAGCGCGGCAACAGGAAGCAAGAAGTCATCGTCGAGGCCGGGTAGCAAAGAGCCGGCAGTGAAGAAGTCAAAATGGGACGCGAAACCAACAGACCTGATCAAGCAGGCGCAGTTAAACAGCTCGGCAAAGTATCCGTTCAACGTTGTGTCCTCGGCTTCAGCAAGTTCCACAACCAAGTCCATTCCCGCCAACGGAAGCTTGTTCAGCAAGGACAAGTGAAAGTGTGAATTTTGTTGCTCACATTTTTGTATTTTATTTTCAATATTTTTTTCTATTTTTATTATTTTATTGCTTTTGAATGACTTTTTAGGGAAATGGAAATGTTTAAAATCTTTTGAAAATTATATGAAATATTAATTGGTAAAGTTTTTACTTGTTGAAGTAATGATTGTAAGATTTTTAGTCTAAGTTTGTAAGATATTAGTCAATGAAAAACAAACCGGAATCTAGATAAACTTTAATACATTTTTTGTTATAACGTTTGAGAATTAGCATTTTTGATAGTATTTAGATAATATGTTTCTTTTTTATATATTAATATGTTCCTATGTTTTAAATATATGTAAATACGTCTATAAACTAGCTATAATTTTTTAATTTCTAGTGACAAAAAGTATCCTTTCCAGTACAGTAGTAAAAAATGTATCATGTTGTTAGAAAAAAGTAAAACTTTATTATTGTAAAGTGATAAAGCTGTTATTGTTATTTTATTTACTGTTTTAGTACTTTTATATTTAAAGGAAACATAAAGTTTGAAAAACATTAAGTAGCTTACTATTTGAAGTTTAAATAAAAAAGACTTTGATATGTTTTTATTTACATTTGTACTTTTTTACTACAAAGGAAAAAAACTAACAAGCTGTTTTTATAATAAAAACTTTTAATTACACCATTTTGTTTTAGGGATACAAACACATAATTTTTATTTAACTTTAAATCATTGAACATTAAAAAAAAAATATATATATTTTAAGTAGTTTTAAAACATATTTAATAAAACTTTACTTTTAGCAATTCTACTTAGTTATAGGATGCTTATAGATTCTAAATAATACAGCTTAGCAGCGCATAAGCTACAAAGTAACAAAGATTAAACTTAAAAATAGTAACTTCAGTTAAAAATAACTCTTTTATGAATCCAATCGATGCAAATGTTATTTATACTTTATTGAAGAATAACAAATTTCCAGGAATTATTCTTAATTTTGTTTATTGTATCAAATTCAAGCAAATAGTTTGAATATTTTTTTATAAATTATAAATAAGCCTGATGTACTGTTAGTTTAAACTGTATTATAAAATTGTTTATTTGATTTATCTTAAGAACTTTAAATTTGTCTCCAATTCAACTATTTTGGTAGAAGAAAAAAAAAGGTATACGCGAATAAAACTATAAATTTCATATATTAATGTATGAAATTTGCTTAAGAAACAAAAGGAATGTTTTGCGAAACTACTTATTTAGCTGATATAAAGCAGGGGGTCGGCAGCATTTTACAAGTAACAGGCCAAATTTCCCAGAAAAAGTTGCTCGCTTTATAAATTAAAGTCTTTCGAGGGCTTTAATTATTCAAAAAATTAGTAATCAAAAAAAAAAATTATTATGATGCAAAATTTTGATAAATTAAGCTAAAATAAAATACTAGTAAATACTAATTATTAAATTGAAAACATTTTTTGTACTTTTTTATCTCAAAAGCTTTGATTTTTAAAGATTTAATACAGTATTTTTCTGAAAAGTACATCGCTGGTCACAAGTTTTAGTTTTTCAGGCCGCAGTTTACCGATCCTGATTTAAAGTCTAATTAAAAAAAATAAAGACAGTGTTTTACTTAGAATATGGATTTTTTATTTTTAAAAAGTTTAATTTGCTACTAAAGAGCCCTACTTGGAAAAAGTTCTTCGTAAAATAAAATTTAAAGTTTCAAAAATTTGGCTTTGTTTGCATATCTATAAGTTGAAAACTATAATTGTTCGATACTATATTGGACTACAAGTATAAAAACGACAAACTTTGAAATAAACTAACACAAAATACTTTATTTGTACGTTACTAAATGTGAAGCTGAAACTCTATGATTTGAACCAGGTTTAATATTTACAGTAAGTACTGATAACTTTTCCGTTTAGAATAGCTAAGTTTTAAAGATGTTGCTAAATAATCAGAAATGTCACGAAAAAAAAAAGGAAAATATTTTCTGCTATGAAAAAATCAAAAAAAAGTTGACTAAGTAGCAAGCATGTTTTAAAATTAGAGTGGGAATTAATGTACATAAAATATAGTTAACAAAAATTAATTACAACAGCAGATAAGTTTTTAGGACCTACTAGGGTTTAAACAAATATTTCTTTTCAAAACATAACTTATGTAAATATGTTTTTTTATAAATATAACAACTAAGGTGTTTAAAAATATTAAGCTTAAATGTATACATGTAACTTTTTTCTTTTTTTACTGTACTTTTATTTTATTAAATGAAATAAAGTTTAATTCAACGATATTGCTTTAAAATTTTAAGTTTGTATTTTAATTTTCTATGAAACGTGTAGGTTCTATAAAACTAATAACTTTTGTAATATTTTGTTTGATTGAACCGGGTAAAATATGTATTTTAGAAACTATAATGGGGTTTTAATTGTATAATAAGAAGTAGTCAATTTTTTACCAGTTTTAAGCCTTAAATATCTTATTAAATGTGTTTGTTAGTTTATCATCTCAAGCTTTTTTACTGTTTCTTCTATTCTGTGTTCTAGTAAGAAACATGTTATTTAAACTAAGCTAAACTTTTTTAAACTGTAGTAAAAAATAATTATAATGACCATTATAAAAATAATTTTTATAGTAATTTTTATACATTTTAAGATTCCAGCTTTACAACCAATTTAGGAAATAATTAAAAAATGTTGTCGTAGGTAATTAATATTTTATGGAACGAAAAAAAAGCACTCAAAAATATTTGGTCAAATGACATTTATCCGGTCTAATAAAGTAGCTGTAAATTCTAGAGTTTTAATTCTATAAGACGTAATTATTTTCTTATTGTACGTGTGAAGTTTGAATAAATATTAAAATAGTACTACAGATATACCCCAATTAAAAGTACAATAAAATGTATAAAGTTTTTCGGTACATAAATTAAGAAACTAGTTTAATTAAAATAAGAACTAAATATCTCTTTTAAACAAAAGTTGAGTTGAAATAAAATAAATACTAAGCATAACTAAATTTTATTTATCATTAGGGTTTTATCTAAAACTAGGGTCGGCAAACTTCGGCCCGCGGGCCAAATGCGGCCCGTGAAGGGTAAATCTGCGGCCTTCGAGCAAGTTATTTTTTTGAATGGAATGCGGCCCGCTAAAGAAAATTTTGCGGCCCGCGAGCATGTAAATGTGGCCCGCTGAATAAAAATATGTTTTAAGTTAAATTTGTTGAGTAAGTTTAGTTTCAAGCTCATGTATAAAATTTTAAAATTATTAAAAGACTTTACTGATTTAGCTTAAAAATGTGAAAAAGACAGGTTAGCGTTCTACCAGGTTTTTTTTCTCAAATCCATAACAACTTTCTTCTTACAACAGCAAATTATTTTCTTAAAAAATAGTGTAACAAGTACTTTGAACTAGTATGATAGATATATAATATCTATTTGGTAAAAACTAACTGCAAATGTTTTCCGTTTTGTACAAAAGTAATGCACAGTAATTAACTAAAATGTCATTTTTTTCCAGTTTAATTTTTTTACACATTTTTTATACCTAAGCTTCTATTAAACATGTTTTATTTATAATTGATATATTTTAGTATACACAAAATATCAAAATAACACAATAATAATAAAAATAATAATTACAGTAATAACAATAAGAAATATGGCTAGTTTTATTTTGGTTTTGACACCTTTGATTTTTTAGAAGTTTTCTTTGCATTTTAAATTAGTTCCTATGCATACCAATGAACAAAGATACTCATATTTTAAACCACTTTTTATTTGATACTTAACGAAATAAAATTTAGTTTATGCATAATTTTCTAACATTATTGTTTCTATATATAATATCTAAGTGTGTACAAACACATATAAAACAATATATATGTCATGAATTAAAAAAGTTTTTGTTAGGTATACTTTTTGTTTTTTAAACCATATTATTTGGCAAAATAAGTTAATTTGTTAACTAATATAAACAGTTGCTGTTTTTTTGGAACTACCTATCTAATACAAACTAGATTGAGAAACGGTAATTTTTTAAGTTTTACATTTTAAATCAAAATAGTTCAAATTCGATCAAATAAACAAATAAAAACTACCACACACTCTGACTATGACTATCTGAAGACTTTAAATCTCAGGCAAATTTAGTTATTTTTCAGTTTTTGGCTTGAATTGTTTTTTGTATGCTAAAATATCAGGCTAATTTTGGTCACTCGGGCTGACTTTTTTGCTTTAAAGAGTGGTAAATTAAATTTATGATGTATGTTTTGTTCAGTGCACAGTGTTGGTTTAAATTGAAATATATTTTAAACTTTAAGTCTTTCAGCTGATATAATTTAAATTATTTTCTATACTAATTGTATACATATAAGTGTGAACAATTAGTGTTGCCAAAAAATCCCGGAAAAGCTTGGAATTTCAGAAATATCGAAAAAACCTGGAATTTTAAACAATTTTTACATGTAAAGTAATGAAATTTTAATTTGACAAAAAAATCTACTATATAAACATTCTTTATTAAAAAACACATTTAAAGTATCTTAACAGTATCTTTTAATTTTTTCTATAATTTATGACTGTTTTTTTTACCTTTAACTTAACTATATACTAAAAATAATAGTAAAAAGTTGTACTTTTTAAAACTTTATATTGGTGCATTGCACCTTTGCTTTTAAAATGTATTTACTTATTGTTGTGCGTTGTTTTGAAACTAAACCTAGAAATTCTTCTAAAAAGTTAAAATTAGTAGAACCACAGTAATAAAAATTCTAAAATTAGCAATATCTGTTGTATCAGTTCTCGCATCTTAACAGATTGATTTAAATCCTAATTTGGTTTATGCGGCTTTATAATCTTCAGAAATTTGCTAAACACGACTTCTTGTTGATATTGAAGAAATAAACAAAAATATTTTACTAACACAAACACAAATTATTAAAATAAGTTTTCAACTCTCAACGGTATCTTTTTTTAGTAACTACTTTTGCTACTTTATAACTTGCCTAAACAGTTTTTTCTGATCAGTCTAAAGTTACTGAAAATAATTATGTGCGTTGTTGAATGAAACCGACTTAAGCAATTTGTTTTGTTTTTTTGTTTCTCGCAATAACTTCAAACTAACGTATTATAGTTCTTATAGCTCGTCTTATAATTCACATTTACTCTTTTTAAATGCAGTAGTGTTATTTCAGATAAAGAATCGCTATAATGCTCAATAAAAAATAGGTTTTTCTTATTCATTAATAGCTATATAAGTTTTCATTACTTTTTTAAAAATGTTCAAAAACTTAATTGTCCATTAAGCTGAGTTACAATAATTTTTTAGTTATATAATTAGTTCAGTGTTAATAAACTTCGGTATTTCTTTATTTTCTGAATGTTATTATTAACAGGTTCTTAAATAGCTTTAACCTAGATGGAATTTAAAAAAGTTTAAAACTAGCCTGTTTGTTTGGCAACCCTGTTTAAAATAAAATTCACAAAATAAAGAAATACCGAAGTAAAAGAAAACTCAGGTGTATCTGAAACTTTTATTTCAAAAACTTTGAATAAATCTTCGAGTTCTCAGAATAGTTTTTGTGACTGTAGTGTAGTTTACTAATTGTAATTTTTACTTTATTTACATGTTGTGCTTTTTATAACAATGATATTTCAGTTATTTATTTAAGCTTGATTAACACAAACTTTTTAGCTGTTTTAACTTGTAGTAAACTTTTTATAGAGTTCCGACATTTTTGCTTTTAAAGTGGCAACAGTGTAAAAGATTAGCTAATTACTAATAAAGTAATGTATTAAAGTTATTCATCATTAATTTTTTTAAAAATTTGATTTAGTTTTTCTAAAGTATAATTAGGTATTAACTTTATTTAATTAACTAACTACTGAATTTTCTAAAGAGTGCAAAATATTTAAGACGAAAAAACTATATTTTGAGTTAACATTTTTGAAATATGAAAAGGTGGTTCAAAATATAAAAGTGTATAAAAGTGATCCATAAATATTTTGCAAGCTTGGTTTTTATAGAGAGTTAGGTTGTAAGTAAAATAATAAAAGTTTTTTATTAAGTTTAACTTATTAAGTATTTAAAAAAGTACATACTTTATTAAGACTTATGTAAATTAAACAATATAAATTCTATTACAAAAGATATTTATATATTTAAAAGGTATTCTATGAGTAGCTAAAAGTCATTTAAAGTAATAAATGTAAAACTATCTCTGGTGTTACTAAAACTAAAGCCAAAAGATTATTCAAATGTCACTTAAACTAAAAATGTTGCCCGCGAAGATTTTGAAAACTTGAAATTTGGCCCACGAACACCAACTACCTGCCGACCCCTGATCTAAAACGACTTTCAATGCAAACTAAATGATGTCAAAATACTAAAAAGTATTTTCATTTTGAGAATCATGTGCTAGTTTTAAAATACAATAATCTGCCACTTAGGTACGCACTATGAACACAGTGTAAAAGTGCGTACAAACCGGCAGTGCGTACCTGGTATGTTTTGGTCTTTAATTACCTACATTAAGTTTAAACATGCTCGTTTATGTTAATATCGCTTTTTATTACAATTTTTACCTTAATTTTTCAATTGTAGATTATGTAAATGTCTATTGCGATGTTAATTATTCTCGTTTGTGTTCTAATTTAGAGGATTATACGCTTTTTACATTTATGTTTAAATCTTGGGGTATGGAAAAATTAATTGCTCTGTTCATTAATTTCGCTTATTTAAATCTTTTACCTTTTAAGGCAGTTTTTTTAGCCTAAATTTTGTTGTATAATAAAAATGGACTAAAAAGCTTTTATTTAAAAAAAATATGTTAAATAAATATATTATTAAATGATTGTTTCAAATATTGCATTTAATAAACAATTTGTAATTTCATAACTTTGTTTCCGGTTTCTTAGTTTTAATTTATTTAAATCTAAAATAGTAAAACTTATTTTAAAATATGACACTTTTGTGATGCTAATTTTTGGTTTGTTTTTAATTTTTGAGTAAAAATAAATGCATTTTAAATACATCGTTTTTAGCTAAAAAATGCGTACCTAAACGGTAAGTTACTGTACAAAACTTTAATAATTGTATTTATCTTTAAAATATTATTTTTATATTTTAAATAATGATGTTTCCGAGGTTTTTTATCCAAGAAAACAAAATACATAGTTTTTCCTTAAAAAATAAAAACTCACAAACTAATTTGCACCAATTTTTTACTTGAAATTTTTAAATTCATTAATTAAAAAAAAAGGCTTTTATTAAGCGAAGAAGCATTAAAGCTTAGGTAAAAATATTTTAAAAGTAGTAACTAAGTTTAAAAAAAACATTAATTATTTTTTTTATGTTTGTCAACTTAAAAAAAGTACGGAAAATTTAATTTAACTTATACGACTATAAGAGTACTTTCGTACATTATGAAATAAAACTTCTAAAAACAGTTTTTGTTGCAACTAAGTTAATTAAGGTCGTATATATTCATAAAATACAAGGTTTAATTACTAAAACAGTCTTTAAATTAAGTTCTAAGCCTTTTTAAAAATCTTTTAGACTCTTATTTTGTTAATTGAGAAGAATTTTATATACATAACTTATTTTCTTAATATGTTAGTAGGAAAGGGAAGTTTTTAAACTTTAAATTCTAAAAAAATTACTTTTATTATCGTATTAGATTAGCAATATCTTTTTTGTTCGTTTAGCAATTTCTATAAGTATAATAATTCTAAATAACATTAAAACTTAACTACTTAATATAAATTTAAAAACCTAGTTATTAAAGGTACACAGTGTTATTTCAGCTTAATGAAAAAGGTTGTTGTAATGTGATAAAAATACTTCAACTAAACTATACCACAGATGTTCTTGTGCTAAAACTTTATTTCAACTAACGGCGTTTCACTGCTCTCAAATAAATTTAAGAACAGATCTACGGAGTCTATAAAATGTTAACACACATTAGAAAAAAAGCAGAAAAAAGCATGTATAATTATGTATAGTATTTATCTAGGTAGCAACTATAAATGGACTTTATGGTTTAAAAACAAAGTTTGGGATAAAAGCATAAAATTATAAAATTGTCTACAAAAAAAACAAATTTAATAAAAGTAGGCACTAAACTTTAGTTAAAGTAATTTTACGCTCTTTTAAATTGTTTCGGTAGTTACATCTTAAAAACTAAATTAAAATGAATTTAAACATGAATCAGAAAAAAGAAATTTTATTATTAAAACCATTATTTATCACTCATTAGCAAAAAAATAAAAAGTATACCGCAGAGAATGAATTAAGGAACTTTTTTTTTTAAACTGTGTTAAAAGTAACACGTAAATTGTTAATTTTTGAATTAAATAATGATTGATTTTTAAAAAAAGTAACAATTTCAATATAGAACACTCTCAGAAGGCAATTTTAAGATTATGAATTAGTAAGGTTAAGCACTGTTGTAGTAAAAACAGTCATAAGTCAATAATATTTAATCATAAATTAATATCAGGGTAGATTTTTTTTTAAAGATAAGGTTAAGCAATAAAAAGCAAACAACATCAATATTAGGGGTAATAAAAATTGAAGGGCTAAAAAAAAATTTGTAAATAACTACTAAAGGGGTGATGTCTAATTAGGAAGGGCAATTATTTTCAATATTTTAAATATGAAAATGAATTCGGGAAACTCTGCTTTAAAGCAAGCTTTTAAACTTTTCTTTTGTAATTTGACAATTACCGTCAAACTCGCTGCGCAGAGTAGCATGTTTGGCGATGATAGCGTCTTTGATTTTCTTCAATTCCTTGGCTTCCATCATATCAATTGTTTTTCTTAAATCTGCATAAGTTTGAACTAAGACATAACAATCATCCTTGAACCTTGTACAAACTTTTTCAAAGGCAGATTCGTAAATTTTTCTGACGTTGTCCACAGATAAAGACTCTCCTTCAAAGTAAGCAGCCTCGACCTTGGCAAATTTACCAAACTCATCGCAGGCCGAACATCCCATGTGAGCCACATATTCGTCGAGTTGAATATAATCACCTAAGGAATGGGTGAACTTCGGAGCAAAATTGTCACTCATTGTTAATACTTAAGTCACGAATCGTCTGTAGATTTTTGAATGCTTGTTAGTTTATTTCGTCTTTAAATTATTAAAAAATACTTAAGTTTCTTTTTAAATTTTAATAGAAACAAATTTACTGTGTAGTAATCACAATATTAGACCAATTGCTTTTATTAAAAAAATCTTAAATGAACGTTTTAGAATTTTAAAAAGCTTAGTTTTTATTGTTTTTTAAATTTTTGACCGGTAGAAAAAAAAGCATACAAACCTGTTTTACATACAGAGTATTAAGAACACTCAATTTAATAAAAAAATTCCCTTAGCTGTATAAATTAAAATGTGTATTAAATGTCTTTTTTCTTAAAGAAACGATCACAGTGCTTTTAAGTTATAATTTTTTTACAACAAAAAATTACTTTGTTTGTAATATATACCTATTATTATACTTATTACTTTGGCAGAATATAATATGAAAAGCTTATATCTGTAAAAATTATATAAAAGTATTAAGTTAACAAACATATTTTTATTATTCCCGACTTCAGCTAGAACAACTTCGAAGCTTAATAAATAAACATAAATAATGTGTTTAGAACATAGAGACACAAATTAAAGGTATCTTTATCTTTAATTAAAAATATGTTTTTGTCTTTACAAACTTTTATTACTCAACCTTTCTTTTTGTAGTTCCAAAAAATTCCTTAAAACTTCTAAGCTTATAACTACGCAAGAAACTAATATTCGTCTAAAACTTAAAATTAGATTTTATAAAATTATACTTTAATATATCCAAAATACTTTAATCGAACGACTATAAATTTATCATAAATAAAAATTAGACCTTAGTCATTGATTTTATTTTGAAAGCTATAAAAGTACATAAAAAAATCTCAACAGTCACACACTACTTAGTAGCATTCTAAAGCTAAAACTAATTGAATAAATACATATCGATCATACGATTGTTATTTTTTAAATGGAATATTTTTAGCGGAAAAAATGTTATAATTTTGTTAGATAAAAAAAGCGACATTATATAGTATTAAAAAAGTCTTTTTAGTAATTAATTTTATTGGAATTTAAAAAGATTGGACGTTTAAATAGTATATACATGTTTATATATGTACATCAAACGTGTAATTAAAGTATACATTAAAGTAAATAATCTATTTCTTGTACTTTTATAGGAAAAAATAGATAGCTAAATACAATGTAAATATTCTTTGCAAATTGATAACTACAAAAAATTTGCAACAACAAATTTTGTTTTATATAAAATAAAAGCGTTTGGAACGAATTTAGTCTCTTTGCGCAAGCTAGCGACTTCTAATAAATTTGAATACTTTTCTTAAAAATATTACATAAATTTTTCTACCTAAATAAAAGTTCGACTTTTTTATACAAACGTATTACTACATACAATGAGTATAACACTCTAGGCGGTTTGATTGAACTCAAGATCTTTTTTAACTCGACATAAAAATAAACCAATAGTTTTCATTTTTTAACTAGAAAAACTTTTAAACAACAGCATTAAAAAATATCTGTCTACAAACAAAGCTCAGCTTATTATTAAAGTGAAATAGATACAACTTTTAAGCAGTGCTTCTTTGAAATAAATATTGCGTATAAAACAAATATTCACTTAAATAAACAAGCTCAGCGGATAACTAACGCAGTTAAGTTTTCAATTTTTTTCAAGCTGTTATCTTGCAGTTTTAATTTAAGGAAAAAACTTTTAAAGGTCTGCTTTGAGAAAATAAATGTTTTTTAAGCTATGTGAACACATTTTCTGACAAAAAACAGAAGATGATTTCACAAACAACGCTAAGGTTATAACTTAATTTTAAGTGGGTTTTGTGTATCAATTTAACAGTTTTTATACTTAATTTAATGTAAAAACGCGTGATAAAAATATCAAACCACGTATTCTTTAATTAATGTTTTATAAGGATGAGGTTTCTTCTTTCCGCCGAAGAAGACCGACCTCACTTATAACGATTCAATTTGCTAATTGCGCCCCATGCCTTTCTTTGTTCAACCAAAACTAAGTTATTAGACGGAAATATTAAATTTAATTCTGATGATTATATATTACAATCTGATATACGATAACCTGCTATTATTAACAACACTCTATTAAGTTAACCTAAAACGCACTTAATACGTTGAGTTTATATACTTTATTTTAAAAATATAATCACGTGAACTAAAAAGCGCAAAAGCAACATGCCCTAGCCCTCTCGTAAAACTCGGCTTTAATACTGTTGCGTAACAATATTTACAATGCAAAATCAACTACACCCGAGCATTATCATTTGATAGCCAGCTAGGGACAAACTATTGTGCTTAACGCACTGCTTAATCTATCGGTACTCTTTACTACAATGAAAAAAAAGAATACGTTGTGGTGTACGAATCAATAACCGAAAGGCTTTTTTGTACACCTGGTCCTTAGACAAAACTTTTTGAGCTTTTTTTTTATCGTTCAATAAACATTACAATAAAATGTAATATTTATTACAAACTATAAGAAATATAGATAACTACTCTCTCGACACAATTAGTGTAAAGCTAATTTAAGTTTGATGAAATGAAAAATCTTTTAAATTTAAAAGTCTTCTTTTAGGTAGAAATTGAGGACTGTACTATAAGTAGATATGGTTGATGTAATCCATGAAAAATTTTGTATACAATATAAAATAGTTTTGTATATGTTTTAAATAACTAGTGCTTATGTTTGAAGTAGTGTTTACTGTGCTAATATTAAAAAAAAATAAATTGTTTATATTCTTTTAGTCATTATTATTCTAGGTATAAAATAGTTTCAAGAAATTTTTAAAAGTTTTAGACAAATGAAATGAGAAATATGTTTCCGATTACTATTGTAAACAATAGAATTTTTAATTTTCGTAAAAATAAGTAATATTTATAAGTAACTTTTGAAAATAGAAAATTTTAGTAAACTAAAAATATAATAGTAACACAATTTTTAAATTTGGTAAGTAAAAATGTACCTAAATTTTTAAAACAGGATTCTTTGCAGAAGGTATATTTTAATTAATAATCTCAAGCTTTAATGTACAATAAAAACAAAAATAACTTTTGCTCTATTAGACAAAAGTTCAATAAAATTTTAGTTCACTTAAATTGTATTTTCTTTTTAAGCAAAGCTAAAAAATTCATTTCAGTTCAAAGTACTGATTATTTTGGTAGACGTGTTGGAGCTTACAATCCTAGTTGGTGCAGAAAAGTTTATTTTATTTTAGACTTATAAAAAATTAAAAGCCGTGGTTAGGCGTGTAGTAAAAAAGTATTAGAATTTTTATATAATGATGATAATTTATAACAACCTGCTGTTATAAACAACTTTCCATTTAGCTAACCTAAAATTAACTTAATTCGACAATCCACGTGAACCGTAAAGCGCATGCGCAACATTCACTACAGAAAATCTAGAACATTCCCCGCCTCTCTCACCAAAGTCGGCTTACTGAGATTATATTTAAACTAAAACCTTTTCTGTCAACTTGATTTAAACTATTTTAACAGAACTATTACAACTATAAAATAGTTTAAAGAAGTTTTTTAAAACGTTTAGCTGAGTTAAAAAGAAAAATTATTCCTAAGAACTTTTTAAATATCAAGTTAAATTTTTTTTCTAAAGTAAAACAGTGAATTTGAAGTAATTTAGTTAAAAAAGTGACACAAATTCTTGTCCCGTCCTGCCGGAGACGGTGGGCTTTAGAACGATTTGACCTTCTTTCGTTGTTTTTCAACATTCGAGACTAAGTTCTTTAGTATATAGTATAGAAAGTAATATTTTTTTTCTATTTCTATTAGCTATATATTAAAATCTGACATAAACAACTATCAATTGAGTTAACCTGAAACGCACTTAGTACCTTGAATTGAATATTTGAAAAATAAATTCAACTAAAATGTGCAACATGCACTAGAATCTAGATAACATCTAGATATGCTCAAATTCCCTGCTTCTTCTTAAATACTGCTTCCTCTACTTTAAAAATATGTTTTTCTCTCGTTCTCTCACGTTAAACCTCACGGAAAGAAAACGAACATTATATTTTCAGTTAAACATTTAGTGGTTGTTTTTTAAGTTAAACATTGTGTTAATCATTAACCTTTTTCCGTATTTTGCTAGTTTCATATTTTACTAACTTCATCTGGTAAATACTTTATGTTTTTTTAATTTTCAGAAAACAAAAATATCAGCTAAATTAGTTTAGTTTTTCATTAAAACAAAACTTGGATATTATACTTATACTTAGAGCTTTTTAAAAAGGCTTTTCAAAAGAAAATACTTAGTTTTTAGTAATACTCAAAATATTTACTAAACAAGTTTGAAATTAGTTTAAATCGTAAAATTTTTAAAATATTTAGTCTTAAAGTTTAATTTTTATTATTTTTATTTAACAACAATTCTCACACCTAACAAATGAAATCCCAACAACAAGTTAGCAACAAGAATACAGAAAGTTTTCAGGCACTATCCATAAATACAAGGGAATGCTGCCTTTTTAACTGTCTTGGATATTTTTTTGTGTTGTTTCTCATCATTTTGTCATTGTTTTTTGTGTAAATGTTTTTATTTAATAAAGATAGTAATCACTGAACGAAAGTTTATATAGTTAACTTAACTAAATATTTATTGTTAACATTGTATATTAAGAGTAGTAATTTTCGATAGGTGTTGCGGAAATGTTGTTTAAGAAGTGTATAAGATCTGAGCGGTATAAGTAAAATACTGTTGATAAAATATGCTAAATTAAACAAAAAAATTATTAATTGGACATAAGGTCAAGTGTTTAGTTTGTTTATATATTCTCAATTTAGTTCATAGGGTATTTTTTATGTATAATAAATTAGTTATAAACAACTAAAAGCACATATATTTACGTTAAGGCCTAAAAACAATTAAAGGTGTTTACAAGTTTTTAACCACTACTGGCGCACTTACTTAAGTCTAGGGGTGCTTTGCACTACTTTACTTCTGTTCAAAGTAGTTACAGATGAACTTTTTGTAGATGTATCGCAAAAAACAAGTTAATTTTGTCACAGACAAATTAATTTTTCCATTATAACAAGTCAGCAGAAGTAGTAAGCCGAATGTATTTAAAAAATTCATTTAATCATTTTTTAGTTTATTGAACAAAAAAAAAATGCTCATAACTGTGGTTTGGAACAAAGAAGATTTTTTGTAAATTTAACAAAACACGACATCATTACTTTAAAACTGGGCTTCCCAAACTTTTTTTCATAATGCCCCTTTTGAAGAAATAAAAAACTATAACCCCTCAAACAACATTTTTCATAAAACTACCTTAAAATACGCTAAGACCTTTTTTGGCCTTCATCATCAACTCCAGAATATTTAAAATAACTTCCAAATAACAGCCTCATGGCCCTCTACGGTCCCTTCACTACTTAGTCCTCCGACTTTGCCCCCTTAATTTCTGAAATAGCCCACTTTAGGAAACTTCACTTTAAATTTTTAGCTACTAAAAAACTATTCTAAACGTTTAAAGACTTAATCTATAACTTTTCATAATTTTTGATAGTATATATTAACTTAAGTTTAATACAATTTTTTTATTTAAACTTACGATCGCAGACTTATTAGAAAAATTTATTTGTAGTCACCACCCACAAGCACTCTATTCGTAAATCGACTGGCTTAACAGAATTAATAAAGTACAGTAACTTGCCGCTTGAGTATTCAGGAAAACCTAGTACTTTCTTATATTAAACTTAACACAAATATGTAAAATGCAAATCAAGATTACAGATGACTATTACTGAAAACGAAAGAAAGTTAAACATAAAAATTGTTATTCTAAAAGCAGATTTGGGAACAAGTTTGAATAGTGCTGTCACAGAACCTTTAAGAAAAACTATTTTTCCAGATTTTTAAGATATTTTACATTAATGCCACACAAAGATATTGATAAACTTGTAGGCATTGATAATGTAAGCAATCAAATATTCCAGGATGAAATATTAAAAAGGCAAACAGTTTTAAAGAAGAACAGCAAGCAGTAAATGAAGAACATAATATTACACCAGATGAGAATGAGCCAATAGATGTTCTTAGTTGTAGTCCAAGTTTATAAGCTAACAATATTTTTGATATCGTTTACAAAAAGTCTGTCATTCTAGAAAAAAACCTCTTCAGCAGAAATGCAAGTAGCTGCTGGTAAAAAACAATTATGGAAAACTACAATTAGGTTTCATAGACTCTAAAAATGTTTTGAAAAGAACTTGCGAGCAACAAAAGCATCTGCTTTACCCAAACGACAAGCTAAACTAGCAGGCTTGTTTTCAAGAGCTCTAAATAAACTTTAATTACGTTCTTTTTTTCGTTGAATATCTAAATTTTAAATTAGGTTTTTTCTACGCTTTTTACATTTATTTTGTAATCATGGAGTATGAAAATGTCAATTGCACTGTTTATTATTTTCGTTCATCAAAATGATTTTTATGATTTAAAAAAGTATTTTTATTCCTACGTTTTAATCAGAGGGTAATGGGTATGTAAATGTATTTTGAACTCTTCATTGTCACAATAAATAAGCAAACTGTAACATTTTTGTTTAAATCTTTGACTTTGATATATAGTATGTGAGATAATATTTTTTTTCTAATTCATTTCGTTTTTGATTCATTTAAATTTGTTACAAATAAATTTTTCAAAGTACATTGTTTTTGTATAACTGCTTTTAGATAGTTCTGCTTTTAAATTCAACAAAAAAAGTAGCATTTTGAACACAGCGATTTCAGTTTAAATAGTGTATACTCAACCGGCATTAAGTTCACAAAAATTGTTTACCCAGCAAGAAGGTATATGAATATAATTCAACCGGTAGCTAAACTAAACCGGTATTTCTTAACTTTGCACTTGCATTATACAAAGATAGCAAAAAGTGAGAGAAACGCATTATCTCTGCCTTTGCTGCTATCTGCAAGGGGTGTATAGCAGCGTGAAGTGAAAGTTTTTATGCTTTTGTTTGCACTTGTGCTGATCGCGCTTTATAGCAACGTTTATTAAAAATGTATTTATTATGAATAGTTTAACTTTATATTAAACAGATCATTTAAATATTATAATTTAATTTAATTTAATTCAAAGACTAATAGCTTGTCAACAACAATTGTTATTACGTTCTTAAAAATTATCTAATACTTGAAACATTAGTATCATAAAAACGAACCCATAAAACAAATTAAATCATAGTTAAAAAAACATTAAGAAGAACAAGATTGCAATTTACTTTAATTTTTTTAACTTAAGAAAAAATAAAACATATACTAGTATTTCCTATACCTAGAAAATGTGCATAGCTCATCATTAATAAAAAAACTTTTACTTTAGATTCAAACCATGGTTTTATTTGAATAAACTGATGTTAGTATGATTTAATTCTATCTATTTCTCTAAGTATGCTTTAAAAAATAAAGTCTAAATAAACTTATTTTGCAATCCTACTCATTAAGAAAGTAGTTCAAGTAGTTAATAACATTTTATACACTATGCAGTATAGCCGATTAAAACAAATTACTTGTTTTAAACTTTCTTAACTAGTACATTTGTGAATAAACCATAAGATCAGTAATAACAATTTTACCGAAAGCAGTACCTAAGCATGTTGTGCTTTAGAAAAAACTGAAATATTTTAGTTTTATGCTGAATAAATTAAAAAAATTAGTTACTACTTATAAAAACTAGGAGATGTGATAGCTTAACATCGAAAAATTCGATTTTGACTTAAAAATAATTTTAGTCAGGTTATCCTCAAGGCCACTTACTAAACGTGCTGAGTGTTTTAGTCGAAATTGCTTAAGATCTACAGCAGAAAAGTTCTTATTTTTATGATTAACACTTTCTTTATTGATGGTTAAGTGCTGTTTCAATACTTTGTATAAATACCATCACGATAAATAAGTGTTATTATTCAAGTGAAGTAATAAATATGATATTAATATAAATGTGCAAGGAACAAAAGAAATAAAATATACATTACAGAGAGTAAAACAAAAACTAAAGAGACAAAAAATAAAATTCGTGAAAGTAAAAACAAATTAAAAAGCTCCTTATATCAGAACTGCAATGCTTACTTTAAACCTAAAACTTTTTAAATAAAAGCTTTTACACCATACCAAAAAACAATTTAATGATATAGACGTCAACTTTCAAGCGGAAACTGAAAAACTTAAAGAACATCTTTATTTTTTATTTTACAGTGAATGTTTTTATTTACTATATTTATTAAGTAATCTTGAATTCTTTTTGCAATAGAAAATTAGTAGTTAAAACAATAGAACACGTCACCGCATTTGATTAACTTGATTTGTACACTTAAATAACTTAAATGAAACTAATCAATTCCATTACTTTTTTTGATCTAATATGAAATCGCGTTTTTAATCAAGCTAAGACGTGAAAATTATTAAGTTACTTAGCTAAACATCAAACTAAATGTTGGCTATAAATAGTATATGTAAGATGCTTTAGCTCAGCGATTCTTAACCTGGGGAAAGTTTACCCCTGGGGGTAAATTCCCTTGCTTTAGGGGTAAGTTTTTTAAGAAGTTTTTTAGGGGTAAGTTATTCATGTTTTACCCATTATCTTATTTAATAAGCTAAAAGTTCAAAAAAAATTTTAATCACTATTCTGTACATTGGGGGTAAATTTCCTTCTAAAAATGGGTAAAACATGAAAAAAAAGGTTATAAACCGCTGCTTTAGCTGTTGATGATATTTAACACTTAACTAAAATAAAAAATAAACAGTTTAAATTTTTCGAACTGACTATTAAAAGATTAAATCTTGTTGAAGTCAGGGTGTAAAATCCACGGTCTCACATCAAGCTTCTCGGTACTTCCCCACAAAACAAACCGGGCGATCTCGCCGTAACTCGTCTCCAGCACGGCGAACTGGGCCAACGTCCTCTTCCCGTCGAACTCGTCCATGCTCCCCGCGCTCAAATGGACGGTCAAGTGCTCCGACCAATCGAACAAGCCATGGTGAAGGACGTCGCGCTCCCACCAGTTGGGCCGGTCCAAAACCAGCGGCACCACGTCGACTTCTTCAGGGAACAACTGCCACAAGGCGAGAGGAACTAAAACGGCGTTTAGCCCCCACGACTCGTCCTTGTAAGTCCGGTACTCCTGGAACCAGCGCTTCAGGAACCGGGACTCCCTGCTGGCGATTATTCCTGCGCTTCCCTGCGATGTCAGCGATTCCGCTCCGAGCGCGATGTCGCAACTGCGCCTGAGCTCGTCGAGATTGCCAGTGACGATGACGTCAGTATCTAGAAAAATTCCCCCGACCTGAAGGAGTATTTGGAAGCGAGCGATTTTCAATTGGTGCTCCTCGAGAGAAACGCTTTTTCCGAAGACTTTCGTCGCAGGGGATTTTCTGACGAGTTTAAGTTTTGCGCCGGCCGCCGATTTGAAAGAGTTCCAGTACTCACCTTCTGGTTCGCAGTTTCCGTGGACTAATATGAATTCCGGGTTTTGGTGCTTCAAAGCGCTCAACATGCTTAGGTAGTCGGAGATTTCGAAAGGGCGGCAGTTGAACCAAACGAAATGTACCAAGTTTGGTATTTTGAACCCGGATTTCTTCTGGCTGTCAAGGTATTGTTTCAAAAAATCCAGGTTTTTTAGGTCATCGTCTCCTTTTTGTGTTCCTTCATTTCTGATTTTTTCTAACTCTCTCGATATAGCATTCTGATCGATATCTTTTATATCATTTTTTACGATTCCTTGTGGTTTTAATACTTTTTCAAACTCAGTTGTAGTGAATGGCTGAAAAACACATCTTCTATTTTGACACAAAAACTTCTTACCAATTTTTACAGAGTTTTTATTTTCAAACTCTTTAATCTCATTTTCCCTAAAGTCTTCAAGGCTAATAAGATTATTTTTAGAGTCGTCTATGTAAACATAAATGTTTTTCAAACAAGATTCAGGTAAATGCTTGAGAACAACTTTTTCATCAGTATTATACGGTCCTTTGTATTGACCATACTCAAGATTTGTGTTTTTGTAAAAAGTTTTCAAGAATAGACAAAGTTCATCGCTATTTAATTTTTTTCTTGCATTGCAAAAACTACCAGTTGAATAATTTTCTGTTGTTAATTTTAATGACCTTTTAGAGTATGAACTTCTTGTTTTCGATTTTTTTTGAAAATGAATGAAATTGTATGCGATGACCAACACAATTGAGAAAAAAACAAACCTAAAGTATTTATATATCGGCATAACAGGCTTAGTTGTTTTTATTTAAGTAATTCTGCAAAAACAAACTAATGTTAAATAACAAAAGTTATAACAAGAAAAAGTTTGTAAACTTAATTTTGTTTACTTTCGACGATTTGAAAAAATTAAGTAAAGCTATGTAAAAATAGTTGTTAAAAATTTTAACAGCAATTATCAAGCTTTTAAACGGTAGTTACCATCAAAAAATTATTTATTTGTTTATATTATTTATTTATTTCTTAAAAAAATTATTTGTTCTTATGACAAATTAACTATAATAGTTTTTAACTTAAATAGTTTTAAATATTATTATGAAATATTTGTACTTAAACAATGTTTTATAGTACAATTTTGTTAATTCTAAAATAAAAAAATAAAAAAATTATGGTAGTATTTGTGGATTGATACATTAATGCTAGTAAGCTATAAATTTATACAAATTGAAATCTTAGAATAAAATCTCATATAAAATTAACTTATGTATAAATTTATTATAATTCTAAAACACAAATTCTCATAGAACTCTTATAAATCTTGTGTTTTTATTTCACTTTCTTTTTATAAGAACTCTTTTGAACTTTATCGTTAATTTTGATAAGTTAAGCCTTTGAAAACAGTTGTTATTTATTGCAACGAAATCGCTTGTTCGGATCTTTTATCAAAAAAAAACTTTAACATAATAACTTTTGTTTGTTTATCTTATGAAAAAAATATTACTACGTACTAAACAAAATATAGTTTCCTAAACTATAAGACTAATAAAATTGTGAGTCAAAAACAATTTAGAAACAAGTTATTCAGATAAACTTGTATCAATAAAATTAAATTAGCTTGACAAAAATTCTATTTGAGCCGAAAAAACTATTAACATCTTAAAAGCTGTTCAAAAAAAGCATAAAACTTTTTAAAAGTAAAAAAATTGCTAAAATTTCAAAACAATGAAAGCGGATCTAAATGATATCACTTATTTCTAAATAAAAAGTCTATCAATGTTTATAATGCCATGTATGATTTCTTATAAAGTACTTGGCATAAAAAGTAAATCTTCATTAGGTAACATTATGAATTCTAAACTGTATTTTTCAACAACTAGGTTTTAGTTGTAAAAAATTTTAGTGCTTATTTGTCTAGGAATCACTCTTGAAAAAAGCTTAATTAGTTTTTTGTGCGATACAATTTCGAAGACTTAATAAAAAAGAAAATTTTAAACTTAAGGACAACCATATGCAATTATTCTTAAGTTGTATTTAATGTTACGTTTAAAGAAATTGCACGAAAAGAAATTAAACTGATTTTTAGTAATTAAATTCGACTATTTTGTCTGATATCACGGGAAGCGGGCTTAGATTGACCAAAATAAGCACAAAGTTTAGTATCAATGAAAATAGAACTAATAAAATAGTAAAAAAAACTTATACATTATTTACATACAAAAAATTATCTTAATTGTTGTTTTAATCAAGTCTAAGTCAGAACTAGGAAAGAATAATATAAGCTAAAAAAATATTAAATCGTAAAACTTTCAAAAAATAATATTATAAAATAGACATTAACAAAAGTTTTCATTAATTTATTGTTAATTTAAGACTTAAGTTATTATTAACAGTAGAAAAATACAAGAATGTTACAGATACATAAAGTACATTTAAAATACTTAATCAATGGTCAGGTTTTAACTTTTAAAGTCTTTTTTATTTTGTACTGTAGTTGAAGTTTTTATACACTAAAGAATTTAAATTAAAGAAGATGATTTTGTTGTACTAGACTTTTTTGAAAAATTTTTTGAATGATACTACTTAAACTTTTTAAGGAGCCTTTTCAGTTTTGAAAGTTTAGTTTATTATTAGTATGACTTAGTTGGTATTTAATAATTCTATATTACTTTTTATATCTAACTTTGCGAAAAAAAAGTATATTTATTCAAAAAAAGTCTAGTCACAAATATTATTTATATAATATTTAGGTTAGACCTACAGTTAGAAAATTATGAAAATAGCATAGATTAAAACTAACATACAAACGAAGATTTAAAACTACATTGACTTTGTATTTATGAAACTATTTGTTTACAAAATGATTTTTTTAAAGAATTTTAATTATTTTTGTTTTAGTTGTAAACAGGTCATAGGAACTTTTTATTTATTTAAATGAGTAATACTTTAGTGATATCAATACTTTTGCTTTAATTTCTTTTTTTGTAAACAATATGAACCTGTAAAACCTTTCTATTTTGTACGCTGTATAACATCTTAACAGTCTTTGCAACGAATTTCCTTGCACTGAGACAGCTAGTTTCCGTTTGCAAAACATGAATCATCTTTTAAAAATCTTGATTCATTTTTACTAGATTAAAAATAAACAAGGTCTTTTACTAAACACAAATATATTTCAACACAAATGTTGAAGTACATTTATGTTTAGTAAAAAGCCTTGTTTGTTTTTAGTCAAGTACAATAGCAGATAAATGTTCACAATAACTTTTACTTATCAATTTTTTAAGTAACACCTCACGTATTTAGTTCTATTTTTACAGAAAATTTTTACACTAAATAAATGAAAAGAACATTTAAACCAAATAATCTGCACCGGTTTTTATTTTTCTGCTGCTGTGCAAGTCTTTTTTGCGTACTCTACTTAGATTCAATTATGCTCAGTAGAACAGCGAAGGATGAGAAAAAAGTATACAAAACTGCAAAATTCACTCCAGTAAAAAGTGTAAACGTTTCACTTTCAACTCACAAGTTGTCAAAACAATTAAACGTTACTATCAACAAAAACACTGAACCAACAGAGAAAAAAGAAGAGTGTTTAAATTTCGTTTCAGCCAAGTGCGATAACATGCCAGAAAAAGGATTCAATAAGCTTCCCGAAAAATTTGCTAAAGTAAGATTTAGAAAAATTAACTATTTTAACAAAAGTTGCCAATAATTTTAAACACAAATCGAATAAAGCAAAATCCAGTTTGTACATAAATTAAGGTTTTCGCTAAATTTTAAATTTAAATTTATAGCTTTATATATAAAGAATAAAAACTTTCACTTTAACTGTTTAAACTTCAATTGTATTTGTATAGTTTGTATTTTTAGTTTACTTTGGTAATGTTAGATTGTGTTTTTTATCCACATGCTAACAAATTTGTTTGGTCGTTTCTATTTTAACTGTGTTTACTAACTAGTCTCGGAAATTGTAGAACAGTTTTTAATTTTTTAAATTTCATAGTGTTTAACTTATATGTTGCAATTTTTTGCATAATTTTACGTAGTTTATTTGATAGATATCAAAACATTATTGTTTTAGTTTGTATGAATAATTTATATAATACTATTTTTTCAAAATTATAGAAAAGTAAAGAACACAAACATTTTTTATTCTAGTTGATTTAATTAGGTTTAGTCTAAGAATAAGTTTAACTGTTTTAAGCAACCTGTTTTATCCAAAGTTGTAAATAACTAACTATTATATTTAATGTGTACTTTGTAATTTAAAAACAGTATATTTGTCTAAATTCTAAGCATTTTTATGGTAAAAATTAGATAAATCTAAAAATAAATGCTGATGTTCATTTACAAAATAAAATAGTAATAAAATTAAAATAGTTTAACTAGAAACGCTTAAGACTTTGTTTTAAAATTTTAAATACAAAATCTTTTTAATTTTTTTAATAATTTAAGACTGTAGTAATATCACTTTTATCGTAATAGCTGTGCTTTAATTTTCTTATGTTTCAGGTTTTAATTTAAATCTATTTATTTTGATCATATACTGCTTACTTACGCTTTGAACAAACATATAGTTTTGTGGCAAGTATTATGTTTCAGAACACAGCAAATCCAATTGCAATGCCAGAATGTTCTACTTTGCTGCCTTGGAAAAGCCTTAGGGAAATAGAAGGTAATAACAACTATTCGAAAACGATATACATCGTAAAATCTGCTGCCGGAAACATCGAAAGAAGAAATTTGATCAGATCAACTTGGGGATCTATATATAAGTTAGTGTATTTGAAACACTTATTGTATCAATGCACAGAATAAAATATCTGCTTTTGTATTATAAAGTTTTTTTATTAGGCTTTATGTTGATAAATACTCAATCTACACTTTTGATTATTTTTGATTATTCAATTTGACTTAAATCTGATGCTTGTAAAACTTGTAGACTTTACAATGCCCAATACTCCATTGTATTCGCTGTAGGAGAAATAAATAAGCAGTTTAATAGTCACGAATCTATAGAGCGTTCTTTAAAAAAAGAAAATGGGTTTTATGGTGACATTCTTCAATGTAATTATATTGACAACTATAAAGCTCTACCAATAAAAGTTAGTGTCTGTATAATTCAATTTTGATATAAATCTTAAAGTTTGTTTACTTTTTATTTATGATTTAATTTAATCTATTAAAAATTTATATATCAATGTTTAGAAAAACTATTTTTATAATATCTCAAACAATAGAGCAAAAAAAAAGCTTGTACTGATTTACCAATTACTTAAAATTCAAATTTGTAAAACGTGTTTAAACAGATTTCATATAAATTTAGTTTATAAAATATAAAAACAAAATAAAACTTTAAAATTTTCTGAAAAAATCTTAGCTACTATTTAATTAAAAATACTCTATATAAATGAAGAATTTTAGTATTTTAAGTTTAGAAATTAATATAAAATAAAACAAATGAACTCAACTTATACCAACTCAGCGTAACACTTAAAATTCAGAAAACTGAACACTTAACAAAAAAAAAATCGATGTTGTGTTAGTTAGAATTTGTCAAAGCTAATTTAGTTTTAAAAAATATATGTAGAAGCTGTTTAAATGATACTTCTCTATACTTAGCTTTTTTTCGTTTTAGTGTAAAAAAATAAAACTTTTGTATTTAAAAAATATTGTTATGCTTTTAAAGTTGACTGAGTCTAAATCTTTTAAGATGATATCAAGTTTGCATTGGCTCAACAATCAAATCGGTTCGAAAAATCTCGAAGCTGATTGGATAACGGTAACTGATGACGATTGTTTCATTGACGTGTACAAAGTGTTTAATACTTTTTATAACTTGAAAGTTAGCGAAAATGAAAACAAAATATTTTGTGGATCGGTGGTCAATAAAAGGTTTTCACCTCATAGATACAAGTCTTCGAAGTGGTAAGAATTGGCACTGATTATATTTTTTAGTATAATTTTACTTAAAAGATCTAATAGTTGTCTTTATAAGACATCCAACAAAAGTATACTTTCATAAAATGAAGTCTAATCATATTTAGATTAAAACTTTCAGATTTAAACAAAAAATTAGAACCAAAAGCTGGTATTAGCAAATAGAAATATTAAAAAGCTTTGATAGTTTTAAAATAAAAACTTACAAGCGTAAAATTATTACAAGTGTGTATAACTAAACATTACTGTATAACTTAACATGCAATTTTTTCAACTTTACCCACAAACGGTCGCTTCTGTACTTTGTACGTAATTCCGCTTGGTAAGATCTCAGTAGCGGTTTTTCACAACTATGTCTGCCCAATGAGTCCTAAAAAGGACGAAACCGGTCGTAGGTTTTCTCGGATGCTGTTGTTGTTGGTTGAAGTTCAATACTTATTACCGTATAACTTAAAATCGGTTTTGTTTACTTCATTTTTTATATATGAAGATTGATTTAGATTAGGGATTTCTGTTCTCATTTTCATAACCTTCAATTTAAAAAAAAAATTAAAAATCATAGTTTATTTAAACCCCACGGTGTTTAGTACAAGTTAGCTATCATCGCCCCTTTACTGGTTTAAATTTAAAAATTGTCCCACCTTCTGTTAGCCACCTTTATAGTTTTTTTTCCGACGCACTAAAATTGCCCGAACAAGAAAACAACAAATAGAAAAATTTTTAAATTCATAACTCATAGTTTTCATCAAAGAAAGGATAGAAATAAAATTTATTAGAATAATAGAAATACTTAATAGTCTCTTTCAAATTAAAACTTAAGCAACAAATTATTTAAATTTGAAAATATTGTTAACAAATTAATTTTTTTAACAAAAACTTACATTTTTTTCTCATTTGTCCAGTTGTTCAATTAATCTTTACTAGTGCAGAGTTATGCACGTTTTTTTGCCAGCTTAAACTAATTTGCTATCAATCGAAACTTAAAACTTTACAGGAGGCATGTAGTACCCGAAAGCATGTACAGCGAAGATTATTGGCCGGCTTTCTGTTCAGGCCCGATGTACACTTTCAGCGTTAAAATGCTGAGTAAGCTGGTTTGCGCTTCCAAGTTCACTGAAATGTACAACTTTTATCTAGAAGACATTTTTATCGGCGGTTAGATTTGTTTTTAATGAGTTTAACACTTTTCTAAAAAAAAAGTCATGTTTTTTTAGTAACTGTAACATATTGTATTGTTTAATGTTCATTTATTTTAAAATGTTTTTAAGTTTTCATTATTTTAACTTATACTTTAACAGTTTTTAGTTTACTATTCTAATTTATTTCGGTTTAAAGTTTCACTTGCGCCAAAGTATGCTTAAAATACATCTAAATATATAGCAAACTCACTTTCAATTTCAAAAGTTTAATTTTAGCACTAGCTTAATAAATTACTGTAGATAAATAGTTAATATTAGGATACATACAATACATTTTATACATTTATACATTCAAAATTTAATCTTTAGTAAATATGGATTATCTTTAGTAAATAAACATATTCATTTACTTATCTTATATTCATTTTTTGAAGTTTTTTTTTTCACGATTAAACTGTGTTGACTTGGAAATTATATGTCAGTTCAATAAAGAAAAAGTACTGTGCAAATTATTTTTGTTACATATTCCAAAAAACTCGCTTCGCTAGGATCTTTTTTAACATACTTTTAGCTTCAAATTTTTTATATATAGTTTAAATGTAATTTTTCTTACTTACTTTCAGGGATATTGCGTCACAAAGTTTCGTGTTCGAGCGATGACGTAGTTGATTTGGTCGATAAGAAAATGGTTCAACATTTGATGAATAATTTGGACGTAAAATTCAAGAAACCCTGGAAAACCACGATGGAAACCATGAAATCGCAACGATGGCAACAAGACGGAACGCTTACCATAAGAACATAAACCCTTATTTCCAAAATTATCACTACTCTTATCATTTTGCTTGCTTTTTCTATCAAATTAGTAAATTTTTTTATTTATAAATTTTTTGTTAAGATGTACCTTAGCATAAGTGTTTGTTTATACTTCTCTTGTTTTAGTAGAAACATATTGAAAAGTGATTCGATTAATTAGAGTCTTACTTTTGAAGCAAATTTGATTCTAGCTTTTTAAAAAAAGTGATTTTGTACGTGTACCATAAGATCAACAAAGTTTATAATTGAAACTTTAATAATAACAAATTATACAGTATCCGTTTTTTATTACACTAACACATGTTTCTGTGTGTTGAACGGATTAACACACTTCAACGGAGCTCTGTAAAAAAATACTGTAAGGAAATAGTAGAAACTAAAGTAGGTGTATGCATGTGTCTATCAAAAATAAAATAATTGCAAAAGTTTTTTATAGGTTAATGCTTAATAATAGATAAAGCACGTAACATCAAATCCTACTGTTATAAAAATATTTAATATTTGTAACTATTAAGTCTTTTTAAATAAATTAAAGTAAAAATAGAAAACTAAATAACATATCACAATATAATATACTTACATGAGGTTAAGGAAGTACTAATTCTAAATATTTACTGGTTACTAGTCATTAAAAAAATATATCTTATAATTACGTAACAATATATATGATCATAAGGACTAGCTAGTTAATTTATACGACAAAATTAGATAACTTATTCTCTATGTTTTGGAAAAAGTTGTAGATCGCTTTAATTAAAAAAAGTAATATGTAATCTATCGTGTTAAAAAGTAAAACAACAAACATTAATTATTGAATTAAGAAAGTAAACTATAGTAAAGGCAATAAAAGCCACAGAAACGTGGTATAATGTATTTTTTTAATTAAATGCTTATAATGGTTAAATCTTAATTATAACAAAATTAAAGTTAGATACAATTAGAAATCAGATTTAATTTAAAGTTAAAAATAAAAAAAAACAAAGCACAAAAAAACACATTAAAGCTAGTATTACAGTAACTTTTCAATGTTGTTATATTATCTATTACAGTTTTTACCTTAAACTTAATTTTAAACTAAAATAGACCCAAAAACAAGTATTTTCAAAAACATGGAGGAAATTTTAATAACCTTAAGAAACTTGCAAGGACCCTGAATCCTGCACTAGACAAATTTGAAGTCTAAAGTGAAAAAAAAAAGAGAAAAAAAAAAGGCATATTTCAAGAGAGTTTTGAAATTTAAACTAGATATATCGGGTCATGAAGAGTAAACACTAAAACTGCCTCTGCAGCCCACGAATACTTGTAATTTTGAAATTTAGCCCGTGACCATTAGTTGCATGCCTTGATTTATGTATTTTTGGATATTAGCTATATATTATTTGTACGTTTTACGTATTAGAGCTTGCTACTTATCTTCCGGATCCGAATCTTTTTTCAACTAGGATCCGGCTATGAGTTATAAAAAAAAATCCCGTTAGTATAGTGCAATTTTCAAAACTCCCCTCAAATAAGCTTAAGATATTTTTTTCTCTTTATTAATACTCTAGAATATGGAGTGTAAGTTTTAAGTTTTCCCATAATAAACTACTTTTCTCTAATATCTAATTTAAGTTCTAAAACTCCCCTCAAAAACGCCTGAAACCTTTATTTTATTTTTTACTTGATAATTGTATTTAAAAAATTACTTATAATATATAAATCTATTAGGTTAAATAAAATGTTAAGTTACAAATACTTAATATTTATTTAACATTATTCAAAAAGTAAAAGAAAAAGCAAGTAAATGTATAATAATTAAAAAAACACTGAACTAATTCTTAAACCTAAATTTCTGTTCAACTACTTTTTTGTTCTAATTTATGAAAACATGGCTAAAGCTGACTTCTTATCAGAGGCGGCTATAAAGGTCATTAAAAGCTGATTATTTCTTTTAACTTATGATAAAAGAATTACCAATTTTAAGCACCAAAATAAGCTTGGTGTACACAAAAACAACCGGAGTCAGCCTAAGATTTTGATCAAACTGTTTGTCAGTAATTACTGTGAAAAACTTTAGAAATACTTGTTTTCAAGTTGAACATTTAACAATATGCTAACGATGAAAGTACATTTAGAGTAAGGGTGGTTGGACCAATGTTTACAAATAGTACCGTCTGTGATCTGGAAAACTGTGGCCCGCGAGCATGTAAGTCTTTAAGGCAAAACTTTAATGTCTTCACTAGTTATTCGGACTATTTGAAATGAAATGCAAAAAAAAATTAGGTAGGATTTACGTTAGGTTCGAAGCTTACAAAATATGTTCAGAAGTTTTGAATTTTCAAACTTACACTAGATATTCTGTTATTTGAAATGAAAAGCAACAAAATTCTATGAAGTTAGTTTATTGTCAAGCTGAGTTAGACAAAAAAGTAAAAAACTAATTTTTGAAAAGCCCCGATCCGCCCAGAAATAATTTTTTTCACATCTGGCCCGCCGACTAAAAACGTTGCCCGCCCTTATGTTAAATTGTTTTCTAATACTTGTGTAATATGTTTTTTTACACCTAAACTATATAATGTCATCGTCAAACTGCACGTACAATATTGCAGCAGAACATAATCTAAAAGGAGCTATACAGTATACACAGTAGCTTTCTTGAGTTAGCCATCATCAGTAATATTTCAAAACACAATGACAAAAACAATAAAAACAATGTCAAACGCTTAATAACATCCGGTAAGAAACATATTTTGATATTTTTTTGTTAATGTTGATGATACTTTGTTTATTTATAGTCACTCTTCTGTTAAAGGTTTTTTTTCTTTTAGGTTTAAATGTTAAAGTATATAAAACAAAAATGTATACTTAAGTGTTAAGAGGCTGTGGTTAAACAAGAAATGTTATTTTTTACAACTTTGAGCTTAAAACCATTTAAGCTAGTTCATTTTTCACAGTAGTTCATATCTTAAATACCTTAACATATTTTAGTCTTCATAAGACTTTTATTTTGATATAACTTTAATAGTTGTTGAAAAATGTACCCCAATGCTTTTTATTTGGAATTTATAACTGTATGTTTACTTAAGTTTTTTAATTATATTAGTAGTTAACAATGTTTGCTAAAGGGCATCCTGCTTTTGAAACTTTTGAAAGCTGTTCTTGCTGGTATATTTTATGTACTTTGTTTCATATCAGTCAAATATTTTTGTAGAGCATCTTATTTGGATGCTAAAATGATTTACAGTTCAACAAATCTGATAAAAGTTTATGAATAAATTACAAAAGCAAGTTTTTTATTTTTTTATGATTAAACTAGTATCATGTAAAAAAAATAGCATTTTTTTAGGTGAAACTTCAATAGACGAGTGCAATTTGGTTCCATTTCTTCGCACCACAAAGCTGCTTTTAAACAAGGATATAAAGAAGGAATTGTTTGAATACATCAAACGTGATGTTAACTCCAAGAACGTTGCGACGTATTACAAAGTGGCTAAAATTTACTTTTTGCCGCATCTAGCAAAGTCAACATCTCGTCACGTTTAACGTTTTGTCACATCAATTGGTAAAAGAAAAACTTTTTAGAATTAGATTTCGGTGCTGTCAAGAATCTTTTTTCGAGTTCTTGTTTGAATATTGACACATAAATTGAAGTTTTTAATGCTGAAGAGGGTTGGGTAAACTACAAAAGCGAAGAAAGAAAAGTAGTTGCAGTTGACCTTATGTCGGAAATTCGTCTTGATTTGCTTTCCCGTCATGCAATTGAACATATTATTCTTAAAACTAACAATTTTGATAAAGACGAAAAGTACAAACTGCTTTTAAAGGATATTAAACGAAACAAAAAACTGTTTTATCAAAACAAATGTAGTAGATCATGTAAAAGTGGGTATTGCGATCAAGAAGAGTTTAATATCATTACTATCGAAGCTGGGGATGGACTCAATTTGTCAACCTGATCGACAAAAGAAGGAACGTTACACGGCTTCGTAATTTGCATGAAAGAAGTGAGGACATTTTTATGGTCTGTTCGAAAAACGACGTTTACGTTTTTGGCGGGAGCTGAGAAGGCATGAGTTCAATAACAGCAAAAAAATATTTCCCACCAGATGACAGGTGGGTAGAACTACCTTGGATTCGGCTAACAGCAACTACTTCAGCTTGTGCGCGTTCGCGGGAAGCATTTACGTAGTCGGAGGTTGGGTTGAGAGCTCGTATGAGTTCCTTTCCAACTGCATTGAGTACGACGCGAGAAGCTGTGAATGGAAAGAAGTCGCTAAAATGCACGAGGCTCGCACACAAGCGGGCAGCGCTGTTTTTGAAGGTAGCGTAGTGGCGAGCGGTGGACAAGTGGACATTCTTTATGAGTCTAACACAGCTGAGTCGTTTGACCACGTAGCCAATGAGTGGTCGGTTATGGCGCGCATGGTGAAAAGTAGATACCGTCACAGATTAGTTGCCCTAAGAAACAAGCTTTTCGTGCTTGGAGGATTTCTTTTGAACTCGATGGAGGTTTATGATAGTACTTGTTGCGTTTTTACCCTTTTGAAAATACCAAGTTTCGTCAAAAACTTTTTTAAAACTAAGCATGACTGTGTTTTGATAGAAAGACAAATATTAATTCTCATAAACCACTTCTCTCGTGTGGTTGTCTTTGACACTGACTCGAAGAGGCTTGTACAGTCACAAAAATTCTTGTTACCAGAATTTATGTGATAAAGTATTGGATAACTGATATCTTGAAAAAGTCTAATGGCAGTTTAGCGTTTAAATAAATTAGAAACAATTCAGTTTCGTAAACTTTTTTTTAATAAACTGATTGCTTAGATTTTTCGTAATTCAATTTCTTTTTTTTTTATGTTAAACCCAATAGAAAAATAAAAGCAAATAATTAGTTTTGACAGCAAGATTAAAGTTTAAAAAAAGTAAGTTTCTAAATAAGTTGAGGGCTTAAGTTATTAACGCTGACGATTTTGGTAAAGTTTAGCATGCTGACAAGGGCTGAAAAATGAGTATCTACATCTGGGTTTCCTTATCTTTTTTGCTAATAGCCCCCTTAGAAGAAATTTGAAAGGCAGTGACCCCCCTCAAACATAATTTCTCAAAAATATACTGTGCACACTCTTTTATGCATCTAAATGTGACTTGGAGCACTCTAATAAGTACAGCGTCCATGCCACTGCTACTAAAAGGCTATATTTTAGATTTTTTTAAAAAAGACTCATGCAAATTTTTAGACTTTCTTAAATACTTTTTGACCATTTTACCTGGTTTTACTAAATGATTTTTGTGTGAAATGAATTGAAAATAGCCTGAGTTATCTTGACTCTTTAATACCTTAAATGTGTGGCAACCATAAAACTTGTATTGATTAAAGATAACATACAAAAAAAATTAACTTGTATTATATTTGTTGGTAAACTAAATTGTACAAAACTATAAAATTTGCTAGTAAAGACATGAAAAGTAAACTGGAAACTAATTTACATTTTTCAACTATAACAGCAAAGCTAATTTTGAAACATAAAACTTTGCTGTTAATAGAATTTAAAAACTAAAGCCTTATAAATAAATTTAAGTAAAAAAGTAGGTAAAAACAATATATATTTTTAGTATATATTTAAAAATAACTTATATATTTAAAGGTTTTTGTTTAATTTCTGGTTTGTAAATATTGTTTCTTGACTTTCAGTCACAATTCCAGGTCATTAATTTTTAGTGCCCAAGTTCAAAACTTAAGCAGTATTAATAAGTACAACTGTATTGATTTAATGTAGTTTATAGTTTTTTATTATCAACACAAATACCAATAAGGAAAAAATATTAATTAACAAAAGTTAACATAATATGAGGCTAAAATTTATTGAAGTAATTAATGATTTTAAAGTAATAATTAACGTTTAATACCAGGTTACATAATTACGACTATTCAAATAAAAAAAAAAGTTTAGGAGGTCACATTTTAAATAGTAATATACACTAGAAAAAAGTTTCAAATGTGGTTGTAATCTTATGTAATTGATGAGACTATAATAGCAAAAAGGCATTGAAAAAAATCTTTAATAAAAACTATTTTTAAAAATTGTTTTAATCTAAATTTTATTTTAGCTATACCTTAAAAAGTGTTTAAATTTTGTAAAAAAGATACAAATGGCCATCCATAGGTAATCTTTAAGTTAACAAGAGCTTTTTTAAGTTTTTTAAAAGCATATTGTATTTTGAGGTATGGCATATTAAATAGCTTTTTTAAGAATTTAATTTAGTTGTGCACCTTTAAGAACAATAAATATAAGTTATAGTACACTAAACGTTATATTAAACTCTATAATACCTGAAGTAGTCAACAAGTACCAAACAATATTAAATTTTGTATTTCTAGTAAAAGATTATTTAAGGGTAGCCACTTTAAGTTAGATCAAGCTAGTTTGGTTTGAGTATACAAGAAAAAACAGTAACAGCTAAAAATAGAAGAAAAGAAAAAAGTTCAGTAAACCAAGGGTTCCCTCTCTTTTTAGTTAAAAAACTGTCCTCTGTGAGCAAAAACTTTCCCTAACAAGCTTAAACTATCCTGAGTCATTCTGTGTTATCTTAAATCATCTACAAAAGATTTATTTTAAAATTTTCAATATTAATGAAAACCAAGTTCTTTAACAAAACTGGTTGTAGTAGAAAAAGATATTGAAACTAAATATTATTAAAAATCTAGAAAAGTCTGTCTTGGGATTCTTTAAAGCCATAAAACAATCCTAAGTCAGCCTGAGTTAAAAAAACATCCTGAGTTATCGTAATCTGTCTGGAGTCATCCTGAGATTGTTAAAAAATTTCAAAATATCTTGATTTATCATGAGTATATGGCAACCTTATAAAGTAAATCAAGTAACAGCAATCAAAAAATATTAAGTTGTGCCATATGATTCGTTCAAAATATATATACACTTATTTGTCTTTAGTTGAAAATATTGCTCAGTTTACTGTAAAATAACTATTCTATATATTATGAGGTTTCTATGGGAAAAAATTCCAATCTTTATAAATATTAACAAAATCTTATTATTATGCTATTTCATTAATATTTGAAAAAACAAAGAAAACCTCATTGAAACCTGGTTACTAATAGAATAGGTTATTTGCATTTTCAATAACATTTAAAAGTACATATATACAAAGTATTTATAAGGATTTAGAAAACAGAAGAATATTTAGTAACAAATAAAAATGTAAACACTTACAACTAAGGTCAATGGATTGGTGTGTAAAAAAACCTTTCGGTCATGAGCGTCACACCATTTTTTTTGTAAGCAACTTTCGATTAGTTTTTATAATTTGAACTATCTTAAATTAGAAAAAAAAAAGCTCAAGGCAACATGTGTAAAAAAAATGGTTATGTACAGTTTTTTATAATAAAACTTCTTACATAACCGTCGATGATAGATAAGTTTTGCTAGATTATGTTTATTGGATTATTTATTAGTAACTAAACTATAATTATTTACTCTGAAGCTGTTTCACATCAGGTATAAATTTTTACGATGTAAAAACGACATTAATTGAAATATGTTATATAAAAAAAGTTTCTCGCTTAATTATAATAACAATGTTGTTAACAAATACGTGTAAAGTAAATGCTTTAAAAATAAATACATGAATTCAAAAAGATGATTCATCTTTGCCAACGGAAATTCATTGTCTACGTTTCAAAAAAAAACGTTTAAAAACTTTTACTTTGGAGACAATCAATTACTTTGCAACCTTTATAAAGTTTAAATTACAAATTTTGTTGAACTTGGGCTACACGTACAAAATCACTTAAAAAAAAAGCTAGAATTAGATTTGCTTCTGAAGTAAGACACCTGATTTGATCGGTTTATTTTTTAATATTTATTAATCAAAACATGAGAAATATAAACAAAAACTTGTGCTAAAGTACATCTAAGTGAAAGTTTATAAACCAAACATATTTGCAAAGTTGTTAGAAAAAACTAACAAAATAACAAGAGTAAAGATATTTTTGGAAATAAGGGTTTATGTTCTTATGGTAAGCGATCCATCGTGATGCCATGGTTGCGGTATCATGGTTTCCATCATAGTATTCCAGGGTTTCTTAAATTTTACTTCCAAATTATTTATCAAATGTTGAACCATTTTCTTATCGACCAAATCAACTACGTCATCGCTCGAACACGAAACTTTGTGACGCAATATCCCTGAAATTAAATAAGAAAAAATTACATTTTGTGTAAAAATTACTTAAACTTTATATAAAAAATTTGAAGCTAAAAGTATGTTAAAAAACATCCTAGCGAAGCGAGTTTTCTGGAATATGTAACAAAAATAATTTGCATATTACTTTTTCTTTATTGAACTCACATATAATTTTCAAGTTAACACAGTTTTAACGTGGAAAAAAGAAGTACTTCAAGAAAAGAATAGCAGTTAAAGTAAATGAATTTGTGTATTTACTAAAGATGATCCATATATACTAAAAATTGAAAGTTATTTTGAAATAAATAAATATATAAAATGGATTGTATGTATCTAATATCAATTATTTATCTACAATAATTAATTAAGCTAGTGTTGAAATTAAAGTTTTGAAGTTGAAAGTGAGTTGGCTATATATTTAAGTGTATTTTAAACATATTTTGGAGTAAGTGAAATTTTACGCCGAAATAAATTAGGATAGTAAACTAAATACTGTTAAAGTATAAGTTAAAGTAATGAAAATTTAAAAACATTTTAAAATAAACTTTTTTAAACAAAACTTTAATTTAAAACAAATAAACATTAAACAATACAATATGTTATAATTACTATAAAAATATGTCTTTTTTTGTATTGAAAAATATTAAACTTATTAAAAACAAGTCTAACCGCCGGTAAAAACGTCTTCCAGATAAAAGTTGTACATTTCAGTGAACTTGGAAGCGCAAGCCAGCTTACTCAGCATTTTAACGCTGAAAGTGTACATCGGGCCTGAACAGAAAGCCGGCCAATAATCTTCGCTGTACATGCTTTTTGGTATGTACCTGTAAAGTTTTAAGTTTTGGATGATGGTGAACAAATTGGTTTAAATTGGCAAAAACGCATGTATAACTCTCTATTGGTTTAAATTAGCTGAACTACCTGGATAAATGAGAAAAAAATCTAAATTTTTGTTAAGAAAATTAATTTTTCACAATATTTTCAAATTTAAAGATTTTATTGCTAAAGTTTTCTTATTTGTATTTTTGTTGTTCGGGCGATTTTAGTGTGTCGGAAAAAAAAAACTAGAAAGGTGGCTAACAGAAGGTGGGACAATTTTTTAGTATAAACCAGTAAGGGAACGATAATAGCTAACTTGTACTAGATACTCTTGGATTTTAAATAAACTATGATTTTTTATCTTTTATTAAAATGGAAGGTTATGAAAATGAGCATAAAAATCCCTAACCTAAATCAATCTTCACATATAAAAATGAAGTAGACAAAACCGATTTTGATTAATACGGTAATAAGTATTGAACTTCGATCAACAACAACAGCATCCGAGACAACCTACGACCGGTTTCGTCCTTTTTAGGACTCATTGGAGAGACATAGTTGCGAAAAAACAGCTACTGAGATCTTACCGAGCGGGAATAAGTACAAAGTACTGAAGCGATCGTTTGTGGGTAAAATTGAAAAAATTGTATTTTAAGTTTTACAGCTAACACACTTGTTATATTTTTTATTTTAAAACTATCAAAGCTTTTTTTAAATTCTATTTGCTAAATACAAGGTTTTGGTTCTAATATTTTGTTTTAATCTGAAAGTTTTAACCTATATATGATTAGACTTCATTTTATGAAAGTATACTTTTGTTGGATGTCTTGTTAAGACAAGTATTAGACCTTTTAGTTTTTATTATACTAAAAAATTTAATAAGTGTTAATTCTTACCACTTCGAAGACTTGTATCTATGAGGTGAAAACCCTTTATTGACCAAAAATCCACAAAACATTTTGTTTTCATTTTCACTAACTTTCAAGTTATAAAAAGTATTAAACACTTTGTACACGTCAATGAAACAATCGTCATCAGTTACCGTTATCCAATCAGCTTCGAGATTTTTCGAACCGATTTGATTGTTGAGCCAATTTAAACTTGATATCACCTTAAAAATTTTTGTTTTAGTCGACTTTAAAATAACAACAATGTCTAAATACTTTTTTTTTATACTTAAACGAAACAAAGCTAAATGTAGAGAAGTATTATCTAATCAGTTTATATATATATATATATATATATATATATATGTATATTTTTAAAACTTAATTAGCTTCCATATTTACACAACATCGTTTTTTTTTTGTTGAATATTCTGTTTTCTGAATTTTAAGTGTTACGTTAAGTTGATATAAGTTTAGTTCATTTGTTTTATACTAACTTCTAAACTTAATTCGTCATTTATATAGAGTATTTTATAATTAAAATGTAATCAAGTTTTTCTTGAAATTTTGAAATTTTTATTTTGTTTTTATATTCTATAAACTAAATTTGTATGAAATCTGTTTAAACACGTTTTATAAATTTGAATTTTAAGTAATTGGTAAAACAGTACAAGTACAGTAAAACATTTTGCTCTGTTATTTGAGATAAAATGAAAATATTTTTTCGAAATTTTGATTTATAACTTTTTAATAAATAATTAAGTCGTAAATAAAAAGTAAACAAAGTTTAAGATTTGTATCAAAATTAAAGTATACAGACACTAACTTTTATTGGTAGAGCTTTATAATTGTCAGTATAATTACATTGAAGAATGTCACCATAAAACCCATTTTCTTTTTTTAAAGAACGCTCTATAGATTCGTGACTATTAAACTGCTTATTTATTTCTCCTACAGCGAATACAATGGAATACTGGGCATTGTAAAGTCTACAAGTTTTACAAGCATCAGATTTAAGTCAAATTGAATAATTAAAAATAATCAAAAGAGTAGATTGAGTATTTATCAACATAAAGCCTAATAAAAAAACTTTATAATACAAAAGCAGATATTTTATTCTGTGCATTGACACAATAAGTGTTTCAAATACACTAACTTGTATATAGAGCCCCAAGTTGATCTGATCACATTTCTATTTTTGATATTTCCGGCAGCAGATTTTACGATGTATATCGTTTTCGAATAGTTGTTATTACCTTCTATTTCCCTAAGGCTTTTCCAAGGCAGCAAAGTAGAGCATTCTGGCATTGCAATGGGCTTTTCTGTGTTCTGAAACATAATACTTGTCATAAAACTACATGTTTGTTCAAAGCGTTAGTTAACAGTATATGATCAAAATAAATGGATTAAAGTTAAAGTGTAAACATATGAAAATTAAAGCACAGCTATTACGATAAAAGTACTATTACTACAGTCTTAAATTATTATAAACATTAGAAAGATTCTGTATCTAAAATTGTTAAACTAAGTCTTAAGCGTTTCTAGTTAAACTATTTTAATTTTATTACTATTTTATTTTGTAAATGAACATCAGCATTTATTTTTAGCTTTAATTAAATTTTACCATAAAAAGCCTTGAATTAAAAACAAATATATAATTTTTTAATTACAGAGTATACATTGAATATAGTAGTTATTCATTTACAACTTTTAATAAAACAGGTTGCTCAAAGTAGTTCAACCAATTCTCTGGACTAAACCTAATCAAATCAACTTAAATAAAAAAATGTTTGTGTTCTTTTCTATACTTTTGAGAAAATAGTATTATTTAAACTACTCATACAAACTAAAACAATAATGGTTTATTATCTATCAAAATAAACTACGTAAAATTATTCAAAATATCGCAATATATAAGTTAAACACTATTAAAAACTTATAGATTAAAAATTGTTCCAAAATTTCCGAGACTAATTAGTAAACACAATTAAAATAGAAATGACCCAACAAGTTTGTTAGCATGTGGATAAAAAATACAACCTAACATTACTAAAATATACTAAAAGTACAAATTGAAGTTTAAACAGTTAAAGTGAAAGTTTATTTTGTTTATAATTAAAGCAAAAAATATTAATTCAAATTAGCAAAAACCATGACTAGTATACAAACTAGATTTAGTATTTTGCTTTACACGCTTTGTCTCTAAAATTATTGGCAACTTTTGTTAAAACAATTGAATTTTCTAAATCTTACTTTAGCAAATTTTTCGGGAAGCTTATTGAATCCTTTTTCTGGCATGTTATCGCACTTGGCTGAAACGAAATTTAAACACTCTTCTTTTTTCTCTGTTGGTTCAGTATTTTTGTTGATAGTAACGTTTAACCGTTTTGACAACTTGTGAGTTGAAAGTGAAAAGTTTACACTTTTTACTGGAGTGAATTTTGCAGTTGTTTTAATCTTATTCTCATCCTTCGCTGTTCTACTAAGCATTCTAGAGCTTAAATAGAGTACGCAAACAATTGTTGCACAGCAGCAGAACAAGAAAAACCGATGCTGTTTATTTGGTTTAAATGTTCTTTTCATTTGTTTTAATTTTAAAAATTTTCTGTAAAAGTAAAACTAAATAGGTGTGGTGTAACTTAAAAAACTAATAAGTAAAAATGATTTGAACATTAACCTGCTATTGCACTTGACTAAAAACAAACAAGGCTTTTTACTAAACACAAATATATTTCAACATTTGTGTTTAGTAAAATGCCTTGTTTATTTTTAATCAAGTAGAAATTATCAAGATTTTAAAAGATGATTCATGTTTTGCAAACGGAAACTAGCTGTCTCAGTGCAAGGAAATTCGTTGCAAAGACTGTTAAGATGTTATACAGCATACAGAATAGAAAGGTTTTACAGGTTCATATTGTTTACAAAAAAAGAAATTAAAGCAAAAGTATTGATATCACTAAAGTATTACTCATTTAAATAAAAAAAAGTTCCTATGACCTGTTTACAACTAAAACAAAAATAATTTAAATTGTTTAAAAAAATCATGCTGCAATAAAATAGTTCCACAAATACAAAAGTCAATGTAGTTTTAAACCTTAGTTTTTATTCTAGTTTAAATCTTTGCAGTTTTCATAACTTTCTAATTCCATATCTAACCCAAATGATATTTAAGAAATACTTATTACTTAACTTTGTTCAACTGAATATAATTTTTATTTTGCAAAGTTAGATATAACAAGTAAAATAAAGTTTTCAAATACCAACTAAGTCATACTAAAAGTAAACTAAATTATTTAAAACTGAAAAGGTTCCTAAAAATTTAGGTAGTAGCATTTAAAATGCCTTTTAATCAATTTTTCAAAAAAGTTTAGTACAATACAGCAACTTTTTATTTGATTCATTTAAGCTTAAAATGTTTATTTTAAATATCGTATAAAAACTTCAACTACAGTAGAAAATAAGAAAGACTTTAAAATTGAAAACCTGACCAATGATTAAGTTTTTTAAATGTACTTCTATAGATGCGTAACATTATCTATTTGTTTATACTGATAAAAATAACTTTTATTCTTAAGTTGACAATAAATTGATAAAGATACTTGTTAGTACACATCTGTTTTATAATATATTTTTTTTAGAAAGGTTTTAGAAAGTTTAATTTTTAGTTCTGATTTATAATTTGTTAAAACAATACTTATGACGATTTTTTTTGGACGTAAATAATATATCGAACTTTTTACTGGTTTATCAGTTCTAATTTCATTGATACTAAACTTTATGCTCATTCTTAGTCATAATAGTCCCTTTCTCGTGATATTAGACTAAAGAGTCGAATTTAAATACTACAAAACATTTTAGTTCTTTTTTGTATAACTTTTTTTAATAGTTACAATAAATGTAACTTAGGATAATTTTATATGGTTGTACTTAAGTTTAAGATTTTCTTTTTCTTTTAATTCTTTGAAATTGTAACGTACAAATATTATTTATTACTAAGCCATTTTCAAAAGTAATTCCGTGAAAAATAAGCAATGATATTGTTTAATAAATATTAAAGTTTTTAAAACCTAGTTTTTGAAAACCCCAGTTTAGAATACAAGTTCATAATGTTACCAAATGAAGATTTACTTTTTAAGCTAAATGTACTTTATAAAAAATCAGACCTGACATAACATTTATTGATAGACTTTTTAATTAAAAATAAGTGATATCGTTTAGATCCGCTTTCGTTGTTTTAAAATTTAAGCAATTATTTAAATTTCAATTAGTTTTCTGCTTTTTTTGAATAGCTCTTAATATTTTAAGAGTTTTTTTTCAGCTCAACTAGTGTTTTTTGTTAAGCTAAATTCAAGTTCTAAGACATAAGTTTACCTTGCTTTTAAATAGTTTTTGACTCACAATTTCACTAATCTTACAGTTTGTAGAACTATATATTGTTTATTTAGATGAACTTAGTTATGTAATTTTTTCTAAGATAAACAATAGATTTAAATTTGAGGTTCTAAATTGAACAAAAATAGTTCTCAACTTATTTGAAAATAAGGAGACAAATATACAACATTAATTAATCAAAATTTTATTTGCAAAACTCAGTTTCACCCTTTAAGGGATCTTCAGTTACAATTTAAATCTGAAAAATAAAAGTAAAACAAAACATGGAAGATACTAAAAAGTAAAACAAAACAAGTGAATTATAATTTGTAACTTGTGATGTTTAGAAAGCTTTGAGTCTTAAACATTAAAATTGTATGTACTAGAATTACTTAATGAATTGAAAACTTTAACTTAGGTATTGAATATAAAACTACTAAATTAAAAAAATACAATCAGCTTAAAGTAAATAAATAAACTAAATGACTTACATATTACCATAAATAAAGGGATTTGAATTGAATATATAAGTTGATAAACTATTAGCTGTCTGGAGCTAAATTATACTAGATTAAAATTGCATTGAAAATTTTTTAGAATAACATCGCTTCTATTATTATGACGTAACTAAAATATATTTTGAATTAAGTTAATGTTATAATTTAGTTTTTATAGTTTAAAGCTGGGTTTTTTTAATTATTTAAAAGGGACTAAAAACGTTTTGTACTATCAAGTTAAAATGAATTTAAGTAAATAAAATGACATGCAAAACTAAATATCAAGCGCTTAAGTCTTAAAGTGAAGTTTTTTTAAGTGTGGACAATTAGCAAACAGTTCGTATCTTTTGTTTAAGTTCTTTTTTTTATTGGCTCTGGCTATTTCTAGTTTTTCTAGGCTGCAAGTGCTGCATATGCTGTGGATTTTTCTTACCTCCCCGATGTGGTGGATGATACTCCATTTGGTGTTATATTCAATATTGTTGTTTTTTAAAAACCAGATGTATTTAGCTAGTTCGGTGGTGTTTTCTTTATAGGTGTTAAAACTATGGTTATGGTTGTAGCATCTGCTTTTAAAAGTATTAGCAGTGCTCCCAATGTATTCTTTTGATTCCTTGTTTGATATTACGGTGGCTTTGTAGATAACATTTTTTATAAGGCATTTGTTGTTCAAAGGACAGGAGATTTTAGATCGGCAGTTACATGTAGGGGTGTTATTGATTTAGTTTTTTTCTTTATTGGAAATATTATTTAAGATTTTTTTATTGTGTTTTTGTATTATAACTTTGATATTATTCATACAGCTGTATGATATTTTGCAATTATTTCTGTTTATAATTTTGTTGAGTACTTCATTGTTTTTAAAATGTATATCGATGAGTTGGAAGAATACTTTCCCTAAATTTGTTTTAACGGATTGGCAGAAGGGTGGGTTGAAGTAGATAATTTTTCTTGGTCGGTTTCTTTTCTTTTTAGTTTGAGGATTTTTATTTTCTGAGTATTTTGCTATGTGTTTAAAATTTGAATCATTTATAGCTTTTTGGTATGTGTTTACATAGTTTTTAAATATTTTTTCACTTTTAGAGAGTTTGTTAATCCGTTTTTTAATCATTTCTGGGAGGCTTTTTTTATAATTATTGGGTGGTTAGATTTTTTATTGATATATTTAACATCTGAGTTTTCCTTACGGTATGGTTTATATTCGTCGTCAGTGAGGTTTAGAGTTGTATCTAGGGAGTTGCATGCGGTTGCGCCGATATCAATAGTTATTTTAAATCTGATTTCCTTTTAATAGCTCGATTGTTTTCTTTTTGGTATTTTCTAAAGTTTGGTTACTTTTTCGCTCGATGATAGCTAGGTCGTCGTCTCTATATAAACCGATTTAATTATTTCTATAGAGGGATTTAAGGTGGTTTAGGGCATAAAGGCCTATAAGGTCACAGATCTCTGCGCCAAAAAATGATCCCATTGGTACATCAAATAATGTGTTGCCGTCTTTTTTAATCCATGTTTTGTTGTTAAATGTTAGAATTGTTTTACATGCGTGTTTGATTAAACTTATATCTTTATCTTCTATACTAGTGTATGTTCTTGCAAAGCTTATGGCTTTCATCAAGTGCTCTTCTTTTATACTGGGGTAAAAATTAACTATGTCAAAATTAACAAAGCATTTAGTATTTTTATTTTTGATATTATTAAACCATGATATAACATTGTGAGAATTCTTCCATTGTATAAGAGAAGATTTGTATCTTATTTCATTTACTGTTTTTTCTAAAACAGTTTTACTAATTCTACCGAGTTCGTTTTTTCCGGGGTTGAGGATTCTACATTCGATGTTAAAAGGAAAGTTTTTTTTGTGATCTTTTATAGTAATGAATGCATCTGCAGCTGAAAATTTAGGTTTTTTTTTTTTGTATTTTCTCTCACATATAATTTTTTCAGATTCTAGGTTTATTTTGTTGATTAAGTCTTCATTAGAAATTTTGTATGTTTTGGTTAAGTTTTCGGTTATTAGTTTGTTGTAAAGTTTTGGGCTTGTCTGATATAAATTTCTTGTTTTGTCGGCGAAAAGTATTACTTTGCTTTTGATAAGTAGTTTGTTTAGGTCTTGTTTTAGCTTTTTCTGAAAATTTGACTTATACGAGGTAAATTTTGTGTTTTTAATGGTATCGAATAGATAAACTGATAAACAATTAAAAGTTATTTTCTTCGGTTTTTTTGATAACAGATCCGAACAAAACGATTTCGTTGCAATAAACAACAAGTGCTTTAAAAGAACTAATTTATCAAAATTAACCATATAGTTCAATAGAGTTCTTATAAAAATAAAGTCAATAATAAGTTCACTGAAGACGGACTTTTGTCTGAAAGCGTTCTGAACTAAACTAATATGCAATAAATTTGTAGACTTTTCTATCATTGTTAGATTTTTCTAATAAAAATAAAGTGAAATAAAAATTTAGGATTTCTAGGAGTTATACGAGAATTTGTGTTTCAGAATTATAATACATTTATACAAAAGTTATTTTTATATAAGAAATAGTTTCAAGTATTTCAATTTATATAAACATATAGCTTACTAGCATTAAAGTATCAACTCACAAACACAACCAAAAAATTTGTATATTTATTTCATTTTAGAATTAACATAAATGTACTATAAAACTTTGTTTAGATACTAATAATTTATTATTGCATTTTAAACTGTTTAAGTTAAAAACGATGATAATTAATTTTTCATAAGAATAATTACAATTAATAACAAATAAATATAAAATAATAAAAACAAATAAATAATTTTTTAATGGTTAATACCGTTTAAAAGCTTGATAATAATTGTTAAAATTATTAATAGATATTTTTACATAGTCTTACTTAGTCTTTTCAAATCGTTAAAAGTAAATTGTGTTGGTCATTGCATACAATTTCATTCATTTTTAAACAAAATCGAAAATAAGAAACTCATAATCTAAACGATCATTAAAATTATTTATTTAACTGATAGTTTTTGAAAAAAGTAATTACTAGCAGTAAACTTCATCTATTCTTGAAAACTTTTTACAAAAACACAAATCTTGATTGTTTATCTGTAAAAAGGTAGTATTGTTTTGTTTATATTAATTTTAGCTTGTAGTTTATTTGTCCATTTGCTTTCTAAAAAATCTAGTTCTGTTTGGTCTTCTGAGCTGTTCAAAAAAGTTATTGTGAAAACATTTTCAAATTCTTTAAATATAGTTGGATGATTTTTGTTATAATGAAGTTTAAGTGCAGCTCGATCGTTAACCTCGTTCTTATCCATGTTTTTCCAATTATATCTATGCGAGCACCACCTTTGCGAAAAGGATGTTATCGTCTGTCCAACATAATATTCATTACATTCCATGCATTCTGCCGCATAGATCCCAAAATTTTTACAATTTGATTAATTTTTCGGTTTTTAATTTCAAACTATCAGTGTAAAAAAAAAAAAAAAAAAAAAAACATAATAAGTAATATTTTGCAAATAAAAAGAAGTAAAACAATAAACATTAGTTACTAAAATTAATAAATTGAAATGCCACGCTGTATACTTATAATTTAATTATAGTTTAAGCTAACTGTAATAAAACTATAGAAACCTGGGGTAAAATATATTTATAAAATGTTTATAATGGTTAAATCTTAATTATAACATAAGTAAGGTTAGATAGAACTTAAAATAACAAATTAAAGTTTAAACTACTTACACGCAAATACCAAAGCACAAAACTAAAATTGTTATTAAGAATTCAAAGCCCTAACCAATAATTAAGTTACAGCACTGTACATAAAAACACTACAACTTGAACTGCGTATATATTACATATTAAGTAAAATAATTAACTTTTACTTAAGAAAAGAGCAGTCGGGTGTTAAAATTAAGTAGATCTTATACAGATGTTTTAAATATATAATAAATTATGAATTTGTTTTCAATGTGAAAACGTAAAATAAGAAGGTGGTTATGTGCTAAGTATAGACCTGCAGTAAAAAATCCTCTCACCGATCTATTTGGCGTAGTAGGTAAAAAAGCACGGTTTATCTATGATTTGAACACAGGCTTCCAATTAAACTTGAAACTTAACACATAAAAGAACATGAAAAATGTATAGTTGAAAAGAGGCAAAATCTAATGAAAAGTGACATGTATAAAAAAAATTATAAAAAATAAACGAACAAAAATTATGTATCAAGTTACGATAAACAATTGTATAAATATATATATATATATATATATATATATATATATATATATAAAGTGAGCATGTGTGTGCTCATGTGAAAGTAAAAATTGAAAGGTGAGAAAGCGCCAAGATATCACTTGAAGAAGAACCGTCGGTTGTGTACACAGTTGTTTGAAATATCACGTCTTTTATCTAGTTATTGTTTACTATCTACTGCTACAATTGTCATTCGTTCAAAATTACATATTTAGCAGATCTTACTCGCGCCATCGAGGTTGTTGTTGGCGTGGTAAAGGATGCTCCATTCCATTTCTGGTACCATACCTGTCAAAATACTACCAAACGAAATGTGACAATCTTGTGCTGTTCTTTTTACTAACCTGCTTATAAGTATACTCATGTCCAGTTTACCTGTCTTTAAAATGACCTCCTGTCGAACCGACATAATTTTTATCTTTACTATTATCATCACTAAAATAACATATAACACGCACCTTATACACGACATTTTTAATTAAGCAGTTACCTTGTAACAAGCTATTTACTTTGTTAGACTTACGACAGTTACAATTTTTCTTTTATTGTTTTTTGGTAAATGATTACTTAAATTAGCCAATTTGTTTCCTTTAATAGTGTTTTAGTTTAAATAATAACTACTTTAATCTTATTACTCCTATTGATTACTTCGTTAGTTTTGATTTTTATTAAAAATTTAGCTTTCTGTTCTACAGTAAGTTTCTAAAAAAGAGTAGAATTTATATATTTAATTGTCAAAAAAAACTTTAGAGAGTGCTATATGCTTGTTATGTACGTAATTTAAATTCTTCAAGTAAAGTTAAAACAATCTTAAAAATTAGTCTGTCTATCTAAACTAGTGATGTACCGGACTCACTATCCGGGTCCGGGTCCGGCCGGATATTGCCATTTTTGTCTGATATCCGGATCCGGCCGGATTTTAATTTGAAAAAAAAGTTCGGATCCGGTTCCGGCCGGATTCTAATTTGAAAAAAAAGTCCGGATCCGGTTCCGGCCGGATCCTAATTTGAAAAAAAAGTCCGGACCCGGATCTAGTTAGTAAAAAAGAGCTTTTTGAAAAATGTATTTTCAAAAACAAACCCTGTGTAAATTAAAAAGCGTCATTTCGTCAGTTAAAATTAAACACCTACCATGATTGACTCATTTTGTACACGTGACTAGTTTACATTTGTGCACATTTAAACTATGAAATAAACATTTCAGAAATGCAACTCTTTACATATGTTGTAAATTTAAAAGTTTTGAATGAGTACTTGCATTATTTATTGTTTAAAGTTGAGCTCAGAGAATATTTAGAGTTAATATGGTTGAATGTACGAACCAATGAGAATCATATGACGAAATGTTTAAAACTAAATACTGGTGCAACAAAACATCAGAACATGATAGGCAGTTTATATGTAAGCAGTTAGTTAGTTTAGTGTGCAGCTTGAAGCAACAAAATATAGTGAACCTTTTTGTTAATGCTTGTTGTAAGTAGAGTTTTGTTTTAAAAGTGAGTATTTCAACTGGTGTTTAATTGTTTAAATATTTAAGCCAGCTTAATAGTTTAATATTTTATTAAAAACTTTACAGTTTCTTGTTTACTTAAAGTTTTATTTAATTTTTAGTTTATTGTTTTAAGTCTTTTGATATAGATTTAAATAGCTTCCAGTTATTAAAGTGTTACCAAAGTAATTAATAGTTTTGTATATGCTAGTATTTCTTGTTGTGTTTTATACAAAAGATTCATCACTCAAAAATGTCGTGTCTGATTATAGAAAGGAGTCTCAGTTAGAATTTAGTGTTTGTTAGATATTAATTAAATAAGGTAGGATTTAGTTATGATTGATGGGTAGTACTAATAAGTTAAGTGTACCACAATCAGTCCACAACTTTACTACCAAATTGTTAACCTTTGCTAGCTGTTCTACTGATTATTAGATTAAAGTAATTTTTTCAGTTTTTAAAAACCTCATTCTGACTCAGGCTTGTTTATACTCACTCTAGCTAGTTTTATTGACTTAAACACTGTCAACTCTGTTGGTTTGAAAGTTTTTGGGAATTTTAGAAAATTTTGGACTGCCTCAGGCTAGTTTAGTTTTTTGTATAAACTCAGGCTAGTTTTCTTTTAGATTTTGAGTGAGTTTGAGCTGATCCAGTTTTCAATATTTTGTAATTTTCTAGTTAATTTTGTTCAAGAACTTGATTTCAGATTTTTAATTGTAAATAACACCTAAATTTGTAAACCTTGAGGCTAGCTGTTCTACTTATTATTATTTTAAAGTTTTTTTTTTTAGTTTTTAAAAACCTGATGTACCGGACTCACTATCCGGGTCTGGGTCCGGCCGGATATTGCCATTTTTGTCTGGTATCCGGCCGGATTCTAATTTGAAAAAATATTCCGGATCCGGTTCCGGCCGGATTCTAATTTGAAAAAAAAGTCCGGATCCGGTTCCGGCCGGATCCTAATTTGAAAAAAAAGTCCGGATCTGGTTACGGCCGGATTCTATTTTGAAAAAAAAGTCCGGATCCGGGTCCGGCCGAACCCGAAATTGTGGGTCCGGTACATCACTACTTTGCAGTAACTTTTTAAATATTTTACACTATTTAAGAAAGTTTATTGCCTTAAATTTAATTTTATACTAAAAATAACGAAAATTTTTACGAAGGACGAAAGAACTCGTACTTTTAAAAACACAGAAAAAATCAAAATCTGTGATTAATTACTTAGATAGAAACTTTCATTTCATAAGTTTAGTGTAATATTTTGTATTAAAAAAAGTATTTAAAAAAATTGTTTTGTGCTTGAAAAACTCCAAAAATTAAAAGTTTTTCGAAACAGTTGATTAAAAATAAAAATTATATGATCAAAAAAAAAAAACATAGTTTTGTTTTGGTAATAGCATTTAATAAAATTCAAATATGTTTGAAATTATTTTTTAGTATAATTTTAATAAAAAAAGCTTTACATTATAATTATGTAGTTCTTATTTGAGTCGATTAAAAAAAATCTGAACTACTTAAACGTATTCATAAGTAATATGTATTTTAAATGTGGACGGTTAAAATCTGCTCGAAACCACTTTTGCACAAAGGGTCAATTTTGCACGAGAGTAAAAACTATTAATAAAAATAAATTACCGATCAAGGGTTAGGGAAGACAGTGATAGTAAAAAAAGAGAAAAATAAAAAGAATGAATAAAGTTTTAACTCGTGCAAAAATGGCGCAGTGCATTTTTGACACCTACCCATTTTAAATTTATTTGAAACAAGTTTTTGCTTAAAAAAAATAGTATGATTATTGTTTTTTATAGTTATGGTATTAATTTCCCTATACTTATGTATTAGCCACTCAAGAAAATAAACGTAATATAAAAATAAATTTATCTTTATTAGTTAATAAAAATTAAGAATCAAAATATGTTGGTTTTTAACTGTAAAAGCTTAATCATTATTGTGTTATATTCACAACAATTATGTATTTAAGAAACTTATTGAAGCCAAACAGTTATTTGTTTTTATTTCTAAATAAACAAATAAGAATAATATTTTTTTTAATCTTAAAGTGTTTAGTGTAAATAATAGTTATGTGAAAGCTCTTAAATTATAATTTTTTTAAATTAGGCTTACTTACCTTTAATTCCGTGTAAACTCTTTTTGTTTTTTTGTATTCTTAAACTTTTGTACAAACTACTAAGTTGACGCAGATTATAATTTTTATACTTAAATAGACTAAAGTACGTATATACATATTAGTAAAAACTGAGGTTAGTTAGAAGAGTAGGTCTGTAGTTTTTTAAGTGACAGGACAGTTTTGTAAAAAAATCTATTAATTTTCTTGTTTATCAGAAAAAATCTTTGCAGCCAGTGAGATTTTAAAAACAAATACCAAAACGATAAGAAAACATCTTCGAACAAAAATTAAGAATTAATACTTATTATCAAATATAACGATTGCAAAATCAATAAGTATTGTTTTAAACATTGATAATAACTTTATTATTTGAGAGTTTTGTTTGTTTCAACGTAAAGTATTTTTTAGTATCGGGATTTGGTATTTTAATTATATTTAACTGTAATTAGTGGAATGTTATGAAGTAAGACAATTAATCATTAATTTACAGACTAGTGTACACTTAAAACAGTTTTTTAAATCAAACAATATAAATGGATAAAATAATCATATATAGTGTCAAATTGGTTTACAATTTTAAAACTGAAAGTTATTTAGTTATTTGACTTGATAAAGATTGTTAGATAAAATTAACATTCAGAAACTAAAAAAATAAGCGCAATCAAACTCAGGTGGTACAAAACTTGAATTTTAAGTTTCTAAGTTGTATTAGGGTGTAAAAATTTCAGGAAATATTTTTTGGAATGAAATCTATTCTACTACAATTTTTTATTTATTCTTTGTTATAAAAAGAAGCATTTTGTTGAACATAATTAAAGGGTTTTGGATTTACAACTTACAAACTGATGTAAGCATTTATAAAAGAATTAAGTGTTTTTAGCAACCCTGGTACGTTGCTTTTAAATTTTTCAAACTACAAACTTATAGTTAGTACATCTTAAAAGTAATATTAAAGCAGCCGTCAAAATGAATTAAATTAACATACAAACTAACTACAGTAGCTTAAAGAGAATCTGTTTCATTAGGTTTCAAAAATTTATACATTATGGTAAATATTTAAAGCTCAGTAATTGAACAAGTAAAAAGTTTTTTTAACTGGTACAGCAAAAAGTGAGACTCTATAAATGAGAAGTGACAGTAAACATAACACAGCTTGTAATTATTTTACTTGAAAAATTATGAATTTATGATTGGTTAGGTGTATAACAATTTTTATACTTGAATCGTAAAAAGGATTAGATTATGTGTTAATTTACAAAGACCTATATTTTAGATATTATTATTGATAAGTTATGGTAAAACCTGCTTAACTATTAACATTAATGATAAAATCATTAGTTATAAAATACACCATAAAAGTTTAACACTATAAATGTTTTATCAACAATCATTTTTTTTTTACATAAGTTATTAATTTAAACTAAGAGTAGTAATAAAAAACACGCAAGTTTGCTTTGTATAATATTTTATTAGTGGTTTTGAAAAAATTACTAATTTAAATTTATCAGTTTTATAATGTATTTCAATTCAATCGTAGGTTGTTATTTTGTCTGTCCTGATTTATTTTTTTGATTTAAAACGATAGAAATGTTGTCGGCACCACGACTCAGTTTCGACATCTGATTTCAAGACGATGTTTTGTCTTCTGTTGTTTTGTTCTGTTGTTTAGTTCAAGACGATATTTTGTCTTCTGTTGTTTTGTTCTGTTGTTTAGTTCAAGACGATGTTTTGTCTGCTGTTGTTTTGTTCTGCTGTTTAGTTCAAGACGATGTTTTGTCTTCTGTTATTTTGTTCTGCTGTTTAGTTCAAGACGATGTTTTGTCTTCTGTTGTTTTGTTGTTGTTTACTTCAAGACGGTGTTTTGTCTTCTGTTGTTTTGTTCTGCTGTTTAGTTGAAGACGATGTTTTGTCTTCTGTTGTTTTGTTCTGCTGTTTAGTTCAAGACGATGTTTTGTCTTCTGTTGTTTTGTTGTTGTTTACTTCAAGACGGTGTTTTGTCTTCTGTTGTTTTGTTCTGCTGTTTAGTTGAAGACGATGTTTTGTCTTCTGTTGTTTTGTCTGATTTCCAGACGATGTTTTGTCTTCTGTTGTTTTGTTCTGCTGTTTAGTTCAAGACGATGTTTTGTCTTCTGTTGTTTTGTTGTTGTTTACTTCAAGACGGTGTTTTGTCTTCTGTTGTTTTGTTCTGCTGTTTAGTTGAAGACGATGTTTTGTCTTCTGTTGTTTTGTTCTGCTGTTTAGTTCAAGACGGTGTTTTGTCTTCTGTTGTTTTGTTCTGCTGTTTAGTTCAAGACGATGTTTTGTCTTCTGTTGTTTTGTTGTTGTTTATTTCAAGACGGTGTTTTGTCTTCTGTTGTTTTGTTCTGCTGTTTACTTGAAGACGATGTTTTGTCTTATGTTGGTTTGTTCTGCTGTTTAGTTCAAGACGATGTTTTGTCTTCAGTAATTTTCAACAATACCAATGTTTAGCACCCCTCTAAACACTGGCTTGTTTACCTGTTGGATGAATTAATTTTTTGGCATTTGTATAAATTATTTTATCTTATAGTTTTTGTTTTATTAAGCAGACATCTTAGATATCTACAGTAAGAAAAAGTTCACGTATCCTAGAAGTAGTTTATTTCAGTTTTTTAAATTAATCCAAAAATATTAACTTGATTTAAATAAAAAAAAAACTTACTTACGAAGTAATTTTTTTCTCAAAGTTAAATACATTGTTGTGAACAATATCAAAAATGACACAAACTTTGTATATTTATATTTTTAAAACATAAACTAACTTTGGTTCTTTTTTTTTTGTTGGAAAGTTTTTCTTATTCAAGGTTTTAGTCGTGGCAAACTAACAAAATAGACAAAAAGTATTTGACAAAACATCTATGACATATATCCTTGATAGAAATACATTAAAAACAACATAAAACATCAAACATGCAGCTTCCTTCTTTGGACTTCACCACCTTTTTAACAGGCGTTCTGTAATAAAATTATCATATTTTTTTATGTTACTGGCATATAGTTTATTAAAAAAATATTTGTATATATTTTAAACCAGTTTTTATTTCAAATAAACAAATACTTATAACATTATAAAACATTTTTATTGTTTATTTTAGCAACTAGAAAAAACAATAAAAAAACTAACTCCAACAGCCTGCTTTTTTCATTCGACCCTGAGAAAAAGTGTGTATTTAAAAAAAATAAGAATACATAAAAACACATAATTAAAATAAATTAAACTTGTCTTTATTTTTAAATAGATTTTTTTAAAATTAACAGTTTAATTTTTTGCTTATTTTTTTATTTCTAATTTCAACGTGAAACAATTTAAGCTTTCAATGTTTCATAAGCCTGTGTTTTATTGCAAATCTTTTTTGTTTTTTTTTTTTTTTTTAATTAATCCGATACACCAATACTATAACACTCTTTAAACTATATAAATATCAGTAACTAAATAACTATTCCTTTTATTTTAAACTATCTAAAAAAAAGTAGCGAAAGCAAGGGTATAAGTCTATTGGATTAAAATAAATACTATAGTCTTTAACAATTTAAGGTTTAAGCTAACTTTTAAAATACTTAAATAGTTTAAACTTACTAGCTCCTTTCCAAAACTTATGTTTTCATCGAAAAGTTTTTTATTAGCATCTTTTGCGTGGCTCAGTTCGTGATACAAATCTCTGTTTTCTTTAGAGTGCCTATCAGCCCAGAATTTCTCACTAAATTTTTATAAATTTAGTTTAACACACAAATTTAATCACGGTGCTTAAGTTATTTTTTGCAAACAAAATGATCGCATCTTGTCTGTTTACATTTTTATATTCAGTTAAAAGAAAGTTTAAATTTTGTAAATTGAACTCACTCTTCAATCTCACTTTCTTTTAGCTGAAGAAGATGATCCTTCTTTTCCAACTCAACTTGAGCATTTTTTATCAGTTCAGCATTTTTCACTTGTTCTTTAACATGTTGTTCTGCATTTGTTAACAACTCGTCTGTTTTATTTTTTTGTTCTTCGTATTGCGCTCTGATCATTGAAAAATGTTATTTAGTTTTGATGCTATATAAATATCGCATACACTTTAAATCGACTTTAGGTTTTTAAACTTTGCTTACACAACACAAGTCATTGATTGTTTTATCTATATAGAATAGTAACAAACCTGGCAGTGAGCAGTTCTTTTTTTACTTTTTTATTTTCTTCAACCTTTTCCTCCAAACTACATTTGACCTCTTCCAATACTTTCTTTTCTCTCACCACCTCGTCTTTAACTTTTTCATTTTCCAAAATCTTTTCCTCCAACTGACATTTTACCTCATCCAACTCCTCCTTCAATTTGTTCTTTTCTCTTACCACCTCCCTTTTCTCAACCATGACACGTATGTGATTCTTCAACAGACAGCTACTATCATTTTTCAAACTCAAGATTATCTCGTCTTTATTTCGATTGCTGTCTGTCAAGGCAGCTTTCTCTCTTCTCAACATTGCTAGCTCGTTCACCATATTCATGTATTCACTAGCCTATAGTAAATTTTATTCTTAATAATTTTCATGCAAATAGCTACGTGTATTTCATAACTTAATAAAAAATTACAACAAATAGAATAAACATAAAAAATTTAATTTGTAATTCGGTATTTTATTAACACTATTCGAATGATGTCAAAAATATGAAGTATCTTGCGTTTAAAGGTAATACATTTTTTTGAAAACTATACTTTACTAAGTTATCAAAGACTTAAATGAAGTAAAAACTCACATAAACTAAAAATTGATCTCCATAAGAAAAATTCATAGTTGAAGCAAAACAAGGGTTCATCTTTTATAGTTTGTGTTTAAGTATTTCTATTCAACTATAACGAATTCGGATTGGATTTATTAAAAATTAATGTTTTTTGAAACTTTCCAATAAACTTTTACATATTAATTATGACGTTTGTAAGTATAATTTTTTTTATAAAAATATTGAAAAAAAATTTAAAAACAAAATTTTGCATCAAAATTAATAAATTATTGCAAATTATTTTAATGAATTTTTTACAAATGATTAGAATAGGCATAGGGGAAGATTTAAAAAAAAATTCTTTTTAGCTGGTCGGACTTGTTAGAGAAGTCTAAACGGGACAGGTAATTTTGAAAAGCTACACTTTATAGATTAAAAAACACTTTAAAATTAAAAATGCTATGATGTTGTAATTTAAAAATCAATACTGTGTAATAAAAATCACATTGAGAGCACACTTTGTTATTTAAAACGTCATCTTTGTTTGATTGTTACAAAATGCTTTTACGCTAGAAAAAACATCGCGGGTCAGAGATTTGTGTATCTTACATCACATTAGTTTACAACAAGGCAAACTTCGTGCTCAAGCTAAGCGTCAGCTTTCGGCCGGAAAATAATTTGTTCTTGCTTTTCATCTTTTTAGACATGCCAGCCTACAATTGTTTTTTCAAGTCAACTTATAAATAACTACGTTGTGATAGCGCTACATGAAAAGTCTGTCTTCTACGCATACGAGCCAGCTATTGAGGAAGGTGTCTGCTTTTATGAAAGGCAGTGACGAGCGACCTGCTTATTATCTATTTCTACATAAAATTTTAGCCAATTTTTTAAAGACGTATAGTATTCATGTCTTTTTTTAGTAATTTGTTTGGAAATTTTCAATTTCTAAAAAGATGTGTTTAATAAAACTAACATTTTAAGTAAATTCTAAATTAAAAGTTAATATGGCATTTAAGACTAGCCTAATGAAAAACATTAAGTAAAAAGTGACTACTTAAAAATAACAACAAATTTTTAGTATTTTAACTTAACAAATTTTGAAACACAGTTAATGAAAAATATAACTAAAACTGAATCTAAAAGTTTTCAGAGATATATGCATATAAACAAAATTTCTACTATTTTGTTTAAAAACTTTGTAAATTTTAAAGTTAATTTAAAGGTAACCTTGTTATTAACGCTTATCAAAAGATAAAGAATATTCAAATGTTTAAAATAAAACTTTAACAAAAAATTTACCATTGCATCTAAGTGTTATTGGTGTTTCAATTAATTTCAAAATAGATTTCTTAAAAATACTTTACAATACTGGTATGTTTTTCGGTTTAAAAATATTATTGATACCTTATGGATTCTTTTCACCTCGATAAATAATGTCATTTTTAGTATTAAAAGGTTTCTTAAACACATGTAATCTATATACGAAGTTTTAATTTCAGTTTGAGAAGACAAAGTTTCGTTTTGGTTTTATTCTAGACTAGTTACAGAGTGTACTTTTAATTGTTAATTTTTAGCTTTTCCATTGATTTGACTTCATTTTTTATCACTTTCTTTAATATCTAATTCCCACTTTTCATTCGTTTTTTTAATTTATGTTTTAACTTATACTCGTAAACAGAAATTTAAAACTTTTTTATCCATTCTTGTTTATAATTGTTATAGAAATATTTAGTATAATACTTCTACTGTTGTTACTTATTAAAATACAAATCGATTTTAAAGTTTGTTTTTGAAATAGTTTTACTCGTTTAAGCTAATTTTAAGTTAAATGTGTAATACATGATTTAGGAAAAAAGTTTAACACCAAATGTATATGATTTTTAACGTAAAAGCTCGTAAACTATTAGTAAGAAAATTTTATAAGATTAAATATGCTTTTAAAAAAACTCTTTGTATTTGTTTGAGTATCATAGTGATTATGCTAAAGTTGTTTATTAAAGTTAGGCCATTAACAATCTAAACAAATAAAAAGGTATCTGTTCAGGTTGACTTGGAATTTGCGATCTACTTTACTTTTTTTTAAATCACATTTATACAAATTTTAAAAGTTTTATAAAACTAAATTTAGAAAACATTTAACTAAAGAGTTGATCCGTAGTGATAATTATATTTACTTTTAAACTTTAAAGTGAAAGTTTTTTAAACAAAAGTACCAAATAAGTTTTTTTAGCAGTTATTGTTAGTTTTCTTCTTGTTGAGACAGACCTCTTAAATAAATAAAAAAATTTTAAATATTAACTAAATAATGTTTACTAAGTATATTTTAAATTTCAGAATTCTTTAAAACAGCTTTTTAGGTACATAAAAAATAAACTTTAAAATCATGAACAAACTTGTAACTTACTTAAATTTTATAAATCGAGAAAACTTTTAATGTTCTATATTCAAAAAAAATGTATTAACAATAGTGATGTACCGGACTCACTATCCGGGTCCGGCCGGATATTGCCATTTTTGTCTGATATCCGGATCCGGCCGGATTCTAATTTGAAAAAAAGTCCGGTTCCGGCCGGATCCTAACAGAAATCCGGCCGGACCCGGATCTAGTTAGTAAAAAAGAGCATACTGAAAAGTATTTTTTCAAAAACAAACCCTGTGAAAATTAATAATAGTCATTTTCGTCAGTTAAAATTAAACACCTACCATGATTGGCTCATTTTGTACACGTGACTAATTTACATTTGTTTACATTTAAACTATAAATAAACATTTCATGAAATGCAACTCTTTACATATGTTGTAAAATTGAAAACTTTAGAATGAATACTTGCATTATTTATTGTTTAAAGTTGAGCTTAGAGAATATTTAGAGTTAATACGGTTGAATGTACAAGTCAATGAGAATCATATGACGAAATGTTTAAAACTAAATACTGATGCAACAAAACATCAGAACATGACAGGCAGTTTTTATTTAAGCAGTTAGTTAGTTTGGTGTGTAGCTTGAAGCAACAAAATATCTTGAACGTTTTTGTGAATGCTTATTGTAAGTAGTGTTTTGTCTTAAAAGTGAATATTTCAACAGATGTTTAATTGTTTAAATATTTAAGCCAGGTTTATAGTTTAATAGTTTATTAAAATTTTTACAGTTTCTTGTTTACTAAAACTTTTATTTAATTTTTAGTTTTTGTTTTAAGTCTTTTGATATAGATTTAAATAGCTTCCAGTTTTTAAAGTGTTACCAAAGTAATTAATAATTTTGTATATGCTAGTATTTCTTTAAGTGTTTTATATAAAAGATTCATCACTCAAAACTGTCGTGTCTGATTATAGAAAGGAGTCTCAGTTAGAATTTAGTATTTGTTAGATATTAATTAAATAAGGTAGGATTTAATTATGATGGGTAGTACTAATAAGTTAAGCGTACCACAATCAGTCCACAACTTTACTACCAAATTGTCAACCTTTGTTAGCTGTTCTACTGATTATTAGATTAAAGTAATTTTTCAGTTTTTAAAAACCTCATTCTGACTCAGGCTTGTTTATACTCACTCTAGCTAGTTTTATTGACTTAAACAGTGGCAACCCTGCTAATTTGAAAATTTTAGAAAATCTTGGACTGCCTCAGGCTAGTTTAGTTTTTTATAAAAACTCAGGCGAGTTTTCTTTTAGATTTTGAATGAGTTTGAGCTGATCCAGTATTCAATATTTTGTAATTTTCTAGTGTATTTTGTTCAAGAACTTGATTTCAGATTTTTAATTGTAAATAACACCTAAATTTGTAAACCTTGAGGCTAGCTGTTCTACTTATTATTAGATTAAAGTTCTTTTTCTTCAATTTTAAAAACCTCATTCTGACTCAGGCTAGTTTATTCTAGTGATGTACCGGACTCACTATCCGGGTCCGGCCGGATATTGCCATTTTTGTCTGGTATCCGGCCGGATTCTAATTTTAAAAAAAAGTCCGGATCCGGCCGGATTCTAATTTAAAAAAAAGTCCGGATCCGGCCGGATTCTAGTTTGAAAAAACAGTCCGGATCCGAAATTGTGGGTCCGGTACATCACTAATCTAAACAAATCTGTTCTGATAAGAAATAGTTTAAAATATTTTTTTAATTAACAAGGATTAGAAAAAAACTTTTTGTCATTTATTTAGTTTCACTTCGTCTATATTAAAGTTATTTTCATAAGTTTAAAATATTTCATACTTGTTTAGTTAACTTTAGGCTATGAATTAAGGTCAAAAATAGCATTAATGGAAATTTATTAGATTTAAAAAATTCTAATAACTGAATTTTAAATGATGACAGAACTATAATAAATACAGACTAAATTTAGATTTTTTTTTAATTCAAAGGTCACAAGTATTAACTGTCAAATAGTTTATTTAAAAATGAGTGTACAGTACAAACAAACGCACATAGTTAACATAGTTTATTAAAAGCAGAAATTTTGTGTTGAACATGATGAAATATGTAATAGCACTAATGTAAAAAGTATGATTAAAATCAGCGCTTTCAGCTATTCCTTGCAAATAGTACAACTATGCGAGGAATATTAGCAAGAAAAGGACAAAAAAAAACGAAAAAAAAAATTGTTTTGTTAGAATTTTTTTTTGCTATTCAAAACGGAATGGGTTAGATGTTGTTGCTTTCAAGTAAAATATTACCAATTAATATTCTATTCAACCAATTAGAAAACATTAAAAGTGACAAACACATTAAAAGCAAATTAGTTCATAATGTAAAAAATATTTTGATTACTTAAAGGACGGTAGATATGCTTTTTAAAATTTTAAAATATCTTCGAAATCTTCATGAAAATGCACCGTTTTACCAGAAGGAACACCTGTAACAAAATTATCATTTTTAGCACCAAATTAGTAATTTGTTAATTAATAGCAAACCTCAAAACTTAGTCTTAAGTAGAAAAGCACAAAATTAATGTTATCTGAATTAACTTAAAATCTAATAAGTCTGAAAATTTGATATAATTACTTAATAGGTTAAGTTTACTTTGTTATGCAAACTTTTTGTAAATGTTTACTCTCTACGAAATAATTAAAACCATGTGGATGTAAACAAACAGCAAACAAAAAACAGCTGGGTATAAAAAAAATTCCCCGAAACAGAAACTAACCATCCGACGTATGATTGGCACAAGTTATCGGCCCTGGTCGCCTCGTTGATAAGAGTATCCACTTGACCTTCGACCAAACCCGCGTTTTCAGGGTAGTCCAGTCCTGATACATTTTGTTTGCATTTTTGATAATTAGTAGTGAAAAAAATAAATGTTCTGAAAGGAACTTTCACGAGCTCTCACTCAAAACTAATATTTGTGCATGATGCTCAGCAGAGATTTTATTTATAAAAGTATTATAACGCAGCTAACGCACCACAAAGCTTGTTTTCCACTCTCTTCAAAATGCTCACGGCTCTCTGATTTTTCAGTTCTTCCCTATTTTGCGATATTTCTCCGCCTAGAAACAAACACAACTTACTTCACACAGAACAATGTTTACGTAAAATTATTTTACTAAAAAAATTAACTAAATGATACAAAAAACAATTGATTTTGTTTTGGTTTGTTTCATTTAAACAAACGCTATATCAAGTAAAACATCCGTAAAATAATATTATACTATTTAATACAGACCAGGCCACATATGGACGTGATTCGGTTGATTTTGCAGCTGGTTCGCTCGAGGTGAGGGTCCGTTGTGATCTGTTTTTATTAAATGTATTGACAAAAATTAAACTTTATTACGTAAAGTTTTTAAAAAGTTTAAACAAGAAAAATTTATCTGTGAACCTAAAACTGTGTCAAAAACAAAGAGAACTCAACAAAGATAATACAACGAGCTTAAATAAAACGCTTAAGTTAGTTGAAGTTTAAAAAAATATTATTTATTAGATATTTTTGTCATACTTGTATTATGCTTATAACCTCCTAGCAAATTAAGTTAACAATTATTCAACTAAGCTTTTAACTAAATTATTATTCATTTAAGCTTTTAACTAAACTATCAAAAGCTGTGCAAAGTAGAGAAAATTTCTGTGCACACTAGACAATTTAGTAAGTACTTTTTTCTACTAAAACTACTCTTATCATGACTGAACTGTCTTGTTTGCGAATAAAGTACTAAGACGATTTAGAACTATTAAAGTGACTTAGCCTGAGTTAAGCTAACCTGAGTTTATGAAAGTATAATTATTATAAGCCGAAAACTGAAACTAAATACTTTTACATAGATTAATAAAATACTGTTAGAAACTAATACTCTAATAAGTTCAAGCTCGAAACAATTTAGCAAACAGCAAAAGCACTTGGAAAATAATCTTTGAGAAAAGTCTTAGAGATAAAAAAATATTCAGAGTAGCCTGAGTACATGGAAATTTCGATACATCATAAGATATTTTAAAATAGTTTTTATTACCTAAATTAATTTCTGTGAACAAAAAAAAAGTACTGGTTTAAAGTAAATACTACAACGCAGGTTTTTCAGCTCTGAAAGAAGCGTCAATGAATAAAAAGTTTACAAGTTACTTTGAAATAAAACATCACAAGTCACAAGTAACAACTGACGATTGACAATTCTCCAGCTGAGCAGGGGATCGTACACGAAAGCTTCTAAAACCGCCATTATGGACGGTCTGTTTGACCTCAGCACGTTCATGGTGTTGACGCACACATTCCTGAAGTTGCCGCCCACTCCTACCACCTTTGATTAAATTAAATTCCTACCACCTTTGATTAAATAAAATTCCTACCACCTTGTAATGTTTTACTAAATTTAATACCTTCAAACTTAGATTAAATCATTAAACATTGAAATAATGAACGTTTTTATTAAATTAAACCAATGTTTTATTTGCACTTGTTTTTTACCACTCTAGATTTTTCCAAAAAAAAAAAAAATGGTCAACTTCAATGGTATTTCTGTTTTCGAGAAAAGAATATTAGCATGCAAGGAACAAAGGTAGTTAAGAATAGTGGTTGGTAAATCAATTTATGATTGTTAATTTATAAACAAACCTCCATCGCCTGAACGAGCATTCTTGTCAGCCTGAACGGAATTTTTTCTGGAAATTTTTCACGGACCATGGCCACCTGAAAACATGTTGATTTTAATAAAACAAATAAAATATCACTTTAACAAACTTTCCGCAAATTGTACGTTTGAATCAGAAAGACACAAAAACGAAACGAGAAAGTATATATTCATCAAACACATTTATACAACTCTTAGAAAACAAAAGAAAGCAACTGCTATAATTTTACTAAATCTATTGTTGTTAATAATTTTCTCAATAAAATATTACCACTTAACCTCGAAGCAGTCGCCGAAGTCGATGTGGAGCACCTTGCCGGTGTACCGCTCCAGCATGATGTTGGACGGGTGCCGGTCACCGAGCCCCAGCACGTACCCGACCATCGACATCACCGCCAGTGTCCTCGTGTAACTCGTCCTGCGTTCCAACCAAATCTGCACGAATTCGATTCAACTTTTTGCGAAACTTTTTTACGGTATTTAACTGAATCATTTACAACCAAGTCTGTACAAATTGTGGGGCTTTTCAAAATATTTTTTTAGTTGTTAGTTGAAATTCTTGCACTTGTTTAATAACAGTAACCTTTTTAAAGTTTTAAATATAAAACATGCGGCTCTAGTTTTAATAACTATAAAATCTTTACACGAAAACTTTATTGTGTTTAATTTTATAAAACTTTATTCAGTGCTTAATTAAATAACTTAAAACCCAGATCTGTGCAGAAATTAAATTTTTTATAATATAGGTTTGAGTCTCGACTGTATTAACATGAGTAATTTTTTATACTTTTTAAATAATTGACTAATTGTATAGAATTGAATTTCAAATTCTCCTTTTTATCCAACAAGATATGTATACAGGAAATGGATGTCAAATAATATTTTGAAACTAATTGTTTAATAAAATAACTAACAAACAGAATAAATTAAAGAATATGTTTTACGACCTCCGCGGTGGGAGCTTTGAGCCACATGAGGTTCGCGAGGTCGCCGCCGTCCGTGTTCTTCTGAACGTACTCGAATATTTCCACCTTGTTCATCAGCGGCAGGTGGTCGTAATCCGGCGACATCTGAAATATATGTGTGAAATAAATAACAATGTTTGAACAGCTTTTTTCCGGTGCATAACTTACTAAAAATATATAACAGAATACATTTCATTTTCTGTAAATTTATTTAAGTACTTTCAAGTAGGACTCGTCAGAAATAGTTTCCTACTCTACAGAAATAGTTTTTAAATCCTTATATTAGTAATTTTAAAGTAATTAGTTTCTTGTTAAACTTTATTTTTAAGTATAGTTTTTATTTTAATTTTTATCGCTTCTTTATTTATATTGTTTTAATTCTACCGAGTTTTATTAGTATACCAAATTTGTTTAGCATTAGCACTTATTTAATTTTTAACATTTGATTATTACGTCATTTTATATCTTAAAACTTTAAACTGCAGTATAATTTTATTTCAATTTGTATTCATTCCAATTCAGTAGGAAACTATTTCTGACGAGTCCTACTTGAAAGTACCTAAATAAATTTAAAGAAAATGAAATGTATTCTGTTATATATTTTTAAATAACAATGTGTGTGAATTATTATAATAAAGACATGTGCGCCAACGATAATTATAAATCATACAAAAACACGCGTGCAAGATGATTTACTTTAACATTTTACTGGGATTTTTGATATGCAGGTTAAATATCTAAAAAATAATTTTGTTGTTTGAACTTCACACACGTGAACGCGTTTGGTGTTTTTAGAAGCTGTATGATTGTTTGTTGAACTTTAGATACAGTGATACGAATGCTTGTTTTAATTATAGAACAAAAGTGTGCATCTAAGTTCTAATTTGTGTCAAACATGTAGCATATTGTAAGTGAACAGCCTTTTATAGTCTAGTTAAAATAATTAAGTTACTTTTAAGTTTAAAGTGCTTGTACTTAAAAAGGTGAAAAATTAAAAAGGGAAATGAAATATTTTGTACTACAAAAAAATTTGAGATTAGTGCCCTATTTATTTTGTGAGTAATCTTTTTAAAATTTAACTATTCGTAAAATAATAATGAAACAGTACACATTTAAAATTGGGCTTTTCGTTAGTGATACTTAACTCGGGTATATTTATGCATGCAAACAATATAATACAGTTAATGATACTAAAACACATAAACTTTAAATATTTATTCTTTCAAGACTTTATTTTGCAAACTAAGTTTCGGTCAAAGACCTCGCCAGTGCTTAAATAAACTTAGTTTGCAAAATAAAGTCTGAAATAATAAACTTATTATCTCTCCTCTAGTAGTTGAGATCTCTTTATTTTTTTTCTTAATTCGAAACATACAATACAAAAGCTTTACGTGAAAATCAAGTAATTCAAAGTTCATACTTTTTGCATCAACTTGTGCTCGAGGTTGATCAGCACGTGGGTTTTTTCCCGGTAAGATTTGATCAGTCCGTGCAACGTGTCGCAATTCGGCACCCAACCGATCAAACCGGAGTTCATCGAGAGCGGCACCACAGACAGCTGGATGATACTGTTGGTATTTGTAATAAATTTAAATTTTCCAATGCTAATAAATACCGTTGCTTTCTGCTATTAGGAAAACTTATTAGTAATAATGTGGATAGTATCTATGTTTTACATAATCTGATGGTAACAAATACTGTCTCTGTTTTTGGGAAATTTATTCATGCTAAAACAATGAAAGTATTTACATAAAATTTTAATACGAACTGTATTTTATTTTGTAACAATTATGATGCGATTAACAATATTGTGCGATATCTATTCGACGAGTCTTTGAATCTAATTTCGTTATTTACAAGCTAAAATGAGTTTCCTTATAATATAGAAATTTATAGTTTTTATTTGTAGTTCACATTGAAAAAAGTAAAAATTTTAGGACCGTAAAAACTATTCAGTTTTGTAACAATTGTATAGGTTATAATTTATGCTATTTTGTAATCAGCGTTCCGCTCAAAAAATGCTCTACATTTAATCTGCTCCTCTGTAGCTGAGAACTCCTATTGTTAGTTTACAAACCAGTCCCATACTCATGGTTGCCACTAATCAAGCTGAGTAAAATTTCCTGACTGTTTACAAAAATTTTCCTGACTTTTCTTAATCAAACTCTTAAATTAAACTTATTCTAAAATACATAACCTAACACTTTAAACTATATAAAGCTTTCAATCTAATTTTAATACAGGTTAAAAAGAACAGTTTTTTGCTGAATTCCATCATCAAAATTCCAGTACATCACTTAAACCATCTGTGTATGATTGATGTTTGTAATAAACAGCTCTATCAGCAAAATACTTGTATTATCACCTTATAAACACAGCTTGTCTGAAAAAAGACACAATTTTTTAGCATTTCCTAGCATAAATGTATCTAGATAAACAAACGACATATAAGAAACTTTTACAATTGAAACCTTGAATTAATTAAGAACTTTCACAAGTCAAACCTTAAAACAATAACGAAATTTTACAGTTAAAAAATTTAAACAATTAAGAAGTAAATCAAATATAGATTTTTTAAATGTATGTACTAAAATTTATTTTCTCCGTTTTTTTATTAGCACTTCAACCTCTTCATCTAATGAAGATATGGTTTCCTTCATCTGGTCTGCATTCCGCTTCAGTATACACATTAACTTGTTACATCAAATACTAAACTAACTGCTTAGTTATAAAGAACTCAATTATTTACTTAAACAAAAAACAGTTTGATTTAAAAATTATGCTAGATAAACTTTTGTTTATATATCACAGTTCCACTATGGAAGTGTCCTTGCTACAGATCATCAATACTAAAAAGCTTACAAAGCTCCTTGTTCAAGTAGGGTACTTGTTCAATATTTTAATAGAAAATTTTTGCAGTTTAGTAAAGGATATTTTACTAATTTATACCAGATGAAGGCATTGGAAATAAAATTAAATATTTTTATAAATTTCTAGGAAAATTAAGAAATTTTTTCCTGACTTTAAAGGACTTTGAATTAATTTTTACCATTTGAAGGCTTTAGAAAACAAGGAATTTTGTAAATTTAAACTGACAAAATCTGACTTTTTTTTTTTTTGAAATTTCCTGACTTTTTTTCAAAACCCCCCATTTTTTCCTGACTTTTGTCATTTTTTTTTAATTTTTCCTGACTTTTCCTGGTTTCCTGACCGAGTGGCAACCCTGCATACTGTAGTAATTCGAAAATCAACTTGACTCGACAGTTTGTTGTTCCTCACTCAAATAAGCTGCTTACTCACCCGAGGTTCTGCTTGTTGCACTTGGTGTCTGCGGACAGCAAGGTGTTCACCATCCCGAACAGCTGCACCACCCGCTCGTCCTGTCTGATGTCCTCGTTTCCCTTCAGCAGGAACGAATGGGACTTCCCGTCGCTGCCTGTTGAATTGGGAAAAAATTATATGATGCGCGATATGGGGTTTGAGTGATAGAAACTCGAGTGGTTACAAGAGCATCTTCGGCATGAAAATGGTAAAAATGTGAACTAATTAAAAAAAACAGTTTGGGTCTATACAGTGTGATGTTTTACAAAAAATAGAAACTTAAACACTCAACACATCTTCAAATTGACAGTGAGCGCCTTGTTTTTTATTTAGCAATAAAATATTTATTTCCTCGAAACTTCCAGTCATTCAAAAAGCGAACCTTTGAACTGCATTTTCCTCGGTCGCTGCTTGCTGGTGATCACTCCCATGGTCGAGTGCACCCCGGTTATGTAGATGACCGGCTGGTACGGCCTGTAAGTGCCCGGGATGACCAGTTCCAGGTCCCTGCAGTTGTACAGCAGGGGAGAGACGTCTTTCAACTGAAACTGGCTCATCTGAGAGATGTGTTTTGTGTTTTAATACGATATATTAATGGCAGCTTGTTTAGTTGATATAAGAAATTTTGATTCAATATTTCACTTAATTTTTTTTTAAGAAATTTGAATATTACCTTTTTAAATACTTTAGTTAGTTTTAAAATTAAAGCTATTCAAAAACAGTTTTTGCATAAACTGTAGCTATCTTATTTTTTTTAAGATTTAGGTTACGTAACTTAAAAGTGAAAACTAAAAAAAAAACTAAATGAAATCAAGATTAAAGTTTTCATAACGTTTTTACTATAAAAACTGTATTAACGATCAAAAAAAATAAGCAATGTATAAGAAAAAAATTAAAAGTATAATCATTAAACAAGTTAAACTTTAGAAAGATATCAAAAGTATTACAAAGACTAACAGCGGTAAGGGCCTTGCAGCACTTTCTGAAAGTTTGGTAGTAGAGGTCCCATGCCTGATTCAAATCGTCGACGTTTAAAGATCGCTTGTACTTCTGCGTCAGGCTGTACGCTTCGTTCAGGTCCGTTCCGTAAGTCTGTTGGGATTAAAAGAAAATCTAACTTTTGTACGAGTTTTGTCGCAGCAAAAAAAGTTAAATAAAAGTTTTATTGGTTTTAATTTATATTAAAATTACAACAAGCATTAGATAAGCATAAATGTGTTTTTAAAAATATTTCGCTGCCTTTTGCAGAATTATCAAAGCAAAATAAAGTTTATTAGCGATGAAACTAAATAACTAAGACGTAAATATAATAAAAATAATTAGTCTAACCTAGCTTATTTTTAAAATAAATATTTTGTAAATTTTCAATAAAAAATTCAACCAAACATTAAAACACACAGTTTATTATAAGTATTGGCACAGTTTTGAAAATTAATTTTGAAAAGTTATTTGATGTTATTTTACTGTTCGTAACCTAAAAAGAAAATTATTAGTTTTCAACAAAATAATATATAATTTGGAATATTTGTCGTTCAGTTTTTAGATTTTGTCTGAATTTGCCTAATTTAAAATGTTTCTAATTTTTAAGGAGGTCGTGTAAAAATATCACAGTAAACAGAACAAACCCAAGGCAAATTTAAAATAATAATAAAGTCAACAAACATTGAAGAATTCCTGCTCGTTGTTTGAAGAAACGTTCTTGAGTTTTTCGTGGACTGGTTGCAACACTTGCAGCATTCCTTTGAAGTCCTTCTCGTTGAACCACAACCTGCATTATTATTATATATATATATATATATACATAGAATATAAGATAGAGAATATATTTAATTAGTTATTTTTCATATATAGCTCCGCAACAACAAGTTGCATCGAAGCACTGTGCCAAAAGTCAAAACAAAAAAAAAACGAAGTATAACGTCTGATATATAATAATAACTCAATTCTCAAACCTTGAAGATTCTTCCAACGCGGCGTGCCATTCTTCTAACCACAAGATGGCGCTCCTAATTAGCTCCTTTGATACCTAAACAAGTAATAATATTTAAGAAAACGTTTCAAAAATTGTTAACAAAAGAAATCTTAGCAGCTCTTTCTATACCTGTATAGTTGAGACGTTATGTGATCTAACTTATACTAGTTATACTATAAAAAAGTCCAGAAAAGGCAGACTACCCGCTTTTCTGTCACTCTTATTTTGAATATTTAAAAAACGTTGTTAGCAGAAGAGATACGATGAGCTGATAATTTACTTGCATATAAAATATTCTTTAATAGATATGTAGTTAGTAAGTTTACAAAAAAAAAAAACTGTTTGAATTAATCTAATTCGAAATAAAATCACACACTCAAATTGACACGGCTATTTTGATACCTCTTATGTATTAAATGGAAAAAATTCCAACAACTTAAAAAAAAGAACGAAGTTATAAAATAGTTCTTAACTGCTCAGTAAATTGCTATCATAATGGTTCAAAACAAACTTTTACGACCTTGTAACAACTTCAAGAAGTTTTTAGTGTATTTTAGTACAATTAATAAATTTTTATCCACAAAAGTTGGTTGGGTTATTTAAAAACAAACGCCAAATTTTTTATGGAGCCATAAACAATTATAAATAATAAACTTATTTGGTGCTATATTTTCACAAAGTAAGTTTAATCTAATTCAAATACACAACAAAAAACATCTTACAATGTACAACTGCAAATTTCATACACTCACCATTATTGCCTGCTGCACGAGTTTGTTGGAATGTTGGCACATTTTCTGAAGCAACTTGTTGGCAACCTTCATTTGCTCCTCCGTACCTTTCGACGCCACCGTCAGCGAGTATATGATCGCCTGAAATTACATGAATTAAATTGAACTATTTGAAGTTTTTGTCCCATACATTAATGATAATAAGTGTGAAGTTTATTAAAATTTAAAACAAAAAATCTAGATTCGACACCTACAGTTGCTAAAAAGAGTAATTCATACTTGATATTCATATAATAATTTAAATGATCAATCCGACTGATTTTTATTAGAAATTTTTTTTGAACCGTATTTATTAACAACCTTGTTTGTTTATTTCGTTAATAATTTTAATCTTATCTATTTGCAAACATAATCACTTAATAAAACGATAAAATTCAGTAAATAAAAGTTTAACAGCTATCATATAAAAACAAGAAAGTTACCATCCAGTATCAAATAAACAAAATGTAATATTGTTAACCTGAGGGTGTTCCTTGCTGATGTTTGCGATCAGCTCGTGCAACAGTTCAGCGCTCGACGAATTGCAGTTCGCCAATCTGGCTATCAGCTGCGGGATGACCTGTGAAAATATAAAAATACCTGTGAAAATAAGTGTTGGTGAAAATGACCTGTGAAATTAAGTGTTGATAAACAAAATGTTAAACAAAGAGTTTAAAGTACAACATTTGCATTTAAAAATTTTCTTTAGCATTTAGGGTAAAGCATACATTTTGTAATATAAAGCATCGGTGTTTTTTTTGAAATTCTTTTTTCCATTACTGCTAAAGTAACTAACAAATAATATGTATGTATAAACAAAAAGCACTTTTTCCAAAAACAACAAAATTTTTATAATAAATGAACCTGAAGCCAGTGTTCGATTTGAACGTTCCTCAGTCCCTGTACGAGAACGCTGTAGACATCCGGTATCGAGCCGTAATCGAACCACAAGTCCAGAACCCTGCAAACATACAAGTTTTTAAAAACATTTTTATTCTATGAAGGTTTTTCTTATCTTAAATATTAAATCCGCAACTTGGAACATACAAGTTTAAACTACTCTTTTATTTTCACAAAAATACGTTTATTTTTCAAACGTTTGTAAAAATAGAAAATGGGTATTTTAAATCTAAATATACTAAGTTGCAGACGGTATACTGAAATAATATTCCAAAACTTGTTTGTTACCTGAGACAGTCGGTTTGCGAGTTGAACTTGCACAATGAGATGGATTTGAAAAATCCGTGCAAGGCGTGAGACGTGAACCTTATCAGCTTTTTCGTTTCATTCTGTTAAATAAAAATTAAACTTTTTGAACATTTGTATTTTAGTTGATAATGTTGTCTAAAAAATTGGAGTAAAACGTTAGATAAAGAAATAGTAAGTTCAACAAAAAATAAATATTCTAAAAGGTTGTTGAAGGAAAGTTAAACTAGTTTGAAATACAACTATCGATTATTTTTTACTATTATATATTTATACGCTCATTAATTCTAACAGTATATAAATGCACAAGTCTAAATAAATACAATCCGTAAAGACTTAGAAATAGAGCTTAAAAAAATAAATTCCAAGTTCTTAGAATTTTCATAGAAACAGTGTTACTTCTAAATAGACTTATTAGCTAGAATAAGCATTTTATATCTGCTAAATTAAGTATTTTAATGCGAAAAATCAAGTTAAATAACTAACTAAAAATACTATATAAATGACAAAATCTTAGAAGATCCAATGATTTTTTTTTAAATCAAAAGCAGAAAATAAAGAATACAGCTCTTAAAAAGTATCAAAACTTTAAATATGTAAAACTATATTTTAAATTAAAGTTATTTTAATATTTTAAATACTTTAAATTTGTATTTTTAACAATATAAAAAACTAACAGAAGCGGTTCTCGGTTGTTTTTCGTTTACCTGATCGACAACTCCCTCCCCTGCTGCGCTATCTAGAATTATTTTTAGTGGTAAAATTAAAATTTGTTTAATCTACTAAAAATTAGTTACTTTTTAGCAATTCTATTATGCTTTGTATGCACAATAAGCTAACGCCTGTTAAAAACCTAAAAAATAATAAAATAGTTATATGAAAAGTTCAGTTTCTAAAACTTTAATACTCATACAAAGCCTTAGAAGAACATAAATTTGAGAGAAATGTAATACCTTGTATGTAGGAATTGCCGTTTGAATTTTCCTCCGGGTAGTTTCCGTTCATTTTCATGCTTATTATGGATTTGTAGTATTTGACGAACGTGTGGTTCAGTGTGGACATCGTGTGCCATGCCTTTGAAATAATTGTTTTTATTTGTTAGAAGCAGAATTAACATTACTTAGAAATAAATGGAAAACTTTTATTATACACCGATATGTATCAAAATAGTACACAGATATAAATTTGAAAGTGTGGTTTTATAAGCAGATTATAAAATTATGTTTGATGAAAATATTATTGTAAAGACTAAACTTATTTATTAGAAAAATTTAAATCAAAAGTTAAATGTTGTTTTTAAAAAAAAAACTCAAACTTACTTTGTACCACTTAAGATCTTTTTGGGTGCTCTCGTGAGCCCACTTTGAAATTGTCTCAATATTTTTCTCGTTCAAGCTGTACAGCTCGCTGCTCCATTTCGCCAGACAAAGATAAAACCTGTAAAAATAAACACATACTATGTCTATTAACGAAGGCTTTATAACTAGTTATACACATTCGAGCTTCATTGAAAACTACTTTATTAAATCTGAAGCAATAAACTTGTAGAATTTTACCGAGTTTTATTTAACCGACTTGTAAATTAGTACTACAACACTTTCTTCTACACATGTTCTCGGCTTCTTCTACGGTCAAAACAAAATTCAATAAACCAAAATAACACGTAAAAATTAATAGCAAACTTGGACAGCAAGTGAGGGAAATTTTCTCGGTCGTTTGAATCGATGAGCTCGATGGGGGTGTTGTGAATGTCGATTACAAACTGCTCCATCATCACAAGTGCTCGTTGCTGGTTAGTTAATTATACATATGGAATTTAAAAAAAAAAAGATTTCATCAAGCAGAGCAGAAGGTAAAATAAAAGTTTTATAAAAAAAGTCAAGACGAACACTGTCTTTAAAAACTAAAGTAAAAAAACCATTAAAAATTAAATCGAATAAAACCTTATCGCCGTCGTTCCACAAGTGCTTGAGGTAGGCGTAAGACAAGCAGGGCGCTTCAATCGGCAGCTGAAACTTGTTCTCCTCGTCGAAATGGTCGGGGTCGATCCGCAACAAGTTGTCCAGCGTCTTGCGCGCCAATTTCTGATGTTTATATACAAAAGAATTATTTCAAAGTGTTAGCGGCTCAATTGAAGTTTGAAGACCCATTGTATTTTAAAATTTATTTAGACAAGTCTATTTTTCAAGTTTATAAGATTTGTTTAGCCTACTAAACTAATTGCCTAAAAATACTAACTTTTTTTGTTATATATGGAAAAAATGTTCAACAGTGTATTTGAAGCTACTATTTTACTAAACGTTTGATACTAAGTTTGATACTTTAATTGTAAGTTAAAACTTTTAAATTTATCCACCCTAAACCACTAGAAAACTCTATCTATGTTTAAAAACATATTAAATCTTAAATTAATTAAAAAGTTAAGGTCGAAAAAACAATTTATCATACTAAAAAATACAGCAAAAACTCCAGCTGAATCTATTTTCACACAAGTCAATCTTTCAGATAAATCTATTTTCACCTGAGTACAATAAACTCACCACTCTGCCGCTCTTCCTGCACAAGTTGGCGAACTTCAGACTCGTGTGGAGCTCCTCCGACGGGGACATCACCAGGCTCCTCACTTGAATAATCCGCTGCCAATCCTCCAACTTCCCCTTGTCTATGTCCTGTTATGAAAATTTATGTCAAGTCTCTGTTTACATGCCTTGTCAGTATCTTGTAGAGAAAAAAGTAAAGACAAATACAAAAAAAACAAGTTTCGTCATCATTTGTATATGTTTGTTGATACGAAGGTGAAAACAGGTAAACGCTTAAAATAAGACTTTCGGCAAATTCTATGTAGCATTGTGATTAAGTTGCAATTAAAGATAAAAACAATGTTAAAGTTTCAAATCAAAGTGTTGCAAAACGTTTGCTTAAAATAAGACACTCACTTTACACTCATAAAAAAAACATGAAGCTAATTAGCCGGCAAAATACAGTTGAAACAACTCGCCTGCAAACGCAGCTTCCACAGTTTCTTTATTCCGTCCTTCATGTGCGGGTTTATCTTGCACTTGATGGCTTCTTCCAGTTCGCTGAGCAGCTGGCAGTTTATTATCGCCTGGTAGGACGCCGTGTGGCTCTCGCCCGCCTGCGCCACCAAATCAGGATCTAAAACTTGCCTCGCCTCGTGGATGCACTGCGGTTTGTTAAATTGAATTTAAATTGATTGTTTTTTTAGCAATTGGCCAATGGGTCCACTTCTTTTGATTTTAAATATTTGGGAAAACAAGTGCTTTCGTAAGCACAGGGTTTGTTAAGATTTTATCTAATTAATGTTTTATAACAAAATGATGCACTTCGGTTTGCAGTGAACTTTTATAAAGAAGGTCTTACAGATTTTGAATTAATATCGGTTTACAAATTTCCAATGGAAGTACTTGATATTCCGTTATTTTAAAACCTTAGAAAGAAGTACTTCTAATGGCAGAAATTTTGTTGAAACTCGTATTTAAATAAAATATTAACATAAAAAAATGCCTAGCATTTGTAATTGTAAAACTTAAAAAAAAACATGGTAAGCTTTAAAAAAAATACTACAGAAAAACAAACTGCTTTTGCTTGCTTGTAGTGTACCCTGTTAACCAAAATAAACAGTAATTGATTAAATAAAAAGTTAAATAAAAAACAAACTGCTTTTGCTTGCTTGTAGTGTACCCTGTTAACCAAAATAAACAGTAATTGATTAAATAAAAAGTTAAATAAAAAACAAACTGCTTTTGCTTGCTTGTAGTGGCCCCTGTTGACGGCGCTCACCGCTCGGTACAGCCTCCCGTCGAACTGGTCGCGCGGTATGAAGTTGGCGAACTCGTCCAACGAGTTCCACTCCTGCAGGCCCCACGCCGACGCCGCCGACAGCTTGGCGATCTTGTGGCGGTAGCAGTCGTCCGCCTGCTGCCACGCTCCAGTGCACAGCTCGTACATCTCGTCCCACTCACCTGTGTGACGTAATAATGTTAATTATTTTCGATATATTTCTGTTATTCAGGGATAGATCTTATTGGCAGAAAGCTTCCGTCCTAATTGCCTGTTTGAATTATTTGGATTGATAAAAATAATTTTTATTTATCGCTTGTGGGTGAGATTTAATAGATTTGAATCAGAATTTTATTTGGAGTGATCTCAAAATAAATTGATGAAATCGTAGAAGAGCTTTCATTAGAAGGATGCTTTATATAATACTAATAGTGATAATAATAATCATAAAATACTTTTTCCAATGGACGCACTTGTTTTACCAGATCTAGAAAATCTTGGAAAATAAGTGCTCCCATTGGCTTTAGTCCAATTCCCCTGAAAAATGATTAATTGAATAATAAGTAAGTAAACAATCTCGCCCCATTTACATATGAGTTTGTCAGGTTTAAACTAATAATTGTTATTTACAGATTACTTGTAATAGAAGAACTTCTTTCAGGGGTTATAAGAAATTAAGACAAAAAGTGCTACCATCGGCAATGGGCTTTGAGTAATTATATTACAGCAAATTTGAGAATTTTTATATTTCAATTTATATTAATTTTAAAGGGTCCTCAGACATGCGCACTTCTGCTTACATCGACAAAGGCTTTACTTGTTAACAGCTAGTTTATATTTTTTGTTGATTGAAACTAATACATGTTTGGATATACACAAAAGTATGGGAAGAGAAGTTTAAAGTTACTACTTAATGTTTTAAAAACAATTGAGAGGTAATCATAGAAACAAGAAAAGACTAATTATTTTAAATAAAACATTTTCAATTCAAACAACTTAAAAAAACTAACCCAGGGCTTCCAAAATTGCTATTTTTTAACCCACTAAAATCTAATCAAAAAAAGACTCAAAAATTACTTATTTAAGATTAAACATAAGTATTTTTATTTTCAAGTCAAACAAATTAACAAAAACCGACCTAGGGCTTCAAGACTCCTCATGTAGCCCTGCTGGTTGTACGAGTGGCGGTCCTCATTGGACAGCTTGGCCAACTTGGCGTTCTGATTGGTCAATATGTCATCGGGAACGTAGTAGCTGTTGTACGATTGGTTCTGCATGTTGTCCAGGTAGATTTCCTTCGCCTCTTCCCACCTCCCCAGCATCTCGAACCACTCCACGTCGACACCGTGCGTCGTGTACCTAAGTAAATAGTTTTGATTAGTTTTGATTTTTATACATGTACCTGAGTAAGTGGGTTTAATTGGTTTTGTGTTTGTACATCTAATCTATACTACTATTTTGATTATGCACATATATATAACATGATTAATACAGGGTTGCCACAGACTGGTCTGAACAAAATTCCTGCATTTTTTCAGCGTCGTATACCTGCGTAAATGTTTTAATTGGGAAAAATATTATTATTGTTTCTCAATAAAAACAAAATGAGTTCCATTTTTCATATTAAAAACCAGCGTAAATGCTTTCAATTAATGAAAAATTTATGCGAGGTCGTATTGAAAAAGTCAGGGTCTTTCTTCGTGTGTGTACGTCAGCCCATTCGCTACAAACGTGGCCAGAGTTTAAAAAACAACAACAAAAACATATTTTTCGCAAAGTCATTTATTCACTAAGAGCTTCCTACAAACTTCTTCTGGTTCTCGCCCAGCTTCTGCGCCTTGGCCTCCAGCTCCTCCTTGTAGTTCTCCAGCACCCCGTCGGCGGCTTCCGGCTGACCGAGCTTGGTGTAGCAGTTGATCAGGTCGCCGGTGACGTCGAACGGCATCAGCCGGTCCTCCTCCTCGCACTCCTTCCTCATCTTCTCCCACCGCTTCTCCTTGTAGTAGAGCGTGCGCGCGTACGCCTTGCAGTCGCGAGCCGTGTTGCCCAGCACTTCCAGCTCGTTCTGTTGGAAAGTGTTGAGGATTAATACAAATACAGTTCAAGTGATGTGATTGGATAAAACTTTCAGCTGGTTCTTGAAACATTAATGGGAATAAATCAATTAAATTCTGTTGTTAGAATTTTTTTATCTGAGGTTAAAAAATTTAAATGCATGCTTTTTTTTTAATAATTAGCATACTTAACACTTCCAACTCGTTCTTGTGAAAAAATTTAATAGTTTAATAAAGCTAGGTAGTTGGAATACTTTATTAAAGTTTAAGTGCCGAATTTGCTAGCAAGTAATTAATAAGTTTAACACTTCAAGCTCGTTATTGGAAAAAAAAGTTGATTTCAACACAATTCAAAATGGTGATATGACTGAACAAAACTTTCAGCTTGTTCTCGACATAAATATTTAAATAAAATATATACAAAACTCACCTCAATTGGAAGAGGCCCGATGTCAGTGTACTTCATGAAATCGCACAAATTCAATATGACGTGCTTCACCTGAGAGTTTGAAAATACAATTTAATAACAAATTAACTGTCTACATTTGATGTTTTGATGCTCATCGAATTAAGCATTAATAAAAACAGAATCGTCCTGTATGAAAGAATTGTAGTGTAAACTTGTATGAACTGTTCACTTGACAATATCTTAATTTAAAAACATTTCAAACTAGCTTATTTTTTTAACCACCTCAAATTAAGTAAAAAATAAATAAAATGAAAACACTAAAACACGAAAGCAACCTCGGCCGGGCACTCGGGCGACTTGATGGCCGCCATCAGGCTCCTGATGATGGAATCCTGAATTTTCTCGTTCAGGATCCGCCAGCAGCTGAGGAAGGCGGCGCTGAAGAGGTTCTGCGCCAGCAAGTTGTGCGAGTTGGCCAGGATGCTGCACGGCCGCAGCGCGAGCGAGGGGGACTGCTGGGTGAGCGTCCGGGTCGCCTCCACCATCCACTGGCTCCAGTCCTCCCTCGAAACCGGCTGCTTCTTCGTGAACGCCTGCGTGGAAAATTGGTTTGATGATTTAAAAGCTTCCTTTTTGCAAACAAATTGCACTTGTTTTGCTGGGTTTTCAAAGTCTGATAAAACAAGTGGTTCCGTCGGCAAAGAAATTTTAAAAATAGCAGCTAAAAAACTAAATAGGTAGTAATGGCTAATTGATAAAGAAAGAAACAGTCAAAGAAAGTTTCAGTGAGTGCTTTTCACATCAAACTTTGGAACAACAACAAGCATTTTCAAGTTTAATAAGCAAAAAAAATATTACAAATTCGCTACGTCAAACAAATACGTACTAAAACTAGAAATATTCAAATACTTTACAAATACGTGGTCGAAAAGATACCTTACGCGCAAATGTTCAATACAACATTGACAATAATTTATTTGTTAACTGGCATGTTAAAAGCGCGAGGAGTTACCGCATGTTATCTCACCTGCTGTATGACTTTGCTGTTGGTGATGGGCTTCTTCGGCTCGCTCATGTCGATCACCGTCGCCGTCTTCACCGTCTCGCTGATGCTCGGGTCGCAACCCTTCCACAGCACCTCCTCCCCGGCATCCCCCTCCAAACACTCCACCACCCTCAGCACGCCCTCCAGCGACGGCGCCCTGCCCAGCACGTGGTGCTGCTTCAAGGCTTTCTTCACGGTGGGCAGCATGACGACGAAGTTCTTGCCGTACTGCCTCGCCGCGGCTTCCAGCGCCGTCAGGATGTGCGCCAGCACTTTCTCCTCCGAGTACACCTCGAACACCTGTGAGTGAAAGTTGGAAATAAGTTGTGGGAATTTTTTATTACTTTGATACACTTGGTGTACTTCAAACGCCTGAGAGAAATTCAAAAAGCAATGAAAAAGTTGGTGAGTTAAAAAAAAGATATTTCTCAACTGAAAAACTGAGTTGGAAATGATTTTAACTACTCAGAAAATGTTTATGCTCAACTGAAAATTTGTACTATACTGTTGTCAGGTTTAGCAACTTTATTCTGTTGAGTGTTAACCGAAATTAATAAATGAACACTCAGAATGAATAATTCATCTATAAATTTTCTAAAAGCAATCAGTAGCAAAACATTACTTTTTGACTACTCGCGCAAAATTAAAAAAATAATGAAAAAGTCAATGAGTTTAAACTGTGAAGAATGTTCTAAAGGTTATTTTATTCCAAGAATAAAATGAGACTGATAAACTGAAAAAAAATAATTTAAGTTCTACTAATTATTGGATTTGGAACTATTACAAATATTTAAAAAAAACCTTCACACAGGAAAACAACACAACTTAAGAGTCAAACTCCGTATTAATAACCAAATAAGTGTGATAGCATCAATGGAAAATAAAAATGTTACATTAAAAGTAAAAACAGTTAACCTTGAGCAGGGAGTGAACCACGTTGGACATCATGTACCGCAGGTCCATGCAGTCGAGGAAGGTCTTCAGCGTTTTCAGGGCCTGAACCCTGGTGTCCGGCAAGCACTTGTGATTGGTTAATAAGTTGAGCAATGAGGGCAGGATTATGCTGATGTAGTCGTCCAAGCTCACCGCCACTATCTTCAGCGTTTTCAGAAGCTGAAGAGAAAAAAGCGTTACTTCTAAAACTTCTCAGTAAAATTAAACTCGAACATAATGTGCGGCATTACAAATAGCTTGCAACAGATTAGTATGAAAATTACATACAAGATTTTTTTTAAACAGACAAATTTAATTAATTAATCTCGTTTTGCGTAAGAATCGGTAGAAGTATGCAGCTCGTAAAACTTTTAAGAACTTATAAACTTGAGAGGGTTGAAAAAAATTAAGCAGCACAAGCTTGAACATATGAAAGCAGTGATGTGTAAAACCAATACAACGGAGGAAAAAATAATATTTCTTAATATTTTAATATTTCATTTTTAATTAATTCACACAAACTGCGACACACCTCCCTGGTGACGGTCTGGTTGGGCGAGGCGTCGAACTCGAGGATCCGCAGAAAGTGGGCGAGGAGGTTGGGGAGGTGGAACTTGAAGTCGGAGGAGAGGGCGGAGGAGATGGACCTGACCAGCGAAATGAGCGACTTGGTCAGCTTGTCGTTGCCCCGTTCCCACAACTCCTCCACCGACTGCATTATCAGCGTCGTGTGCTCCCGGATGTGCTGCTTGATCTCGTCCACGATGTCCGACAGCTGCTTCACGAAAAACTGCGAAAAGTTGAATTTTGAAAAGCTTGTTGAGCAGTGTGGCTGGGTCAAAAAGTGAAAGGAAAAGCAAACAATAGTAATAATTAAAATTTAATACTAGTTCTGTTAGAATTAGCACTTAGCTTGAATACCTTGAGAACCTTAAGGTGTAATTTATATATATATATACAGGTATTGTTTATTTTTTAATTTGTAAAAACACTGTAGAACTCTACATAAAAATATAGTGAAAAAAGTATAAATTTACTATAAAATTAATAATTGTTAAAAATTACTCCAAAAAATAATTTATATTCTAAAAACAAACGCTCGACTAACGTCTTTCTCTTCAAACTTGGATCCTTTCAAGGCTTTCAAAAAAGTAGGAATTATTTCTTTCAAGTACGGTATGCATTTCGTGCTTATCCTGCCGAACATTGTCACCAGAGCCTGAACTGCAGCGCTATAAATAAACAATTTTCTATATTTATTACAAGATATAACAAGATAGAATAAATACAACATATCATATCATTATTTTCATTACCAAAACAGTTGAAAGCTCATAAAAATGTTCTACGAAATTGACAGGCGTCAAAAACGCACGAAGGATCTCTTTTGCACGACTTGAGTTGCTGAAACTTAAAATCAAAACTAACAGTGTAATTATTTGTAAGCGTTCAAGTAAAACTAAGCAAACAACACTTGTCAATCTTCTGTCCTTGAAACTAAATATCAAAGTTAAACTTTCGCAACTCATCGAGCGCTGCAACAAAACAACGAACCGGTGAATGCCCCTCTCCTGGGGATTGGACAGGATCTTGATGAGGGAGCGGACGGCGACGATGGTGAAAAACTCCTCACTCTTGCACCCGAACGTGATCACCAGCTCGTTCATCGAGTCCTTGGGCAGCTCGTGTTGCTGTGAGTCGATTTTCAATTAAAACAAAAACAAACGGTTTTGAAATTATGTTTGAACGTCAACTGAAATCTTGAATCGTTTTAACTCTGCCATGAGAAATTAAATTTATTGTTGTTAAAACAGTAAGTATATAGTAACTGTGAAGCTAAAAAGAGTACAGCTTGCTTTCAAAAAAAAAACTAAAAAAAACAAGCTTTTAAATTTGTTCACTCATGTTTTTCCTAACAATAAAAACAAAACTCATTCAAAATTTTTAAATTCTTAAATACTTTAAAACAACATACAAATTAAATTCCCAATAAAAAATTACTTTTTGGTGATCTTGCTCGGGTTTCTTGCACTGATCCTCTTCCTTGAGATCGTAGAAGGTCATCTCGTCCCTCCGCACCTGAGTCAGCGTCTCCACTCTCTTGTGCTTGTCGTGTATTCCCAGTATGCCCAGCACTTTCAACACCTTTGGTTTTTTCAAGTTAACATTATCAATACTTTTTTTTTGTGCACAGCCGTATTTTCGGGCTAAAGCATTGTTTTGCATAAAAATTTTAAATTTTATAAAAAGTCTTATTTATTAGTAGTATATAGTTTCTGCAAATTTTTTTAAATTTATTAAATCATAACAAGTTCACTTTTATTTTAGATTTCACATAAAGCCAAGTTAAACTTTACATGACCTAATACAAGTAAAATAAAAATTCGAAGCATGAACAATAATAAAAAAATGTACCTTCAATCTAAACTTCTGAGAATACTCGTTGGTCACAAAAGAAAGCAACTTTTTGTGCAAATCAGGGTACTTGTGATAAGGCTCGACGACGTACCCGGTGGACTGGATCAACTTACCTGCGTATAAGTGTATATAGAATAAAAAATAAAAGGATAAAATATGTAAAAACTATAAAAATTTATCTTTTACAAATAGAGAATCTGGAAGCTGAAAAAACAAAACATAACTGATTTTATGCATGCTTTTATATTATAAAACTAAAACCTGGAGTTAGTCTCATTTTATATACTTTTGTTAATAATCTATCACTAACTTTATCTATAACAAAGTGTTAAAAAAAATGAAACTAAAACTTTGATTCAAATTAGTTTTTAAATTTTTTATAAAAGCTTAAATATTATTAAATAAAAACTATGCATATTCAAGTTTGTTATTTTTACTTTATAAAAAAATTGTTTAAGTTTTCACTGATAAAAACCCACCCAGAGTGACGAGGGCCGCCTGCCGCTTCGTCAGCTGCTCGTTGGACGACAGCTGGTCGATGACGGTGGGCATGACGTCATCGATGATCGACATCATCTCGCCCCCGCCCACCGCCGCTAGGTGGCCGATGGTGGTCGTTATGGCGACCGACACGGCGCACGTCTGCTGGGCTTCCTCCCTCAGCTTTTCAATCAGTATCTTCACGGTGGGAATGGCGTAGCGCTGCATGAAGAAGGGCGCGTTCTTCGCCAGGTGACCTGAAAAAAAAAATTGTTCAACTTGTTGTGTAAAAGTTACTTAAAAAACTCATAAGTAGTTTGTTATACAGGGTTGCCAAGTGTTTTTGGCAACCCTGCAATCCAGGTTTTCAAAATTTTCTCCAGGTTTTTAAAACTACACGTTTCAGGTGTATTTTGAGTTTTTAGTTAGGTTTAAGGGAAGAAACTGTGTTAAGTAGCATAAATACATTGAAAAGATACTGAAAAGCTACTTTAAATGATTATATTAATTTTAAAAAATTTGATGATGGCAATTTTTTTTATCTATATAATAGATTTTTTGTGTCAGATCGAAATTTAACTACTATTGGCAACCCTGATTAAATGAACATTTTTCATTTTACCAATCCTCAGCCTTTTGAATTCAATTTAAATTTTTGCATTAAATTTTACAAAAGCCTATTCAAGTGGACTTAGTAAAAAAGTAGAAATTTATTTAGCTTACCCATGTTGTTATATATACTGGGTTGCCAAAGATTTTTTGGAATTTTTTTCAGGTTTTGTAAATTTCTTCCAGGTTTTTGAAAGTACAAGTTTTTTTTTGTCCGTTTTTAACATAAAATATAGTTAAGTTAAAGTAATTTCATAAACTGTATGAAAAGATACTATAATACTACTTTTAAATGCCTTTTATAACTAATAAAATTTTTAATGCTATAAAAACAAATTTTGAACATTAGCCTGCTATTATTGTACTTGATCAAAAACAAACAAGGTTTTTTATTAAACACAAACATATTTCAACAAATTTTCATCACTGTGATACAATTATAACAAAATAAACAAAATTAACATGGTGCTATCCTGTTCACCAAAGAAACTGAAGTAAGTAATCAAATATAATTATTGGATGTTTCGACCAAGAGAAAAGATAATAAATTCATCGCGTCGGTATTCATCACCTTCATTCACAAGTCAATATCTAAATTTCCAATTTCATTGTATCAAGAGGAGAAAAATTGGTTTAATTAATCTCTTAACTCACAGAGCTAAGAAAATATATTTTCCATAAGTTTTGGAGATTGAAATCAACGTTGTAAAAGAAATGCTAATAAAGAACGTATATCTTGATCCTTTGATTGATAGAGTTTTAAAAACTGAAAATAACAGATTAAATTACATAAAACCTTGTGGTCCTAAGAAATGTCCAGTTTTTTTTTTTTAATTTTGCCTTATGCAGGTGAAAAATAGACTCAGATTGAAAGAAACATAAAGAAGTTAACGGGAAAAGTATATCGTGCTGCTAAACCTAGAGTTACCTTTACATCATTTTCTGCTTTGAGTCCTAAAGGTAAAGACCTCACATCTAACAAACATAAAAGTTGCGTGGTCTACACGTTTGAATGCTGTTGCTCAAACAGCTATAATGATCAACTTCTTAGCACTTTGAAACAAGAATTAAAGAGCACATTCCAAAGTGTGTAAGAGAACATATTAGCAATCAGCCTAAGACAATTAGTTTAGCAACTTCAAATGAAATGATCGTCAATATCAGAACACATAGTTGAAAATCCGATTTGTGAAAAAATTTATAATGAAACGAAATTTAAAATATTAAGAAGTTGTAACAATATTTTTGACCTTGTCAAAATTGAAGCCAAATACATTCATTTAAATGAACCAATGTTATGTAACCATAAATATTTTGAATATTCATTATCATTGTTTAGTTAATTAGTGTATCATGTTATATCTAAGTTAGTTTACTTAGAACTTCAATTACTTGTTTGTTTTGAGTAGTGCTTGATTAACTAATTTCTGATGCAATTATAAGGCTATTTAACTCTTTATTTTGTTTCAATTGTATCACACAGATGCAACTGTGTTGAAACATATTTGTGTTTAATAAAAAGCCTTTTTTTTTTTTCTGTTTTTTTAATATTGTATTTGATAAATTTTTCGTATATAATTAAATTTTATTACTTTATATGTAATTTTATTGCAGGTTTTTTAGTGAACTTTGTTTTAAGTTTTTTGGCAACCCTGTCACACTTTAATACATTTACAAAGAAAACATCGGCGAAAGTCTACAGAGCCTGGACTATCGTATGCCGTGAGACAACCTCAAGTTAGCATAAAAACGACACAAGTATTTTTCGGTTGCCACTCACTGACAAGCTTCAATAAGAACGAAATCCAGGTCAGTCAACCAAAACCTGGTGGTCTAATGATCGAATTGGTGTGATCAAACTTTTATGCTAACTTTAATAAATAAGTTGGATTCAGTTTAAAATTAATAATACTTTTAAATATCATGTTTTAAATAAATGAAATCAACTTTAACTTTATATGATGAATTTTTCAATTAATAAATTGGAAGATCCAAGCCTTCATTTTTTAAAACTTCCTGCTTATTTTATTCTTTTAGCATGAAGGTGATTAAAAATTGCAAAAATAAAAACATTGCATTATTTGTGATTTAAGGTGACCACATAAAAATTAATTCTATGATTACGTCACTAAACACTTGAGATGTAAAAACTAATATTTTAGAGCAGTGCTTCTGAAATGGTGACGCCTCTCAGGAATTCCGCGAAGCCTTTCAAAATTTAAAAAAGAACATTTATTTAATTGAACATTTTACGTAAAATTAAACTAGGGGTTCCGCGGAAAAGTTGAACTTTGGAAAAGAGTTCCGCCACTAGAAAAAGGTTCAGAAGCACTGTTTTAGAGGATATTAAATTGTAAAATGGTTTTTACGAATGAACTTGAAAACTAATCTCTAGAGTAAAGGACCTATAACAGACGTGATAAAAAGCAAAAATTTAGTATTATAAAATCCCTAGTTTTTACCAGGTTTTTAAAAGTCCAAGTTTTTTAACCGTTTTTAGTATAAAACTAAGTAGAAGGCAAAAAACTGTGTTAAACAATATAAAATATTGAAAAGATACTGTAATGCTACTTAAAATTAAATATAATATTTCATAATAAATAAAATTCTACATGACACAATTAAAAACTTATGATAGATTTTTTGTACCTAATCAAAATTTCTTTATTTTACATGTTATTAAGTGATTTTTGTTTTAATCTCCAGGTTTTTTTAAATTTCGCAAATTCAATGTTTTTTTTTGCCTAATTTGTCAACTTTAAGGATCTTTTGCAACTCTGTCACTTTATAATACTTATGTAGAACAAAGTTACTTTATTTAACTTTAACACCTTTTTTAATGCATGCAAGCTCATTTTCAAAATAAATGAATTCATCTTTAATTTTATATAAAAATAAATTTCATAATTCAAAATTTGGAAAACTGTAAGTTTCCATTTATTTAAAATTAGCTGCTCATTTTATCACCTAAGCATGCAGGTGATTTCAAACTAAAAAAAAAATTAAAAAATAATTGACTTGTGTGATGGTAGATAATTATACAGAAATTAAATCGGAATTTATCCATATTACGTAATTTTATCCATATTACGTCACTAAACACTTGAGATGTAAAATTAATATTTTTGAGGATATCAAACTGTAAAATAGTTTTCACGAATGATCTCGAAAATTTATACTTCTGGGGTAAAGGACCTACATGTTTGTGACAAAACTTTTTTTTATTTGAGAAATACTCTAAATGGCTTAATTTATTATAATAGCACAAATTTCATCGAAACTTATTATAAGTAACAACAATTAGACCGAAAATAAGATAAAATATATATTTTTGACAATATTTCACAGGTCACAAAACTTACACAGTACGAATATGTCTATACAAACATGGTTGTAAACATATCTGCTGAGTCTCGTTCCGGAGAAAAAACACGCGAAAACGGTATAAAAAGCCGGACACCGTGAGAGAAGGGCGTATTTTAGATAATTCGGCTTGTTTGAGATTCTTTGGACAACGTGTTTTTGGATTATTTAAACAAACGATCGCCTATCAATTTCATTCACAACTTTAAGTTACTAGTTACAAACTTTATACACAAACAAATGTTGAGTTTCGCTTTAAATATTAAAAGAATACAAACAAACCAAAATAAACAAAAAACGTAAATGTTTTTTAACTTCTTTTTTATTTACCATTTGCAACTTATTATTAACAGATTACTCATTTTGTTTTATATTTTATTTCACAAAGCTTTTCAAAAATATACAAGTTCCATTTTCAAGTGATAAATGAAAATAACTTCATTTAGCTAGTTCATATAAACTCTACTACCAGCTACAAACTTTACAAACGAACGGTCGTACCTATCAGTTTGACGGAATGCAGTTTGTTCCTGCCCACTCCGGAGTACTTCAGCTCGGCCACCATCTGCATGAGGATCTTGCGGAGTTGCGGAACCACGAAGGCGGGAGCTGATTGGCTGAGACGAGAGAAACACTTGATGGCCGCCTCACGCACCTGCGTTGATTGGATGAAAAAAAGTTGGTGATATTTGTATTGGGGATATTAATTTTTTATTGAGTTAAATTGATAAAAATTTAAAAAAAAAAGATTTAACAGAACACTTATTTGGAAAGCTGGTGTTTCGATTTATTTGTGTTTGTCGCACAAAACAGCAACATCACCTTACTTACACAACCATATCATTCCATCAACCCATTCAAAATAAAAACACAAGACAGCATGGACAAGCAAGCTGTTTTAACTATTAGCTGAACATTAATTCTTTAAAAACTTCTTTTGAAACTACTCTTCAAAAGTTCTCACCCTGAAGTCTTGGTCGTGCACTGCGGTCAGGAGAAGAGCCAAATTTTCGTCCAGCACCAAGTAGTTGTTGAAGTGGGAGTCTAAATTTTTCAACACTTGGAGTCGCACTTCCGCGTCTGTTTTTATTTTTTAAATTTATGCACACTACAAAGATAAATTGGTTTGAATTAAAAGGTTTAGTTCCTGCAAAGTTTGCATCGACAGAACATGAAAACACTTTAACAAAATCAGAATGGACTTGATGTATAACAAACGAACTAACTCGGATCGGTAATGACGAGATCGAGGACTTTCTTGAGATGCTCCGTCATCCTCACCGAAAGAACCGGGTGAACGACCGTGTTCTTTTCACTCCTGCAAAAAAATATAATAGTATTGAAAAAAGTGTAAAAACTGTCAAACTGTTTTACTATCAAGCAATTATGGAAGACCAAACAAAGCAGTTTGTTGAAACTCCCGTTTCAGCTTATTCATATTTCTACAAATACAAAAACAAAATCATAGTTCGATGCGATTGAAACACGCAACGATATTCAACTTGATTATTTTTGTTGAAAACACGAACCTGTATATGGGAAGCTTTATGGGCCTGATGAGGTGAAGCACCGCCGAAACGGCCGCGTTCCTCAAGCTCGCCTCCTGATGCTGCAGGTACTTGGTCGATGTTATTTCCTCGCACAGCACGCTGAACGGCGGCTGCAGGTCGAACCCCTCCGACGACTCGGAAGCGAAGCGGAAGTTTGCCAGCATCTTCAGCGCCAGCTTCGTTTCGTGCGGCTCGCCTGTGTTGGGAAATGACAATTAGCAGGCGTTATTTTATAAACTGATTTTCACTTTCGGGCGAGATTTTCCTGTGATAAGGTGACTGAGGTGGTGAAAATTTCACGTTCGTCTTCGAGTGAAAAATAAGTGAAAATAAATTATTTCGGTTGAATTTCGTATGCGGAACTTAAACTTGTATCAAATAAACTCATCACACGTTTTCACAGCAACTTAACTATTTTATGTAAACAACAACCAATTAAATCAAAACCAAACCCAACATTTAATCCTTGATTATACTTTTATCTATTCTAGTACACTTATTATTCTTGATACAATACAATTCAAAAACTCACTCAAGTGTGACAATTAGAAATATTTACATTAATAATTTTTGATACCATACAATTTAAAAACACACTCAAAATTTAACCCTTGTTGAAACAAAAATAATCCAAAAACACACTAGAAATTCAACCCTTGTTTTACTTATTGTACCATATTTGATCTTGTTTAAATCAATATGTTTTATAAACTCGCTCAAAATTGACAAGTTAAGTTGGTTTACACTATTATTAGCGGTATTTACTGATGAAAATTAAACTTGCGTTAAACGTACTCTTTACACAATGTTAATACAATTTACAATAACAACAATATGATCCAAAAACACACTCAAAATTTAACCCTTGATAACACTTTTTTTCATTGTACCATAGTTATTCTTGTTTAAATCAATATGATGCAAAAACTCACTTTTTTTTACAACAACATACAATAACCACGTAAACAACAATTAAAATTTAACCCTTGATAACACTTTTTTTCATTATACACATAGTTATTCTTGTTGATAACTCACTCAGGTGCGACAAGTTGAGGTGGTTGATGGAAGAGGAGGCGCTGACGTTGTGCAGCTTGCTGGAACTCCCGCTCAGGTTCAGGTGGGACACGGAGTGCTCTATGGACGCGTGCGAGGGAGTCCTGTGGGAAAGAATGTATTAAAACAATATTGCTTGAGAAGAAACTGTTAGAAAGCAGTTTGTATAATATGCATGTGAGAAAACGTCCTGTGATAAGTGGTTTGTTGAAAACTAGTTTGAAAGTTGTTTGTGTGAAAACGTGCTTCAGATCTGTGAGCAGCACTTAATTTTCTGTGCAAAGGCGCCATGTAAAAAATTTATGTTCGGTTTAAGCTGTTGCTTCAAAAAAAATTGTATGGTTTTTTTTTTTAAACTAAAATTCATAAAACTTTGATATTTTATATCTTTATGCATGAAAACTTTAAAAATTGTGAGTTTTTCTTGCTGTTTTTCAAAACTAGTTTAAAAACTGTTAAAATGGTAAATGTTTTTAATTTCATGAATATATATACTAAATTGAAATAAAATTACAATTTCCAAGTAGAAGTGTCATATTTTAAACGCTCTTACAAAAATATTAATTTGATTTTCACCATTAAATTATTCACTGGAAAACATAAAAGTATTAAAAAAAAGCTGCTAAACATTCCAGTACAATCAGTCTTTCACAAGTCAAATTAATAAAAAAAAACAATAAAATTTTCAGCAAGAACCTGTTGAGCCCTGCGATGTGGGTGCTGGAGGGAGAAATGATCCTCTCGTTGGTGACGTGGATGTAGGGAAGGAGGATTTGCTGTATTATTTCCATCGCTCCCTCGTTCACTTTCTCCTTCATCACCTGGCACAGGTCCTTTGAGGAGGTTGACAGCTTGTAGAAGAGGTTGACCAGCGGCTCGCTGCGTTTATAATGAGTACTTGGTTTTTATCCCGGCATTGAAGTTAAAAAAAAACTTTAGCTTAACTTTGTAAGGAATATTTTAGGTTTTAATTTTTTATAAAGTAAGAATTGAAAGAGCGTTTGTGATAAATTTAAAGTAACAGATCAAAAAAAAACTTTGAAATTAGCTCGCTCTTTATGTATTTAAAATTATGTTTAATTGACATCTTATAAAAATTACTGATTGAGAAAAAAAAATATTAAAAAGACTATATCTCAATAAGTAATATAAATTTGAAAAAAATAAAAAAATACATATGTAGATCTACAAGGCACTTTTTTCTTTTTAGAAAAATCTTAAATACTTTTCAAGATATCTTGAAATTAATAAAAAAAATTATGAATTTTACTTTATTTAAGCCATAACTCAAAAAATATTTAAGGTTTAGCAAAAAGAAAAAAATGGCTTTTAGATATTAATATGATCTACATGTGTATGTTTTACATTTGACAAATGTACATTACTTTTTTATTAGTTGCCCTTTCAATTTTTTTTTTAACAATTTGAATTGTCCGAATTTTAATAGTCGTGCACCGGAGAAGTTGTACGTAACCGACCTTATGTTAATTTTAAACAGAAGTTGTACATAACCGACCTTATGTTAATTTTAAACAGCAGGGAGAGGACTTCGTTTTCAAGCAAGCTCCTGTGGTTGCCGGGGCACATGCTCAGCACGTACACGCAGTGGTACACCGCCTGGTCCAGCGCGTCCTCCGCATTCCGCTTCTTTCTGCACGAAATATACAAACTATTTTTTTTAATTTGGTCGGGAGGTTTAACACGTTTTTGATTATAAAATATCAGAACTGAGTAGAGACGAAGGCAAAGTAGTTTGCTATCCAATACTGTACTTTGAAACTTATTTGGAACCCACAACTGCACTCACTACCTTTTAGTTAGCTAGAATAAAGGATAAAAAATTAAAAACATAAATTCAAAATTGTTTAGTTTTGTAAAAAAAATTAAAAATGAATTACATTTCTCATAAAATTTATTAAAAAATTATTTATTTAGTCCTTATTTTATCAACCTGTTAATTAACGTTGGCAAAAAGTTTTTAATGAAGTTGGTGATGTCTTTTATTTGATTTTTCATGTCGTTTCTCATAACTCTGCACAGAACAGCCAGAGAATTGAAAGCCATTGCTTTTTGTTTGTCCTAAAAAAACAAGTCGAACTGAAATTAAAAGTTTTTTATCTAAATCTAAGACAACTATGATTTAAACTTACGAAAAATAGTGAATAAAAACAATTCAAAAAAATTCATTACAAGCATGTTAACAAAAATTATCCTTTTCTAAAACACAAGTTTAAATTGTGCAAAAAAAACTTGTAAAAGCTCACCTTTTTAATTGCGCCGTACAAAAACTTCAAGCTGTGGTCGAGGTGGCAAGCGAGGAACTTTTCGCAGTCGAAAGCGGCCAACCTCGGCAGCAGCTTCATGATTATCAGCTGTATGAAGTTGTTCTTGCTGCTAAAGTTCTTCTCCAGGCACTGCAGTATCTGTTTGGGTTTTTACAGGTTTGTAGTGAAATACAAAATTTATTTAACTTTTTTGTGCACTGATTGGTGTTAAAAAAAAGAATTTTTCATCGGGTTGTCTGGAAAAAGTGGTCGAAATAATCATATACTAAATTTATTTTTTTAAACTAAGTGACCACCAGTAGGCAAATCGTTTCTGTGCAGAAACTTAACAATTTTAATTTAGGCACGTGATCAACTCATTTACGTATAAGTTTATACATGTTAACATACGTCGCATCAATATAGGTTTTTTACATAAAACATACACAAAGGCTTCAACAGATCAACGTGGTTATGGTATACCAAAAGCAGCAACCATTTAAACACGTTTAAATACATTACACAACTTTTTAAATGAAACAAACGTCTTCGTAATTGTCCTTGATCATTTGCACGCAGTAGCTGCTGGTCATGTTCCTCTTCCCCGGCTGACCTCCCGACGATTCCTCCTCCTTCTCCTCTCCCGCCTCCTCCTTCTCCTCCTCCCCGTCGCTGTCCTCGCCCCCCTCCTCCGTCGGCCTCGTCATCTCGTCTGCGTGGACAAGATATAAGTTATTTTGAAGTCAAACTGAAAAATCAAGTGCAAAAATTTAAAAAAAAAACTTCCGGTGCCCTTTAAATTGGTGTGAAACTTAAGAAATTTAAAAAAAATCCGGTGTGCACAACTGGGTTGTTGAAGAAAATCCAGTGTGCACAACTGGACTGTTTTAGTGCGCGCAATTTGATTATTAAAATCGCCCTTGTTCTACTGTTCAACTGCGGTTTGGTTTTGTGTTGAAACTTTAAAAGCAGCTTTTAAGATGGAGCTTGATCGAACGCGCTTAACCCATTTAACATTAATTTCACTGGCGAACATTTGTTTACAGTAACATAATTTCAAACTCTGAGAAACACTGAATCAAGTCAGCAATTTAGAAAGTAAACAAATCTTTCCTTTGATAAAAGTTTGTTTTAAGTTTTCAAAAACATGGGAAAAATTATAAATACATATTCAATGCAGGGTTTCCGAAAGTGGGCTTTCCTAGTCAAAACATGTTTTAAATAACTTTATTTTATTTCCTGAAGTAATTTTGCTGAAGTAAAAAGCTAGAAAATGTTTTAAATAACTAACTGCTAGATAAAATTTTATATAAATTAAGAAACTATTTATTATCGTAATCTCAATAGCAGACACTTAAATTGTTTTTAGTTGGTTTAATATTTCTTAGTAGTTAATTTAAATTTAGACATTAAGTTTTTTTTGCTATAGAGATTGCCACTTAAACTGGTCATACAGACCATGATAACCAAGCGGCGCCTAATAATAAAATAAATTTTCGGTGCACGGAAAATTAAAAAAATAAATAGTGAATTTTCAAGAGTTATTTAGTTAAAATTATATTTTTCTGCTTCATATAATTTTAATCGTTTTTTAACAGGTAAAACTGTTTTACATTGCTCTGTGTAAATTAAAATAAGTGTTTTTTTATTGTACTGTAAATTTGATTGTTAGAAAACAGTTAAAGATCTTTTCTTCAGAGGAAAGAAAAAACATTTTTATTAACTCAAAAACTTACTCACCAAACTAATTTTAGCTCAAAGAGCTCGTTAGTGCATTTTATTCAAATAAAATGCTATTGAAGTAGAATGTTTCAGCGTTATGATAAAATTTGTAATAAGATAAATGTAACAGATATTACCTTTTAAATATTCAGATAAAAATACAGTAGATCAGGGTTATTACACTCAGGTGAAGTTTCAGAAAAAATTGTGAGTAATGAGATTTTTGTTTACACGTATTAAAAATCAAGGTATTTTCAAAACCTTTTTTTATAATTTCTTTTAATTACTTTAAAATCAAGTAAATCGTTACAACAGTAGGTTTGGTTAAGTGATCGCTAAATTATTATCTAATTTTAATTGATTTTGCTAAAACGCTTTTTTTCAGTGGTTAAAGGACTTTTCAAAGTTTTATAACGTTGAACATCTAAAAGTTTAAACTTGCAAAAAATAAAACAACTTACGAATTTAAACAAAAGATATCAAAAAATTATTATAAATATCGAAACCAACTTGCGGCCTGACAGAATTTGTTTTCAGCGTTTATTTTGGACGAAGCTACAAACTGCTTGGAAGTGAACTCTAGTGTGTTCTGCAATATAAACATCATTTGTTTCACTTTCTATTAAGTTTAAACACGTTTGTATAAAATAAATAAACTTCTAGTTGTTAAAGGTTGTACTTTAAATAATAATAACAAAAAAATTAAATAGAAGAGCAATTTTCAGTTTGTAAAATTTAATTTTAGCAAAACCTAAGCAAAATCGAAATTTAGTTAAATTAATTATACATAACCTAATACTTTGTTACATTAATAGTAAAAATGTTTGTAAAACTTTATAGTAGTAATAAAATCATATTACTCCTTAACAACTTAAAAATAGTAATTTTAACGAAAATTATAACAGCGAATATAAACCCCTTTTTTTACCGAGATAATTGTTTTAAAATATAAAAAGCGTCTTTTGGTATAATAAAAGCAAATAAGTATAAGCAAACTTTAAGGATATGTTATTAAATCATTTATATAAAAGCAAATTCTCTTATTTTTAAAATACTAAATAAGTAAACAATATTTTTCTTACTTTTTCTTCAAAATCTGTTCTTAATGAGTTGAATTCTTTGAGGTCGGTTGTGTCTAAAAATATACATTTTTAAAATTCTACATATCATATTTAAATTGATTAATTTACATAAATATAACAAAATAAAGTTTCAAAATTAAAACATAAAACAAAAAAAAAACTACTTCAAATTGTAAATTAAAAAGTAAAAAAACATTTCAGTAGTATAATTAAGAAACAGACTTTTTGTTAATAAATAAACAGTAGACAACTTATAAATTCAAAATTGTTCTGTCAAGTTAATAATATCTCCTTTACAATATGCAAGCAACAATGTTAGCTGTAAAATTAAACAATTGTTTTTGTAACCACGCGATCAATCAAGTTTTTCTGCTTCACACAAGCAAGTTAACAGCTAATTTTATATTATTTCTTATTTACAAGAACTTGTCCAATTTAGTGAAGGTTTAATTTTTTTGTAATCATAAATCATAATATATATTAGAATAAAAAAACGTTGCAGGCAAACTTAATTAAAAACTGTTAATAGCGAAGCATTTTTTACATTAATCTTCTTTAGGTTACATTAAAAGCTATTTTTTATCAATAACATAGGTGATGTTATTATCACTCATAATTAAAACCAATTGCTTGTATTTAATTTGTTCCAATAAACCAAGATGAAAACCATAAACATTTAAAAACAACTAAAAACCAATAATGGTGCCATAATTGAATTGAATTCATTGGTAAACATTTTACATGTTATTAAATTAGGCACATGACTTATTATTAACGGTAATTGTGTAAAAAACAAAAAAAAATTCAAAAACAAATTAAATAACTTTATAACTGTAGCTACAACTCTAACCTTTCAATAAACAGCTTTCCGGCGTTTAATCAGATTACATTACTTTTTTTATTCAAACCACATTTATAAAATAAAAAATTCGAACAAATGCAATTACAGTCTTATAAAACTATAAACAGTGAACTGGTGAATATCACTCTTCGAAAACAAACAAGTAGTTTAAGGCAACTAATTAAACATATCTTAAAAAGAAAGTTTTAGCGTGAAATGCAGTCGTTTAACAAGTAATATTTTTGTAAGAAAACCGCAGACTTGTTGTTCAAAATTTTTAAGCTGAGCTCAGACACAAGTATGCTAGTCAAAGCTTTTGTATCAATACACTAAAAAGCACATTATCACAACAACTTTCTCACCGTCTACAACTGAGACTGTATACAGTTAGTTTATAAATATATTTCTCCAAAAACAAACAAAAGTATGAAACAGTTAATTAGATATATCTTAAATGGTCCGTCATAAATTTCAGCGTAAAAAGCATTTTTTGATCAGTAATATTTATAAGCAAACAACAGATTTATTGTTCTAAAACTTAAGGTTGAACTCAGCTTTTGTAACATTAAAATAAAAGATTTAAACTTTTTAAATTCATCCATAATATTGAACTTTAAAATAGCAAGAAACCATAGTGCTAATCGACAATTTCGGTAAAAAAATTATAATTATATTATAAGAAAAAAAAAATTACCACCGTCCGACATCTCAAAATTCAAAAGCAACGTCAGACATACTACTTTTGTAACATTTAAAAAAAAATGAAATTTAATAAAAATCATGGCATGCTCACCGTCCGACGATATCTTCACCATTTCCTGCAGGAGCAGCAGCGCCCCGTGGACCTGCTCGTCGGTGATGCTGGCGGGGGCGCGGTACTCGGTCGGCATGGTGACCGCGCAAGTGCTGGGCGCCAGTATCGACATCACTTGCTCGAAGCAGACCTTCGCAAAACACGTAAAATTTTAATCGCAATTCATATTTGTTTGTTCATTTCGCGTGCGGGTATTTTGCGAAAAAAAAAATACCAGCTCAAACGCAACTTGTTTTGCTTTAGTTTGGTTTTAGCTTTTTTTTATTTTGATGTTGTAAAGTTAGCACTAAAAGTTACATGTAAGAAAATAAAGTTATGAGCACGCTATTAACTTGATGAATAAACAATCATATATTTTTCACAACCTGAATAAAACATTTGTGCTTCTAGTTTTAATAGCTATAGTTTCTACACCACTTTTTTTTTAATTTATACTCGGTAGACTGTACAATTTATATTTGTTTATCATTTTAGAAGGTATCAAGATTGTATTATTTTTAAATAAAACACTCTCTATAAAAATACTTAAGTATCTTATAGTAACTTGCCCTAAATAATTAAAAAACAGTAAAACATTATAACTTCATAGTAAAACTATAACAACAAAAAAAAGGAAGAAAATATTAACACTATTTAAGAAAAAAGTATTAGTTTAACACTCGGCAGCCTTGGTTCAAGAACTGCTAAAAAATCCTTCTAATTAAAAACGCAAACTATCCAATCACCCTGTAGTGCTTGTTGAGGTCGACGTGGGAGTGCTGATGCTTCAGCTCCCTCCGCATTATTATTTGGAACGCGCCGCTCACCGCCTGCATCGCGAACTCCCTGATGGTCATCTGTTTTCAGTTGAACGGTTCAAAAAAATACAAAAAAATATTTTTCAACTTTGCACGGCCGCGCTCGGGCTGTTTTGTTTTAAAAGTAAGAAGCAACGTGATAAAGGCAACTAATTTTGTCTGACACCAAACTTGAAATTTTAAACGAAAAGTAAGCAAGCTGGTCAATGGACTTATCAGGCATTAAATAGCATTTTGATAAAACTTTACAATGTGGAGAACTTATACAATAGAACCTTGACTGGTTCGAATGAAGTACCTTTGGATCGAAGACGACGAAGAAAATTTGAAAGAAGAAGCGCTCGATGAGAGTGTAAAAAGTGGTGGGAAGCCTGTACGCTATTTGCTTCAGCAGTAGAACCTGTGCGGGAAACAATCAGTTAGATCAGTGTAGTTTTTTAGACACTTTAATATATTTTACTAGAAATAGTTTACTAGATCAGCGTGCAAAAAAAAAAATCCTCGTAGACTCTATCTTACATGAAAAAAGCAAACATTTCTTCAATTCAAAAATATTAAATCTACCTTTTATAATAATTTCAGTAAAAAACTGCGATTTGAATACTTTTACAAAAATTATTATCTTTAATTAACTTTTATTAAAACTGAGCATCTCATTAATATCTATCAGTAGTTGAATGAAAAATTGTTTTACAAATAAACCAACGAGCCAAAAAAAAAAGGTACAAAATACCGTTCACGGCCAACTTTTGTTAAAAACTGACCGCGGAGCACCGGTGGAGTATTTTTAAATTACTGTTTCAAATGAAAAGTTGTGTGAAACTGACCGCGGAGCACCGGTGGAGTATTTTTAAATTACTGTTTCAAATGAAAAGTTGTGTGAAACTGACCGCGGAGCACCGGTGGAGTATTTTTAAATTACTGTTTCAAATAAAAAGTTGTGTGAAACTGACCGCGGAGCACCGGTGGAGCATTTTTAAATTACTGTTTCAAATAAAAAGTTGTGTGAAACTGACCGCGGAGAACCGGTGGAGTATTTTTAAATTACTGTTTCAAATAAAAAGTTGTGTGAAACTGACCGCGGAGCACCGGTGGAGTATTTTTAAATTACTGTTTCAAATAAAAAGTTGTGTGAAACTGACCGCGGAGCATAGGTGGAGTATTTTTAAATTACTGTTTCAAATAAAAAGTTGTGTGAAACTGACCGCGGAGCACCGGTGGAGTATTTTTAAATTACTGTTTCAAATAAAAAGTTGTGTGAAACTGACCGCGGAGCACCGGTGGAGCATTTTTAAATTACTGTTTCAAATAAAAAGTTGTGTGAAACTGACCGCGGAGCACCGGTGGAGCATTTTTAAATTACTGTTTCAAATAAAAAGTTGTGTGAAACTGACCGCGGAGCACCGGTGGAGTATTTTTAAATTACTGTTTCAAATAAAAAGTTGTGTGAAACTGACCACGGAGCACCGGCGGAGTATTTTTAAATTACTGTTTCAAATAAAAAGTTGTGTGAAACTGACCGCGGAGCACCGGTGGAGCATTTTTAAATTACTGTTTCAAATAAAAAGTTGTGTGAAACTGACCGCGGAGCACCGGTGGAGCATTTTTAAATTACTGTTTCAAATAAAAAGTTGTGTGAAACTGACCGCGGAGCACCGGTGGAGTATTTTTAAATTACTTTCAAATAAAAAGTTGTGTGAAACTGCCCGCGGAGCACCGTTGGAGTATTTTTAAATTACTGTTTCAAATAAAAATTTGTGTGAAACTGACCGCGGAGCACCGGTGGAGTATTTTTAAATTACTGTTTCAAACAAAAAGTTGTGTGAAACTGACCGCGGAGCACCGGTGGAGCATTTTTAAATTACTGTTTCAAATAAAAAGTTGTGTGAAACTGACCGCGGAGCACCGGTGGAGTATTTTTAAATTACTGTTTCAAATAAAAAGTTGTGTGAAACTGACCGCGGAGCACCGGTGGAGTATTTTTAAATTACTGTTTCAAATAAAAAGTTGTGTGAAACTGACCGCGGAGCACCGGTGGAGTATTTTTAAATTACTGTTTCAAATAAAAAGTTGTGTGAAACTGACCGCGGAGCACCGGTGGAGTATTTTTAAATTACTGTTTCAAATAAAAAGTTGTGTGAAACTGACCGCGGAGCACCGGTGGAGTATTTTTAAATTACTGTTTCAAATAAAAAGTTGTGTGAAACTGACCGCGGAGCACCGGTGGAGTATTTTTAAATTACTGTTTCAAATAAAAAGTTGTGTGAAACTGACCGCGGAGCACCGGTGGAGTATTTTTAAATTACTGTTTCAAATAAAAAGTTGTGTGAAACTGACCGCGGAGCACCGGTGGTACTCGTTGTGGCGGTCCTTGAGCCGGTCGAGGGCGCGCGTGAAGTGAAAGTAGATCAGGTCCTTCATGTTGGCTTGGAAGTCCAGCGCCAGCGAGGCCACCCTCACGGTCAGGAACGCCGCCACGTCCAGCACGGCTGCAAAAAAAAATTCATTTGAACCTTGTCGAACGCTTTTTTAGTGTAAAATCTATATAAGATGTAACATAAGTATCAAGTTTTAAGTTCAGCATCATAAAGTTTTGTTGTTGTTAAACTCCAAGTTTTTAAACCATAATTTCAATACTTTTGTTTTCATTTTGTTTTATTTAATATTTTTACATAACTTCCATTTATTTTGTTCAAAAACTTTTTTCAGATTTGTTTATAACAACTGATGATCTACTATATCCCAGTATAGGAATGAAACATTGTTTTGTTGATAATAAACTGTAAAAATAAATAATAGATAAATTGTATAAAGAAAATCCTTGCGGATGTGTACTTTGAATGTTTGTTTTCGCGTACAAACCGTCAAAACTTGATAAAAATAAACTATTTGACAATGAAATTGAGAGGTAACTGACATTTATTAAACTTATAGAGTTTGATGACCTGTGAATAATAATGCACTAAAAATTAAAATTACAACTTAAATGTTAGTGTTTTATTAAAGTACACCAATATTTGAAACTTTTCTTTAACAAAAGTTGGTTGCAGTTTAAAAGTAAAAACGAAATGAAAAACCTAAAATAGACAACTTTATACTTCACTAGTAAAAATAAAACTTACAAAAATCGCTGATGACTATAGAGTTTCTGAATGCAATTGAACATTTTTTCATGTGGTCATAGTTCAGCTCGTAAAGGTTCACCAGACTAACTGTTGAAAAATTAATTGATCTGTTAGTGAAAACAGAGATACATTACTAACATTTAAAATCTACCAGTAGTTAGAACAATATTGACACAAAGTTTACTAAAAATAAGTCAGAATTTATTTGTGTAAGAGTTGAAAAATAGTTCAAAAGTGTACGTTTAACATGTTTTTTTTTGGCAGTAAATACTTGTTTCTATATTAATTTCAAAACTTTTAAAACCAACAGTATTTTTACTTGATGATACTTAATTAAATTTAAAATAAAAAAAACAAAGCTAGCATTATGCAACGTTTTTACTTTACATAAACTTACAACAGTTTAAAATCAGCATAAAACTAAATCATTAAACTCTAGCACAAAGACTAACTAAAACTCTCATTTGCTAAATACTAGAGACTTTTGTGAAAGAGATAAAACTCAAAAAACAAAATTTTAAAGGCAAACGTTTTGTAGTTTTTTCAATTATAAAATAATCAAAATGATATTTTTCATCTATAAATAATAAATAATTAAAAATAATAATCGAACTCACCAACTCCAAGAAGCCCTCCCTTATACTCACTAACATCTTGGCTAATGAGCAGTTTTCTCAGACGTTCCAACAAATCGTCAATAAACTTATTTTTTTCATCGGGAGAAAGTTCTTGTATTTCTGTTTCAAAAGAGTAAATCTAAGTATGAGCATTTTTTAAGTCAAATTTTAAAAAATTGTTTCATAAGATAGGATATATTGAAATTTAGTTTTAGTTTTGTATGTAGAATGTTAAGTGACACTTTTATAATACTTAAACAACATGCTAAAACATATTTTTACTTACTTAATGTCATTTGTATCAACTCTTATAATTTAAAGCAACAAACAAAATATAAGTTTTTACAAATTAGTTTTTGTATGTATTGTTAAATTTATCTAAAAGAACTTTCATTTCAACTATAACTTTTGTTAGCTTAGTTTATATCATTAAGGAAAACAAAAAAAAATATTTTTATTTATTAAAAGTCTTAAAATATTTGAAGATTAAAATATTCTTAATGCAAAAACAAGCAACTAAACAGTTTATCCAAAAAATAACATGGTAAATATATAATTATAAACTTTTAAAAATAATACTTATTGACTTTTTATTAATATATATTTGTCCTTTTAAATCAAAATAATGACAATATAAAAACAATATCTAAAGGATAACATAATTTATCTATCATATTAAATTAGGTAATAAATACAGGGTTGCCACTCTTTAAAGCAAAAAAGCTATTCTGAGCTACATCAAACTAGCCTGATTTGGTATGAATTTGTGAGAAAATTGAAAAAAAAAAAGCATTTTTACAAGCCTAAAAAGAAAAAAAAACTTTAAATCAAGCCTAAACAAAAAAATATTAACAAAACTACTTAATAAAAAAACAAAAAAAATATTTAAAACTCTAAATAATTAGCATTTAGAATTTAAAAAAAGCCTGAGTTTTAATTGAAAAATTCAAATAAGTTTTAACTAGCCTGAGTTATTCTAAGAAGCCTGAGTGAGTGGAAAACAGTAAATAAAATTTAGTTCTTATATATTTTGTTTAGAGGATAATTTTTTTTTGAAATACTCCAATATATATAAACCCTATAAAAGGTCAATTCCTATATCTCAAAATATTTTTTTATTTAACACCTAACTTATAAATAAAATAAAAACAGTTTTGTTAATTTTAGATACTTTTTTTTCAACAAAACAGAAATTAAAACTTTACTAAAACACCAAAATAAGGGTATAATAAAAACTTTAAGAGAGTTGATAAAATAAAATATTTAATAAAATCGTAAATCATAACTGGTTGGATCTCTTTATTGACAGAACACCAATATCAAAATGATAATCAATTGCTTTGTATTTCTAATTAGTAAAAATAATTTAAATACTCTCTTGCAAGCCTACAGAGCTTTGTCAAATCCCATTAATTAATCAAATCACATACCTGTGTTAACAAGCTGCTGAAGATTTTTAGCTGCCTTCAGTCTCAATGCTTCTTTGTTAGACTTGAGATCGTTAATTAAATAATCAGTACTGATTCCCATTTTTATATGGTGTATCTCTCTTTTGCATTATCAAATTTAAAACTGTAGCAAAAGGTAGTTTTTTAAATATCAATACAAACAAGCATCAAAACATTATAAACTTAAAAGACTTAAGAATATCATTGATTAAAGCAGATTCTACCACATTTTTAAGTGTGTAACTTTTATTTTATTTTTGGACTTTTTTTATTTTTAGCAATGTCAAGTTTTCAAAGTGCACAAGTGTAACAAGTTTTTTAAGAATAAATTTCAAAAAAAAATTAAAAAAATAATAATAAGAACAGTCTTTGAAAATGGTTCTTATTTTTACAAAAAAAATGAAGTAAGTTATTTTGAAATAAATACTTATTAAGTTAATATTGATGTGAGGAAATTTTAGGTAAATTGCTGTAGAAGTTAATTATATTTTCAGTTCTGGTTCAAAATTATAGAAGTTTTTTAAAAAAACAAGTATTTATATTTGAAGAAAAGGAAATCCTCCTAAGACTAAATAAATTCAATAATAAGAAACTCAACAAAATTATACCAAATTAAATGTAAAATAATTGTAAAAACAATTATGTTAAGTGCTAATATATAGTTCAAAAATATGCTGCTTTACCAATTGCTTAAGGACAAATACTTAAGACAAGTTCAAAGTAAAATTTAAAAATATGATTTTTAAGCTAATAAAAACAGTTTGCAAAACACTATTTTAAAAAGGAGTGATATGATTCAACAACTAAAAATATTTTTATCTCTACTACCCGTTACATTCCTGCACAAAGATTTAATTAAACTATCAAGTTATCACAGAAACAGAAAGCTGATCAAATCAAGTTGCTCCAAAACTAATATTTTGGAAGTTTTAAAGTGTTAGCCTAACTGGTAGCACTGCTAGTGGCTAAACATTAAGCTATAGCTTAGAGTACACCCTTGGGTAAAGGTTGAAAAAACAGGTTATAAAAATTTAAAATAATAAAAACAAGTAAACAAAATCACTCAAGCATAATGGTAAAAATTGCATGCATATGTAGCAGCTAAAAACTCGGCCAACACTTTAAGGCCTCCCCTGATATTTTTTTAAAGGGATTTTTTAGATCAGGGTTTCCCAAATTGACAATAAATTAATGAAGGAGCTAAATTTAAATGAGTAATTAGCTAGTAAGAATGATATGTAGTTATAGGAGGCAACTGTTTATTTTAAATTCTGCCAAGCAGCAGTTATGATATGATTTTGGGAAACATTGATATAGGTACATTTAAAAAATTTAAATAAACTTCTAATTTTTACTAATTTTATATTGTATATGTGCTGACTATAAAGTGAGCCCTAATTGCGCTTAACTGAAGTCAATGAAATTTCTTAAAAATCAATATTAGTAAATCTTGTTACAAATATGTAATATTAGTTTATTACAAAGTTGTGATTATTGAAAATCATAACAGATTAAAAGTTATCAGTTTTTTAGTGTTATTTCTTATAAAGCAATGTTGCTCTAAGCATTTTCTTATATTGAAAATATGTTTTTTAATAAAAAATTAGGCAAACTAAACTTAAATTTTAACTAATTATAGTTTAAAACAGCTTGTAGATGTTAAGTAGTTACTAGAGCTTCAACAATAGAAAAGAGCTATCTTATTAAAATTCTTTCATGAAACTAAAAAACAATTTCTAATGTTATCAAAAAACAGTATACTTGCAATATGCTTTTATCTACTTAATCTGAAGTTATAATATATACACATATATAGGGACAGCAAGCAAAAAGTACCTAAATTTTATAGAGTTAACTAGAATGACAATAAAAAACATTCAAAAATACATAATTATAATTTTTACTTTCAAAAAAAAATCTTTTTTTAGTTGATAAAACCACAAATATATATTAAACAAATCTTTAATAAAATACTTTTTTCAAAATATACAAAAAATAATAAAAAAATCTTATGCTAAATTAGTTTTTTATTTAATTACAAATGCAAATACAATGCAATTGAAATGACATTACATCAGTAATATCTTTCTGCCTAGCTGACTCGAAACATTTTATATTCTAAATCAAAAACTTAAAACAAAACAGCAGAAGAATTTGCTTTTTATAGTAGAAAAAAAAAGAACAATTTTACAGACAAAATTTGCATATTTAGTGTAATAATGACGTCTTAATACAACAAAAGCAGTTGAAATGTCATTAACTTATGCCTACAATTATCAACTTTCATTTAAGATATAACGTATAAGTCTAGGACATGTATAATTTAATTACTGTAGAAGTCAAAAATTGAAAAAATATTTAATTTTTGGGGTTGAAATCAGTTTTTTGGGCAGCAAGTTTTTTTTTTGCAAAATTATAGTTTTTTTTAGATACTTTTTAACTATGCAAAAACTTATTCGAATCATATGTACTTATTTAAATTATTTTACAATATGACCAAAAAAATGTGCTGTACTACCTGCCCCTACATTTTACAGACAAATTTTGCGCATTTAGGGTGATTATGACGTCATTATACATCAAAAGCAGTTAATATATCTTTATTTATATGTCTATAATTATAAGCTTTCATTTAAGACATAAATTATAAGTTTAGGTCATGTATAAGTTGATTCTATTACTGTTTAAGTAAAAAAATCAAAAGGTATGTGATTTTTGGGGTTGAAATTGGTTTTTTGGGCGGCAAACTTTTTTTTTTTATTAAATTTTTTTTTTTACATTCTTCTTAATCAAGCAAAAACACATCCAAATAATATGTACTTGATAAAATATTACAATATGACCAAAAAAATGTGCTGTACTCCATACCCCTACTAAATTTAAAGACAAAAGTTGTATTTAGTAGTATTAAGTTACTGAAAAGGTGCTGTAGTACTATTTTAATTGCGTTTAAATATTATATAGTTTTTTGTGCTTACTTGTTATTTCTTATCTAATCTAAATGTCATAAATTTTCATGTAAAAACTTCCATTACTATTTACTGTTTACTATCTACAGTTTACTATTTTATTATACTTGAAAAGGTTGCAATTTTTTGCCACCAAAACCTGATAGTAATTGAAATACTTAATTTGCACATCTTTATGTAAAAACTTCCCAAAAATTCAATTTTTTTCTTTAAAAACTATTCCATCTGAGGTTAAATGGCTACCCTGAACAATACATTAGTATAATGTATTGTTCAGGGTATAATGGATTACAAGGGAACAATACATAATACATCAATATAATGAATTGTTCCATAATTTATTTTAGGTCTTCTAAAATTCTTCAAGGTTTTGTAAATACACGTTTTAGGGTCTATTATTAGTTTAAAGTAAAGTTAAAGGTAAAAAAAAACTATATTATTACAACATTAATAGCTGTCATATTTCTTATTTTTGAAATATGGATTACTATTTCAAATAGAAAGAAAGAAAGAAAGAAAGAAAGAAAAAAGTGAACGCTCACAACTATGGTCAATGGATTGGTGTGGAGAAAGACCTTTCAGTCATCGAGCCTCACACCATATATGTATAAATAACTTTGATAAGCTTTATTTAAAACTTTGATAAAACCTAATTTTAAGTTAAATGTATGATTTTTTTTAACTTAAACTAATTAAAGAAATTAATTATTAAAGGAAAAAAATGGTATGCACTCTTTTTTAAACCCATTACTGCCAATATTAACCATGAAAATCATAGTCTACCATGGGCACCACACCGTCTCCTCCCAAAGATTTCAATTTTTATGATCATGTACGTTCACATTTTTCTTGTTGCCCTCTCTACAAGAGCAAGCCTGAAAAATGCAATAAAAAGGTCAATAATAAAACAAAAAGGGAGAAGTTGTGAAAATGCTATAACTAACATATTTTCTTTTTCTAAAACTAAATGTGTTTAAAAAAGAAAACAAAAAATAAGAAAAAAAAACTTAACAGCTACTTAAGTAACTAAAAAATTAATTATTAAATCTCACTTAGAAATAAAAATAAACTAAGTAAGTTTCAACTACATCTGTTCAAAAACCATGTTACTCTAAAACAAACTCAACAATTATTTTTAAAAACTTAAAAAATAATAATAAATAAATCAAAATTGTAATCATACTTAATTATAAACTCACATAAAAAAAAGAAAAAAAATTAAGTTAGTAAATAAAAACTGCTTGTTTAAAAACTATACCCAAGACCAAATCAACTCTGCTCACACCCAGCCAACACAGCTGCCATTGATTTTTCTCAAAAAAAAAAATAGAGAGTAAAACTTAATAACTAAGAAATCATTTTATGAGATACTATTTAAAACTGAAAATTAAGATTGACGTTTGTCTGATTGATTTCTAAGCAATACACTTTTCAGTACAGATTTAAATGCTATAAGATAGTTTTGTTCTTTTAAGCTTTTTGGAATTTACTCTCATACCTTACATCCAAGATATGACAAGGATTTAAAACCGTAAAAACTATTTACTCAAGGAAAAAAGTAATTTGTCTCTGAAAATCTCGTTGAATGGTTATGAATCTTGTTTATACTTGTAAAGTAAGGATTGAAATTAACAGGCAACATGCTTTTTTTGAATTTGTACATAAAGACTCCTAACTCATACCGAAACATGTTTTCAACATTTAAAAATTTTTTGATATTTTTATACTACTAATATTTTCATTCCAACTTTTAAAATGTATGCACCTTACCTTTATTGATCTCAGAAATTTTGGTTCTGCTTGCTCTACCCCAACAAAGTAATCCATATCTAACATGACTCATAAGAAGTGAGTTAAAAATGTAATACAAAGAGTTTTGATTTAAATAGTACCGTATTTTGTATAAAACACCTATTGTCTTTAATAATTTTGTTTTTAATGTTTCAATATGCTTAGACCAATTAAGATTACTGTCAATTGTAACACCCAGATATTTATAATTATTTACCTTTGATATAGTTGAATTACTAATTTTTATATCTAAGTTTATGTTTTTCCAAATATCAATCTTGCCAGAGTGGAAGAGCATGTATCTTGTTTTATTTACATTTATTAACCATCTTGATACGTTTTTTAATTGGGAGTTTAGGTATTCATTATCTTTTTTATATGTGTTTTTCTTAAATGTTGTATATAATAAAGTATCATCAGCAAAGCTTATGATTTTTAGTGTTGTATTATTCTGTAATTATTGATGTACACCAGAAAGAACAAGGGTCCTAAAACCAAGCCTTGTGGCACTCCTGCTTTGATACTTTCACAAGTTGATGTGTGCCCTGCAAAATCTACAAATTGTTTTCTTTCAGCATAAAATAAATAGCATAAACAAAACAAGCTTTACAATAATTTTTTTGAAAAGTAGCTATAAAAACAAAAACCTTGAACGACCTAATCATTTTTCTTTTTTGTGTATGTTTTGACCACTGGGTTTCAATGAGTTGAGAGTTTTCTTTGCCATCAGACACACAATTAAAGTAACTAGAACAACTTAATTAGAACAAATTCAGCATCATTTAATAATATAATAAGAGTAACTTAATAAAAAATGTTTAATATAGTAGTTTATAACAATTATATAGTTGGGGTTCCAATAATAATTACTTTGAAAACTATTTGTGTAGTGAAGTGACTAAATAATTAATCAGTTTTTTTCTGCTCAGCTGACACCAGGATAATTGTGCACACCCTGAAGTATTTACCCCTGGTGCACTCCAGTCTTGGCATGCATCCATAATACTAGCACTTAATCTCTTACCTCCTGATGGCAGGAACTCTTCTAAAGTAGAGTTCAATATATATTTTATGTGTATTTAATGTTAGATACTTTTTTTGGATATTTTTGTCAAGGAAAATATTTAATGCTGTAAAGCTCAAAAGTCTTAATTTTTCATATAGTTTTTCCTTTAGAGTTTGATTTTAACTTTTTTTTCATGTTTTAGATCATTATAATTTTAATTATAGTTGGGTATGCAACTTCATGACCAAGAGGTCTTTTTGTGTACCCAGGTCCTTAAACCAAAAATTTTGAGCAACTTTTCTTTTTTTTTTTTGTTTTTTTGTTCATTAAACTATATCTATATATGTTGACAACTGGGTTTCAATCTTGCAACAATCAACTCAGCAAGGTTTAAAAGTCATTAGAACCCCTACACCATCATTTCACAACTTTTTTTTATAATGTAAAAAAATTAACTAGTTTTTTATAAGTATAAAATTTTTTGGAAAGTCATTACAAGTTAATATTTTTTTAACCAGCTAATACTATATTAGGCGTTTAATAGGAATAATTGAGTGTATTTTGATTCTAAATTTACTATCTATTTCTGCATATTAACAATTTTCAGGTTTCATAGTTTGGCTTGGTTTTAAACATAAACATCCAACTTAGCTTTATAGTCTGATATAACATGTACTAAGCTCTAATAAATGAGTCATAGTTAATACTGTAGTTTTATTCCAATTACTTCAATATTTATTATTTATTTAACTTTTCAAGTTTTCCGTAACAATTTCAAGTACTATAATTTGTTTAGTTTACTGTTTACTTTTTATATACGTATACTTTTTTGAATGACAAAAAAACGCTCAAAATATTTGGTCCTAAATTCTGGTGCACGAAGAACCTTTCAGTTATCGGGTCGTTTTAAAGATATGAAGATAGTTAACAAAATAATAATAATTAAAGTAGCTTTTTTCTAAGAAATTCACATCTTTAGTTAGTATATACGTTGTTTTGTTATTAATTAATAAAAATATAGTAATTACAAAGTTTTTTTTTTCATTTGTAGCTCATTATAATTTTGATTAAGTTGAGCATGCAACTCGATGGCCAAGACCAAGAGGTCTTTTTGCGTATCCAGGTCCTTGAACCAAAAAACTTTGAGCAATTTATTGTTTTTGTTCAATAAATCACACTTACAACATACGCAAAAATTTAAAGTTAAAAAAATAGTTTTATCACAATCAAACTTTTGTTCACATCTTAAGAACTTTTTTGATTGAGTAAATACATTCACAAGTTTAAAAAATTTCTTAATTATAAAGTTGGGCAGCTTTTACAGTTAGGTTGCAACATTTACCATACAATAAACTTTTACTGAATGTAACTGTTTTCAAAATCTTATTTTGTCATGTGTTTTAGAAGAATGTATTTTAAATCTCTTTAAAAGCGAAACTGCAATTAAATAAACATTTTATAGATCCTGGAATTAAATAAACATCCTGGACAAGAAGTCAAGCTGTTTATTTTATCAAAGTAGTGAACTACTCGATAACCGAAGGTTTTTTGTAATTAGTTCTTTGGACTTAAATTTTTCAGCGCGTTTTTTTCGTCTGAATAAAAATATTTATAAGTTAAAAAATGTAAGTATGACAGCGTTAAGGGAATAAATTAAAAGTGTTATTTTCAAAAATGTTAATTATAAAAGAGTTCATCTTACTTTTTTTGCACAAGCTGTTTTCACGTTAAAAATGTCGCAGGTCGTGCGATGACAATACTATTTAAGTCGCCATCTTTATAATCGTAATACATATTAGTTTTAATTGATGCATATAGTTAACTTGTAAATAAATAACTGCATGGCTAATCAATAAAATTTATTAAAAGTACAGTACTGTAATTACTGTTACAAAATTAACCAAAATGCTTTGATAAATGAAAAAAGTGAATGAACACTTTTAATTAAAAGCTGTAAGATAATAAAAACTTAAAATTTGTCAAAACTCATTGAAAAACTATATTTTATAAAAATTTAAAAACATACAAACAAAAGCGTTTTTTCTTGACACTATGAACTATAACTTTAAGATATCAAATATCATAATGTGCCTTAGATTTTTTTTCACTCTTTTTTTTGCAAGTCAAATTCACACCTCTGAATTTCTTGAGGTCTGCTGAAGACTCAATGCAAACATACAAAAGTTGGGCCACAATCGGTTCGGAAAGTCGGAAATCGGTCGTACCGTGCCCTTCGAAAACCTACAAAGTGTGAATTTTGAGTAAAAAGAAACCAAATTTAGTTTATTGAGAAGCGTGTTGATTGTTTACTGTTGCTTTTATTGATTAATTTACTATACTTTTCTAGTTTAAAACTTTCTATCAAAGTGGAAAAAAAAGACCGATTACAGTACAAATAAAAACAATCAAACGACAACGACTAACAACTTTTTTATTGTTTTCGTCAAGCAGAGTCACCATGCTGCTCGCGTCGTTTCCGTGCTTGAGAGTGCACGAGAACTTGGTCATGCTGTTGGGGGCGAGAACAGTAAAAGTGTTCACTCGCATTTTGCTAGACAGCTTGATTTTTTCAACCCGCTGGCGCACTGGAAAAAAGTTGAAAAAATTAGGTTTAACTTGTTTCTTGACTGACGGAAGGATTATTTTTGATGAGGTTTTATTGAGATTGTTAAAATGTTAAAGTTTTGTTAAAGGAGTACAACTAAATTATAGTGTTTTTTGGCAATTTAGTATTTTTTTAAACTTTTTATTTTGTTTAATAAAACAATGATTTTCATTTTTAGAAAAGTTTATAAGTTTATATTGGATATTATTAGAACATAAAATAAACGTCTACAAAAACGCTCACCTGTTGTTGTTGTTGTTTCTTGAGAGATTTCTTCATCAGCTTTGGCCGAAACTAAAAAAATAATTAAGAATATTTTGATATAATTATAAACATCTTTTAAATAATGGTTTAAGCTTTAAAAACAGTGTTACTTAGTTAATATATATCAACTAATTTGAAAACTACAGGTAAAAACAATAATTTAGATAGGTTTTAGAAAACAACTTTTTATATTAAAAGGACAAGTCAAAGTTTATGAAAACTACCAAAGTTAAAGTTTATATATTCAAACTATACACTTACTTATTTTAAAACTAGTTTCGTTTTCAAACTCGGTTCCAGACCCTTTGCTATACTTAAGTCTGTAATTTTCGTAGCGAATAAAGAATCCAGGGTTGCTCACCGATTCGAAAGACACATAGCTCTGTTTATTTATTATAAATGTTCTGTTATGGCTTTTACAGCTTTTATAAAAGATTTTTAAAAATCAGTGATAGTATTATAATAACTAAGTTTTTCAAATTGTCCTACTGGCATTACAACCGTCACTGGTGATTTTTTTGTCGTGATCATACACTATATGTAAAAAACTATACGCAGTGTATGGTAAAAGTTTTAAAAGTTAATAAACACTTTAAGCAACAACAACGAGCTGAAAACAAAAGATCTGTTGATTTTTAAACACAAGTTTTGCATGACAAAAATAACCTTGTTGAGCTTGTTGGCCACCACTTTGAAGCTGGCATCGTTCTCGAATTCAGTTTTGTTCACCCGCTGCCCCAACATGACGCTAAAGTAATCCGCAACCTGAAGGAAGTGGTCCGGACACTCAACCGACTCGAACGAAACTGTCGAGTCGGTTGCGACGATGCCCCTTCTAAGCTTGAACTTCTGGTTGACCCCGTCCTTGGTTTCGATGATGTAGGCATCCACGGCGTTCTTAAGACCCACGGCGTAGTTGGGAAAGCTCAGCGGCAGCACCTCGACGCTCGTATCTAGTTGTAAATTGTTCTTTTTAGATTAATCGCGTAGATAATTTGTGTAGTTTTTGAAATTTAATGTTGTTATAAAGCTGCGATTGTTGCTTTATATTTAGTGTTAAAAGAGCTCAAAAAATAGAGTAAACAAGTATTGGCTTTATTTATTAGTATACTTAAAACTACCAAGTTTAAATATTAAAAATATATTTGCAAGTTATTAATTGGTATGGCGATCGAAAAAAAAAAACTGTTTTAAAGCTAGGCTTGTTTTTTTGAGGTTGTTTGATTCTTTATTTCAAAAAAGGAACAATTTATCTAAATAATTTTTGTAACTTGCCTGTATTTTTAAGCTTAAAAACAGTCCGGATAAATTCAAATTAATTTATTAGTAATTGTAAAAACAAAATATACTTCAGATGAAATTGGGTCATGGTTTTGAGTACAGATGTATATTATGTATTTAAAAGTAATATAATGTTCTAATAAATATTTTTTTTATATAGTTATTATTACTAAATTAAAATTACAAGTAAAATTTGATGATAAATAAAAATATACATATTTTTAAACACTAACCAATTTTTTTGAATAATCCCTTAACGGCGTCTTCTCCTAAAATAAATAATTAAGTTTAGTTATTAATAATTTTTACTGTTATTTTTTTAAGTAATTGCTTAAACATACAGTTACAAAAAAAGCATCTATAAACAAACTAATAAACATACCTTTCGTGATTATAAAGAATAAATTTGTTATTTTTACAAAATTAACTTTTTATACAAGTTTTTTTTTTTAATAATAACATATAAATGAAATATTCTCCATTTTAATTTTAACTGAAAAATTTGTTTAAAAGATCATTTACTAAAGTTTTTAACAGCTTTGTTTTATTTAAAAGACCAAAAACTTTAACTTTTTAAGTAGTTTAATAAATTATCGAATATTATAAGACTAAAAAATAATTTAGATAAACATAATTACCTATTGTTGTTTCTTGGGAGGATGCGTTATCAGTTTTTGCCGAAACTATAAAACGAGTTTAATTTGAGAATACTTTTATTTATAAAATTAACTTATTTTAAAACATACTTTAAATTATTCTAACAGTGTTACTTAGTTTATTAAACAAATTAACTTATAAATTACAGCTAAAGAATTTAAATTGAAAACATCTAATAAAACAACTACTTAACTAAAACGTTCCCAAACCAAACTGTATGTAAACATTTTAAAATTATAGTTTTACTATATTGAAGTACTCTAAACAATCATCGCACAATCAGAAACTAAAACTTTTGTTTAAATAGCTGGCAAACGATATCTAAAACAAAGTTATTAAATAAACTTAAAAATATACTTATCTGGTCGACTGAAAATGTTGATATAATATTAAGAACTAAACACCATTTATTCATTGATTTGTTACAAGTATATAAATTTTAAATTTTACTGCAGCTTTTAAAATGAATTTAATAATGAAATAGAATTTAAATTACTTTATATTATTTGCTAGTTTAAAAAATAAAAAGCTTAGTATTTTTGACAAAGGGTTAATCAGTATCAAAGTAAAATATCTTTATAGAAAAAATAACACTGATAAATATCCAAACTTTTTAAATATACAAAAAAACTTTTCAAAAATGTGATGTGAAATTTGAGAAAACGCAAGTCCAACAACCTTTAAAAGTAGATTTCAACACATGATGATGCGTAAAAAAATATAAGAACAGCTTAGCATAGAAATTAGACAAAACTTTTAAAATGTAAAATAAAAACTATCAAAGTTTATATATTTAAAACACACACTAACTTATTTTGAAACTTGTTTCGTTTCCAAAATCAATTTTCAGTCTAAAGTTTTCGTAGCGAATAAAAAGTCCACGTTGGCTCACCGACTCAAAAGACAGATCGCCCTGTTTGTTTATTACAAACATTATGACTTTTACAACTTTTATAAAACACTTAGAAACTGGTGACAACCAACTACTTATTATCAACCGCTACTTATTACATTTTGACTTTATCATACATCACAGGTAAACATCATACGTTAGGTATGATAAAAGTTTTGAAAAACTTAAAAAGTACTTTAAGTACCAACAGTGAGTTTAAAACGAAAGCTCTGTTGATTTTCTCGAGTTGTAAAGTTTGGCGGGTGCAGCAAACACGTTTGTGACAAACAAATACCTTGTTCGTCTTGTTGACATCAACTTTGAAGCTGGCGTCCTTCTTGAACTGAACAGTGTTCTCCTCCTTCCTCATTTGGATCACGAACCCCGCGAAATTGTCAACGACCGCCAGGAAGTTACCCGGCTTCGTAACGGACTCGAACGACACGTTGCCGGCGTCCGCGACGAGCCCCGACTTCAGCTTGAACTTCTGGTTTACCCCGTCCTTGCCGGTTTCGATGATGTAAGCGTCCACATCGTCCTGAAGACCAACGGCGTAGTTGGGAAAGTTCAGGGGCAGCATCTCGATGCTCGTATCTTTGATAATTGTTTTGTATTATTTGTTTGATGTATGGTTTATATTGTTAATTGTTATCGTTCTGCTAACTTGTCGACCGAAATAAAATGTTATTTTAAAGCTTGCATGTTTTATTCGAGATTGTTCGATTTTTAAAATCACTGTTATTATTGTTTGTTGAAAGATAAATAAAGCGCTCATAAAGTTTGGTCCTTGGACCTGTGCACGAAAAACATTTTGGTTATCGAGTCGCAAACCACTCGGATACCTTATAACGTCTTGTCCTGGATAATATACGATTATGATGTAATTTAGAAACAATGTGTTTTATGAGTTTTTGATAAGTTGTCTGTGTTTTCTAGGCTTAATTACCGTCCAGGTTGAATTAAATTTAATTGATTTGTATCTTATAGTTCAAGTAAAGCTGGTACAAGGTTTTGAGTGTAGTTGTACATTGGATATTTAAAACTTTTTATATTATTGTAAGAATTTGTTGTTATCAACATACTTAAATTACTAAATGCATTTAAAGGTGAAACTTACTTATTATATGATTATTTGAATTCAAACAGTTATTAGACACTAACCAATTTTTTTTAACAATTCTTCAACGGGATTTTCCTCCTTTGATCCTTCTTCTAAAAAATAAAATTGAGATATCAATAATTTTACTTTTAGTTTTAGCTAGTTTTATTTAATCCAAACGCATTAAAAAACCAGTTACAGTTTAATTCCACACTGGTGTTTGTTATTTACGATCAAACTATTCATTCTAAACATTAAAAATCTTAATCATATTAGTTTCTCACTCAGGATCATCTAAAGTTTTGATTTTTTAGTATTTGAATAAATCTTGTTTTTATTTAAAAAATGATACAAAATCTCTCTTACCTATACTAAAGCTAGCATCGTTTTCGAAAACATCGTTCGACCACTTTTCAACTTTCAACCAGTAAACACATTGTCGAATGTAATATCCTGTCCAGTTGACGGATTCAAAAGCTACAAAGCCCTGTAAAAACACGAAAACAGGTCACAATGTTTTCGTCTTAATCTTACAAGAAATATGTAAGTAGACTGTTTGCAACATACATCATGAAACGCGCCCATAACTGGCGTGAAACTTGCGCATTTTCTCCAATCTTCGTCGCTTGACTGCTTCTCCAACTTAACCCAGCAGCCCTTGGTTTGTCTTAAGAAATACCCAGGAAGTTTTTTGAACTCGAACGAAACAGTACCCAAATCTCCACAGAGACCAGCTCTCAGCTTGAAATGTTGGGAAATTCCGGTTTCGTTTGTAATTTTTCCCCATGAATCTTTGTCGACACCCATCGCATATTCCGAATGGCTTTTCGACACAAACCTCAAAACTTTATCTAAATAATTTGATTAATAACTATTTTGTTTCGCAAGTTTAATATTTTTAGTTGTAAAGTTAAAAAATTAAATGTTTTCTAAATCGTAAAATTCTTGTAAGTGTTAAAACAACTTAAACTTTGGAAATAAAATGATAACGTTTAAATATGAGTTTGTTTTTTGCTAAAAGTTTGTTTCTAACAACTAAAAAAAGTAGCTTAGGCAAGTCTAAACATAATCGAATCTTCTTAGATTTTATAAACTGCGTAAAATATTCCCAACATGTTTAAGTTGTTTATTTTGTTATTCGAACTATTTAAACCAGTAAATATAATTATGAATCAAAATTTTATAATGCATTGGTTGTTAAAATTTATTTTGTTTAAACCATACCTGATCCAATGTAACTAGCATCAAATTTGGGAACTTCTTTAGCAACACCTGAAATAATTATGTTTTAGTCGAAGTATAAGCTGTTATTTGTTATATGGTGTTAATTTTAGACCCTTCTTACTTATGCTAAAGCTGGCATCGTTTTCAAACGAATCGCTCGACCCGCTTTCTATTTTCAACCAGCGGTTAGAATGTCGGATGAAGTATCCCGACCAATTGACCGACTCAAAAGACACGAAACCCTGTTGAAATCATAAAGTAATACGAAACTTACACTTTCTTAGCATTATAAAATCTTATAAACTGTTAGCAACGTACATCATGAAACTTGTTCATAACCGGCTTGAAACTCGCGTCTTTCTTGAAATTTTCATTGTTTTCCTCCTTCTTTAATTTTACCCAGTAATCTTTGGTCTGCTTCAAGAAATATCCAGGCGATTTGACGGACTCAAACGAAATGGTGTCCGCAAGTCCGCAGAGGCCGCGCGTGACTTTGAAATGTTGAAAGATGCCGGTTTTGTTTGTAATCATTCCTCGTAATTGACTCGTAATGCCCATTGCGTAGGTCGGGTAGTTTTTCGAGACGAACCTCAAAGCTGTACCTGAAAAATTTAAATGTTAAGCGCTTTGATATTCAGTATTACAATATTTACAAGGTTTTTACAAAAGGTAATTTAGATCTTTTTCTTAAACTTAGTTTCGGCCGGAGCTTTTTTTTTAATGAAATACAACTGGATCCAGATCCTGTAACTCTTTTTAATCGTAATCCCTTTGGAACTGGATCCAGATAATTTAAATCTTTCGAAAATATTAATTTCAAATGTCATTTTTTAATTTATTACCTAAAATTTAAATGTGGAGCTTTTATAGTCTAGGGGCAAGACTTATCAGAAAAGTCAATCGTTATCCAGGCATATCAAAAAACAAGTCTTATTGACCGAAGCAATTTTATAAAATTTTACAATATATGTTTTTTTAATCTTCTAAACCAAATATGTATTAAAATAAAAGTCGAATAGCATTAATGTAGACGAATAGTTAAGTTGAAAGCATATTTGAAAGAGCTTGTCATTGAAATGTTAAGTTTTAGCTCTCTCAGTCAAGTTTTTTTAAGCTAAAATTGTTTTTTTGCTAGAAGGATCGGGACAGACTCTCGGACCGTAAAAAGCTCGTTCCTGACCTATGATATTTTCTGACTTTAATGGCTATAAATGAAAAAAAAGCTTAAACTTTAAGTGTTTTAGTTTTAAATTTAACCAATTTTGTTTCAAAGAACAGAAGTTGACAACATACAGGTAGTAGGTTGGATCCGTCTTGCGACTAAATTTTTAATTATAAAGTTTGTACTAAACAAAGAAACTAAAAATTGCTCGAAAAAAAAAACTTAACAAATCAAAATGAAAGCGTATGGTTGTAGTTCATGTTTATTTTTGTTACAATTTTGAGCTTAGCTAAGTCAAATAACTGTTTTTAAGTATAGCTTGACGAAATTAAAAGTTGCCTGCGAAAGTCTTAGTCGAAAAAATTTGGTCAATTGTGTAAAATATCCTACCACACAAGCCATCCAGCAAAATGTTTTGCTCAACTGTTTTATTATTGAAAAGTAGTAAAAAATTAAAATTTTCTACAACTCAGAAATAAATAAAATTAAAATTAACTCTTTTCATAAAAGATATTTATAACTTCTAAATCAAAGAGAAAACGATTGTAAGTATTAATAAACATACAATTTATATCGAGTCAAACTCTTAAATGTATCTAATACTGTGGAGTTCCTTATGCTGGATGGTTTACTTGTATCATCCCAAAAAGCTATTTTAAAGCATAGTGCGCATTTTTGTAAAATACTGATGTTTTGCTCACACGAATATAACTATTGCTTATTTCGACTAGTTGCACCCGGTTCCGGCCTAAATGCTGGACTAAATTTTAAATAAAAATCCAGCTGGATCCGACTACTTTTAAGAAACCAGAATATTGGCGTTACGAGAACCTCGAAGTGTGGTAGATCACACTTTAAGCGAGTCTAGAGTTTGTTTTCATTTCTTAAAAGGTTAATTTGCTTAAACTTTATTTTTTCTACTATCAGATTTATACGAGTGTTTTCAAAAAAGTTGTTGTTAAGCTTAACACATCAGTTAATAAAGTAAATTCGAAAAAAAACACACCTGATGTAATGTAACTATCATCGAATTTCGGAATTTCTTCAGCAGCAGCTAAAATAATTAAATAAAAAATTAACAATATTAAATAAACAATAGCATTAACAAATGTATTAAAGCAAGTGCAAAGCGTGTTTATGCAAAATCCTCATCTTAGACATTTCTTACTTATACTGAAGCTCGTGTCGTCTTCGAACAAGTCGCCCGACCCCTTTTCAACTTTCAACCTGTAATCGCCGTGTCGAAGGAAGTATCCCGACGAGCTGACCGATTCAAAAGACGCGAAGCCCTGTTGGAAGGTAGCGTGAACAAAAAAACGCTTAAAGTTTATCTCAAGCTACAAAAGCAACGCACGTCGTGGAACAAGCCCATGACCGGCCTGAAGCTGGCACCGCTTTTGTACTTCTCGCTCGGTCTCCGTTCCGTCAACTTCACGTAGCTGTCTTTGCACTGCTTCAGGAAGTGTCCCGGCGACTCGATCGACTCGAACGAAACGGTTCCCGCCATCCCGCACAGGCCGCCCACCAGCTTGAAGCGCCGGAGCGCGCCCGTTTTGTTTGTTATGTTCGCAAATCGGCAGTCATCGACGCCAATCGCGTAGTCCGGGTGGGTTTTCGGCACAAAAGTCAAAGCTTTGCCTGAAACGTATGAACAAATGATAATTTGTTTTGCCAAGGGTTGATGTGTTCTAAATACTTACGTTAAAAGTATTGTAACGTTGAAAAACACTATTTCTGTAGTTTTGCTCACTTTTAACTAGTACTTTAAAAAAATTAAAACAAGTTTAAAGGTTGTTAGTTCTTTAAATAACTTAAACTGTATGTGCAAATTACACTCGTCTTAACTATATTTTTCTAATAATGAGTTTGTTTAACCTAAGTTTTATGAAAGTTTTCTAAAGTTCAATACGTCAATAATAAAACTTGATGCAATTTAAATTGTCACTTAACCAGTCGGTTGGTTTTTAAACTTACCTTCTGTGATGTAACTGTCATCAAACTTGGGAGCTTCTTCAGCAGTACCTAGAAAATTTTTAAATATTTTAGTGGTAATTAAAACTTTGTTTATGTTTTAAGCTTTATTTTATTTTCTTACTTATACTAAAGCTGGCATTATCTTTGAACGAGGCGCTCGACCCCCATTCTATTTTCAACCAGTAGTTAGAATGGCGAATGAAGTATCCTGGCCATCTGACCGACTCAAAAGACACGAAACCCTGCGTAAGAAGATGATAAAAACAGTTGAACATCATGATTATCATCAAAACATGCTTTGAAGTTATGAATTATATTACTGTTGTTATGCTTATTTAGCGTCAAAAAAAAAACGTTTAAAATATTTGGTTATTGGACCTGGCGGACTAAAATCTTTTAGTTATCGAGACGTGACAAATCGAATACTTTTTAACATAAAAACTAGGACAATTAGTATAAGTAATTAATATAAGTCCAGGACAGTTAGCATATGTTATTAAGATAAGTTATTAATATAAGTCCAGAACAATTGATATAAGTAATTGATATAAGTCCAGGAAAATTGATACAAGTAATTAATATAAGTTAAATTGATATGAGCAACGTACTCCGTGAAACTTGTTCATGACCGGGTGAAAGCTGGCGTCCTTCTTGCCTTCCTCATCCTTGATTTCCTCCAGCACCAGCCAGCTGTTCTTCGTCTGCCTCAGGAAACGTCCCGGCCACTTCACCGACTCCAGCGAAACGGAGTCCGCGTCCTTGCAGAGGCTGGCACTCACCTTGAAGTGCTGGAAGATTCCGGTGCGCTTCGTGATCTTTCCCCAGTTGCAGCCGTCGACGCCCATCGCGTAGTCCGGGTAGTCTTTAGACACGAACCTCAGTGTCTTGCCTGGAGCGTTTGAACAATAAATATTTGATCATCGTTTGAGATTTTATCGTTGGTTTTTGCGAAAGAATAACATATTTTTAGTTGCTAAGATGTTATGGATTAAATTTTTTTTTTGAATGTTTGAAAATCGATGTTGCTGTTGCTTATCTTTGTTAGTAGCGGCAAATTTTACATGAAACAAGTAAATATGTCGTTGATCGTTCTTAAAATATGAACTTAAAACGTATACAAAAATTTATGATTTGTTTAAACATATTATTTGATTATTTTTAATTTTTAAGTTAATTTTTTATACGTATTCAAAAAAAAAAACAAGATACATTTGTAGGTGTAACTTATTTATAGTAAGATTTTAATAACCAGCATATTTGTTGAATACTAACCGAGATGGCTGTAAAATTCACTAAGGGGTTCGGCTTCTCCTGCAATTAAACAATTTAGTTTACGTATCAAAGATATTTTACTATTAGTTAATTTTTTCTTTTAAATCAAAACATTTATACAAACAAATTACAGCTCGTCTTTCATATAAAGGTTGTATTAATTATCTCCAACCTATTACGAATTTTGAAAACACGCTAAACCTAAATGACGTTAACTCACTTATTATAAAGCTTGAATGATCTTCGAAATCTTTTCCGTTTCCTTCTTTTAGCTTCAAACGGAAGTCCCCGTGACAAATAAAGTGATCTGCATAGTTAACCGATTCAAAACGAACGCGCCCCTGCAAATTTTGGTTGAAAATTTAACAAGCTAAACCAAACTTCAAACTGGGGGCAGAAAAATTTTCTGAAGTACGGCTTTGAGCGCCGTGACGCTTTTTTAAGTTATGGTATAAAACAAAGAAAAGGCTCTTTCAGACCGAAGCAGTGATGCAATGACCGTTTTATAAAAACTGCTCAGTATATTGCAAACCAAGTCTAGAGCACGTTTCAAAATATTCTTTGTTAAGTTCTTTACTTTACTTGCTTTGCATATTAGTTTTTAAAATAAAAATACCTTTGTTGATAAAATAAAATTAATGTTGGTCGGACCCGTACGCTGTCAAGCCCCTGCTCTGCACTTTTTTAAACCGTTACAAAAGCATAAAGGCTTCGTTTATAAACTCACAGGAATGATAATCATAAAGCGAAGAGTGGTTTAAAAGCTGAAAAATTAGTTTCTAAAGCTTTAGAAGCCTGAAAACAAATGCTGGGCGGACCGGATCCAGCTAGGGACCCTCGTTTAATTTCGTCATACTTTTATTAACACTACCGTTACAAATGCAACGAACCGTCTTAGTTCTGCTCGGGTAGAAGCTGACGTTCTGCTTGAACAAGTTCGTGCCGTCGTCTTGCGCCGACCAGAGCACGAAGTCGCCGTGCTTCAGAAAAGTCCCCGCATTGTTGGCAGACTCGAAGGAAACGGTGCCCGGAAGGCCGCAAACTCCGCGCACCAGCTTGAACTTTTGGTTCTGGTCGCCGTTGTTTTTCATGATGTAGGCCTCGTTGTTCTTGACGCCGAACACGTGGTCGGGAAAGTTGTAAGACGCGAACCTCCAGTACTTATCTGCAGTTTTTGTTTGAGTTTATTTGGTAAAAAAAATCATTGTTCTGTCGCAACAATTTTACAAGTTTTTTTTGAACACTCCACCTCTGTGTTTAACAGTGAGTATATAACTAGTTTTCAGCAAGTGATTTAATATTTTTTTAATTAAAAAATAAAAAGTTAGTATGTAAATAACTTATTCGTTGTTTTAATTGGTTAAGTATTTGTAACTTTAGTAAGACTGAGACAAAAATCAGTTATAAAACAAGGTTTCAATTATTGTGTTTTATACTATCTTAAAACTTAATTGAACGAAAAACAGTAGTTGACAATCTGTTTTGTTAAAACAGTAATTACTTTTAATTTTTTAAATAGCATCTTCGTAGTCAGTTCTTTAGTAAATTGAATGCGTTTTTAAAAACAGCAACATTTGTTGTTACAACATTAATTCGTAAGTAGGTATATTTTTAAAGTCAACATATTTGTTTGACACTAACCTATTTTGGCATAAAATCCTTCGAGGGGATTATTTTCTCCTGCAATTAAAAATAATTAATTTGTTTATTGATAATTGTTACTGTTACTTTTAATTAAATTTTAGATAATCTGAAAGCTTTCAAAAACTGTATACAGTTAAAATTTAAAACAGACGGTGTTTGTTTTTGTATTTATATAGTATTACCTCGAAATGCAACAAAATATATTTAGCTTTCAATAGTATTTACTGTTAGTTTTAAGTTTTTTTTAGATAACCCAAACATTTTCAAAACTACCTCTTTCATTTATTTGTTAAAAAAGTGTTATGTACATTTTTTTGTTTTAAATATTTATTCGAAATACTGCAAGTTGTTTATGTCAAACTCCTCCCACTTATTTTGAAGCTGCAGTGGGCCATGAAGTCGTCTCCCGACCCGACCTTGAGCTTCAGCCTAAAGTCCTCGTGGCAAATGAAGAGACCGGATTCCGTGTACGACTCGAAAGTGACGCACCCCTGAAAACAAAACAAAAGAATTGCAACCGAGCCGGAGGTGGAGAGACGTGGAGCTTAAAACGTGCATGAAAAAAACAACAACGGAACGAACCGTTTCTGTCATGCTCGGGTAAAAGCTGGCGTCGTTGAAGAACTGAGCCGTGCCTTCCACTGCCGCCAAGAAAACCGTATTGTTGCTGTTTCTTAAGTAAGAACCGCCGGTGGACACGATCGAAACGGCTTTAGAGTCGCCGCAGAGGCTGGCCACTATCTGGAACTTCTGGCTCTCCCCGCCCGTCAGCCGATTGATGTAAGCTTCGCCGGAGTTGTTGGCGCTCCAAACGTGGTTGGGAAAGTTGAAAGACGAAAACATCAGTGTTTTACCTGGGTTTGTTTTTTTTAGTTTTGCGTCGTTTTGCATAAAATTACATGTGACATTATGCACGTGGAAAAGTTTCTCTACATGTGTATACAATAAGGAGGGTGGAAAACTAGATATTGTTAATTAAAACGTTTCATGGCATAAAATTGAAATTTATATCAGATAAAGATATATATGTATATATATGTATATACTAAAAAGTTCTCTATGAAATACTTTTAGTAAAAGTATGCGTAAATAAGTATTTTTTTTGTTCATTTACTACTTCAAATATGTCTGCTAAAGAAAAATAAGTTTATGGTTTTTAAATAAATACTTTATTTTATTATAGTTTTCATTTGTTTTAGTGTTATAATTCTATTTAGATTTAAAATCAAAATACCAACTTTATAAAGTAATATTTAATCTTAACTTCATTGTAACTTAAATAAAAACTTGTTTAATTTCTACTTCTAACAGTATTATTTTAGTTCTAACTAACTTTTAAATAGTTTTAATAAAAAAAAATTATACTTACATAAATCAGTTTTTTGATTTAGTCTTGGTAAAATTTTAGCTTAAATTTAGTTTGATTTTTATCTAGTTTTTTTTAAAACTTTGTTAGTAAAGATTGAGTTAAAATTGCCACGAAGCAAAACGAATTTATTTATTAAAAGTAAAAGTTTGAAACAAATGAGTGATAAAAGCAAAATGTCTCACTTAAAACAATTTTTTGTTTGAAAAAATTTTAGTGTCTTATTTGCAGTAAATCTTGTCTGATGAAAATTTTCAAAAAATGAACACGTAAGTTATAAAAATATGTTGTGACTTAAACACTAAAACACACCCGATGTGACGTAACCGAGATCAAATTGCTGTTTTTCTTTTTTGACATTACCTAAAATTGTTACAATTTAGTTGAAAATAAATTTAGTTTGAAAGTTTTTTACGATCTATTTTACATCTGCCTTACATATTTTAAAGCTGGCATCGTTTTCAAACAAATTTGTTGTTCCCCTAGCAATTTTCAACCAGTAGTTAGTATGTCGAATGAAGTATCCCGGCCAATTGACCGATTCAAAAGACACGAAACCCTGTTAAAATTTAACATTAAACAGTGTTGAAGTTGATAAAATTGTAAACTGTTAGCAACTTACATCGTGAAACGCGTCCATAATTGGCTTGAAACTTGCGTCCTTCTTGAAACCTTCATCGTTTTCTTCTTTGTTTAATTTCACCCAGTAATTTTGGGTTTGCCTCAAGAAATGTCCGGGCGATTTGACCGACTCGAACGAAATGGAGTCCGCTTCCCCGCAGAGACCACGTCTCAGCTTGAAATGTTGAAATATCCCAGTCGAACTTGTGATTTTTCCCCAATTCCATTTACTAACACCCATTGCATACCTTGGGTAGTTTTTCGACTCAAACCTCAAAGTATGCTCTGAAAAATTTCTATTATGAATCCTTTGTTTTGCGGATTTCAGATGCTTTTTTGTATGCGTTTATAAGAAATTAAATTGTAAAATATTTTAGAACTTTAAAAAAAAAATTGTTTGAAAACCATGTTTTTGTTATTTTGCTTACATTATTTTTCAATTAGAATTCTTTTTTAGAAGTCTAAAGTTTGTTTCTTTTATTTTTACTATCTACATCGTGAATTAAAATAACTATTTACTAAAACAACTTTGTTTTCGTAACCATTGAAATTAGTTACATCAAACTTAATGAGAAAACTAAAAACTGTTCATCACACAAACTGTTAAAGTACCGTTATAATTCAAACAAACCATTTTGAATGTAGGTTAAAAATGCAGTATCAAAGGCGGGCACGGATCCGGCGTCACCTAAAATGTATTTTATTGTTTCAGTGAAAATACAAAACTCCTTCTAATTTTATCAGATCGTTCTTACTTATACTAAAGCTCGCGTCGTTTTTGAACGAGGCACTCGACCCCGTTTCAATTTTCAACCAGTAGTTAGTGTGGCGAATGAAGTATCCTGGCCAATTGAACGATTCAAATGATACGAAACCCTGTGTAAGAAGATGATAAAAATAAAACTGCATTGCATTTACCTAACGTTAAATTTTTTTAAAGTTTAACACACTTCGTGGAACGCGCCCATGACGGGCCGGAAACTAGCGTCTTTCTTGAAACTTTCAGTAGTTTCTTCTTTGCTTAATATCACCCAGTAGTTCTGGGACTGCCTTAAGAAATACCCAGGCGATTTGATCGACTCGAACGAAATGGTGTCCGCATTTCCGCAGAGACCACGTGTCAGCTTGAAGTGTTGAAAAATTCCGGTTTTTTGTGTGATTTTTCCCCAGTAAGCATTGTAAATACCAATTGCGTAGTCCGGGTAGTTTTTGGACACAAACCTCAAAGCTTTGCCTGATAAAATTGAATTGTAAGTACTTTGTTTTATAAATTCTAGATTTTCTTGTTTGCTTTACATATATTACTTTGTTGTATTCTTAAACGTAAAAATATTGTAAGTTTTCCAACTAGCTTCTTTACTATGCTACTATCGAACATTTTTTAAATCAATGTATCCATTTTTGTGCTTTACTTATGTTTCTAAAAACAATTTGAACAAGTAATCATAACGACTTAGCACAAGTCATATATTTAACTAATTAATTCGTATATTAAATCACAGCTTGTTCAGAATGTCTGTTTTAATTAGTATAACTAGTTAAAACACTCTTTATAACAAGTTTTTTTTAAAGTTTAATGCAATAACTGTCAAATTCTTACCAGATGTCACGTAACTGTTATCGAACTTCGGAAGCTCTTTAGCGTAACCTAAAACAATTGTTTGTTTTTTAGTCAAAATAAAAAGGTTGCTATTCTTTAAAAGTCTGTCGTATATATTTCTTACTTATACTAAAGCTGGCATCGTTTTGAAACGAATTGCTCGATCCCGTTTCAACCTTCAACCAGTTGTTGGAGTGTCGAATGAAGTATCCCGCCCATTTGACCGACTCAAAAGAAACGAAACCCTGTATAAAGATAGAAAGTATAACTAATAGGTAATGTAAGAACTTTTATTTTTTAATTTTTGAGCAACGTACTTCATGAAACGCGCCCATAATTGGCCTGAAACTTGCGTCCTTCTTGTAAGCTTCATTGTCTTTATGACGGTTCAACACAACCCAGTAGTTCTTGGACTGTCTCAGGAAATGTCCAGGCGATTTGATCGACTCGAACGAAACGGAGTCTGCATCCCCACAGAGACCACGTCTCAGCTTGAAATGTTGGAAAATTCCGTCGACGTTTGTAATTTTCCCCCAGTTGGCATTGTCGACGCCCATCGCGTATTTTGGATAGTTTTTCGAGACGAACCTCAGAGCTTTGTCTGAACCATTTAAATGTTGAAAACTTTTTTCATACATATATTTTTTTTAATTGTTTGTTAAAAAAATTAAGCCATCTTAACCGTTAAGATATGTAGGTTTTTAAAAAAGTTTAAAACATTCTAATAACATCTTAACGACTTTAAATCAATATTTTCGATGTTTATTTAAACTTATATTTATAATTACTGATAAAAGTGACTTAAAACAAGTAAAAATGCATTTGAAAAAAGTTTACTTACCAGTATTAAACTAATTTTTATTACTGCAACTAATTGAAGTAAAAATAAAACAAAACGTTTAACGTATCACTTGTTGAAAAATTTTTGAAATAAAAACATACCTGATGTAATGTAACTGTCATCAAAATTTTGGACTTCCTCAGCATTACCTAAAATGAATATATTTTACGGCAAACATATAGTTAGAATTTTTGAATTTTTTCTTTTTCATTTTAAGTCATTTTGTACTACATAGACAGTATAACAATTTTAAGCTAAACCATAACAAATTAGTTTGTAAAAAGGTTATAATAGTTTTTGCTTTATCTTTATAACTTTCAAGAATTCTGACTCAACTTTGATTATTTTTGTTTGTAGTTTTGTACATAAACCTAACCATTATATGGTATTATAAGTTAAAACATACTTTTTTTTACAAACTCAACTACACTTTTATAAATTATCGCGTAGTTGCTCAGTAATATTTTCTAATACAGAATTACAGCTTGATAATCCGTTAAGCAGTTAAACTGTCTGAATTGTTAATAAACTTTTATGTTATTTACATATAAAGGTTTTTCTATTTTAAGTTTATTTTTCAGATCTTTCTTACTTATACTAAAGCTGGCATCATCTTTGAACGAGGCGCTTGAACCCCACTCAATTTTTAACCAGTAGCTAGTGTGGCGAATGTAGTATCCCGACCAATTGAACGATTCAAACGATACGAAACCCTGTTAAAAGTTGAACGTTACATTTGCCTTAATGTTAACAAAAAACTGTAAAGAAACACACACATCATGAAATGCGTCCTGTACTGGCCGGAAACTCGCGTCTTTCTTGAAACCTTCAGTGCCATCTTCTTTGTTTAATATTACCCAGTAGTTCTGGGACTGCCTCAAGAAATATCCCGGCGATTTAATCGACTCGAAAGAAACGGTGTCCGCATTTCCGCAGAGACCGCGTATCAGCTTGAAGTGTTGGAAAATTCCGGTTTGATTTGTAATTTTTCCCCACTTTCCACTTAGACCCATCGCATAACTCGGGTAGTTCTTTGACACAAACCTCAACGCTTTGCCTGAACAATGTTAATATTAAAAATCTTTCACACGTTTGCATGAATGATTTAGACACAAAGGTGTAATGTTTCAATTGTAAAATCTTGTAAAATTTCGTACAAACATAATTTATACAAGAATATCGTAAAATTCGAAAGCCAAAGCATCCGTACCGTGCTTAGTTTATTTTTTTAGCAATACAACTCAAACAAAACGAGTCTTAATAATGTTGATTGCTCTCTAACTGAGTAAATTTTATATCAAAAACAAATGTTGCTATAGCTTTCCTTTCCTGTTTTCGCTAAAACTTAAAGTATATTATATAAAAAGAAGTTTAACGCATCAGCTGTTAAAACACACACGATTTAAAACTCACCTGAGGTGATGTAACTGTCATCAAATTTCGCTGGTTCTTCGACATCAGCTGAAATAGTTATTTTTTAGTTATTACGTTATTAGTTGTTGTTATTTTGTAAATTTTATTCCAGATCTTTCTTACTCAGTTTGAAGCTGGTATCATCTTTGAATGTGGCGCTCGACCCCCATTCAACTTTCAACCAGTAGTTGTTGTGCCGGATGAAGTACCCCGCCCAGTTGACCGACTCGAACGACACGAAACCCTGTTAGAAGACAGCACGACTAAGTAACGCTCAACCTAAAACAAGTTGTAAAAAACGAAACTGCGAGCAACGTACGTCGTGGAACTTGTTCAAAAGCGGCCTGAAGCTCGCGTCCTTCTTGAATCGCTCGGTGTCTTGTTTCAAGTGCGACTTGACCCAGTAATTTTGGGTTTGCCGCAGAAAGCGCCCCGGTTCTTTCACGGACTCGAACGAAACGGTGCCCGCTTCCCCGTTGAGGCCGCGCCTCAGCTTGAAGTGTTGGAAAATTCCGGTGTGGTTCGTGATCTTTCCCCATTTTCCACTGTCGACACCCATGGCGTAGGTGGGGTAGTTTTTCGACACGAACCTCAGAGATTGGCCTTGAAAATAGTTAACATTGTTGCACTGACTTGTAAGTTAAATTTAAATTTCTTGAAAAAATTCAAACAGTTTAAAATCCTTTGTTTCGTACAATAGCAATACACTGCAAGTTTTTTGGACGCCAATAGTTATATCATACAAATGCAGCGTTTGAACGTTGATTAATGTTTTTACTTTTTATATTACAGTAGACTACCGCTTAAGTACGCACTTTTTTTGGTACGCATCACGCCTTAAGTACGCACTTATCAAGAAAGGTAGAATGGCCAACCTGCTGAGTTAGCCTAAGACTTTTACAAATTTTAAACTAAAGTGAGTAATCCTGAGCAGTCTAAGTGGCCAGAAATTGTGACAGTCCTGTTATTAAAAGTTAATAAACTAAATATTTATGTAGTTGTTGCAGAAAAATGAAATGAATAATGATATTTGAGCTGTAATGCTATTAAATAAATAAATCTAGATGACAAAGCTAAAAAAACCTACAAATACGACATAGTTAAGTGATAACTTAATTTAAATGTACCCTCATTGATGTTTTCAAAATGTTTGGTAAACACAATGTAGTTTGGTACTTAACCTCTAACAAAACAAAATATAGCTTAGTATTCTTTTTTATACCATTGACTGACATTGACTTTCTATATTAATAGTATGTAATAATTATGTAGAAACTTTTTATAGACAAAATAAATCATTTTAAAATCTAATAAAAAGTTTTGCAGATTAGAATTATGTATTAAATGTTATTTAAAATAAAAATACTTGTTTATTTGGCTTAATTATTTGGTGGCTAGTTGTAAGAAAGAAAACAAACAACTAAAGTTCATATTATACTATGTCTTCAAAAAGTACGCACTACCCGTGCTAAGTACGCACTTTTTGGTCGGGTTCAGTTTGCGTACTTAAGCGGTAGTGTACTGTACATACTTTTTTATTTGAAAAGATGTCACACGTGTATTTAAGTCTAGGTTTGAATTTAATTTTTTTAATGTTTACAACGCAACACTTTAATATTTTGTACAATAAGATGATTTGAAATGTTCTGCAAAGTTTGTAACATACCAGATGTGACGTACTGTTCAATGTCCAAAATTTCTGTAAAACAAAATTTCATTATTAGCTTTGAATGTTTTTTATAACTAGCAATAAAAGTTACATTTTTACAAGTATTATTACAACAAAATTTATATAGTTTTTTTTTTTTTATCAGAAGTAAACCTAGGCTATTAGTTTCATAAATTTGTTTTTAAGCATGCAAATTAATTAAGATGATTAAAAAATTAAAAAGAGTAAAAATAATTTTTATTATTAAAGAGTTTAAAAGTTTTATGGTTTTAAAACAGTTAGGGCAATTTATTATAAAAAATTTTTAAATTCAAAAGAGCTAGCGTAAAAATGACATTATCATACTTAAGTATACAAACCTATAAGTATAAGCATTTAATCAAACTAATACAAAAGTCTAAATCTTTTGTAGCTTTTAACTTTTTCAAGCACTTCAAAAACTTTAAAATAATTAAAACTGTAAACTAACTATCTTGGCTTGCCATGTTGCTTAGGTTAAGTATCTAAACAATCTATTCAAAGTTCTGTTTAAGCAAGCTTTGATAAGTAGTATTTAAAGTGTTTGTAACTTTATGTTCAACGTTTAATAATAGTCGTTTAAAATAATAATAGCGTAAAAAAGAACAAAAGTGTTACATTTTACATTTGTAATAAAAATGTTGTTGGAAATATACAACAACAACAACAACAACAACAACAGCCATCAATAATACAACTGTTGATAAGGAAAGTCGTTTTGATAGATGAAAACAGAAAGTTAATTAGTAAAAATACTATGTGTAAAACTTAACCATTATTTTGAACTAAATTTAAAATATTTAAAACATTTAAGAAAAAAATTATTTAGCTTTTATAGGCAATTAAGACTTTGCAATACTTGATATCGTACAAATTTCTATTATTTAGTGCTCAATTTTTTTGTACTGTTTTTAAGGAAATGTTAAATATTTTTGTTTCACTACTAGGATATTATGTATGAAAGTTATCCTGTATAAACATTTCAGTTCTCACTTAGTACAAAGCGAAAAGTACTACCATTAAAAATTTGTTGCTTTTATCAGTAAAAACAGCTATAAAACTATTCAAATTTATAAAAAATTGGTGATAAATGACAACTTAAATAAAAGCTTTGCATGAAAATAGCAATTACTGATGTATAAAACTTTGAACGGACTTTAAAAGTATAGTAAAATAAGAAAAAAGTAGTTTCCGATATTAATATAAAATTTTAAATAATGTTAACACCTATTTTTACTCTTACTTAGATTATTGAAGTAAATATAAAACAGTCATTCGAAAAATATTAAATAATAACTTGAGACAAAGTCTTTGAATTTACAAAATATAGATTTCTTAATTATTTTAAAAGTATGTTAATTGTTCGTAGTAGATAAATTTAACGTTTATGTAGTATTTCAAACGAACAAATTGTAACAAAAAAACTAATAAATATGATAGTAAAATAATGTATCTAAAACTTTAACTGAAAATCTATCTAACTGTTGTTATCAACTGTTACTGTAAATATAAAAGTATAAAAAAATTTGCATGTTAAAACGCTATTTTTTTTTTAATAGAATGCCTAGTCACTATTTAATGTCTATATATTAAAATCTCAAACTAGTTCAATAAAACATCAGTTGAAAGTTTTTGAATTATAGCTTTGTATCTGTGCAGATATTAGTTTGTGCCCATTGTACTTTTTAAAAGCTTTAACACGATAAAGAAGCACCAGCAAACATGCACTTTATAATACTTTTAAAAAATCACGTCTGCCTTCAGCTGCTTATTGCGTTTTGTGCTAACTAACATATCTTACCAAGCTGCAAGCTGCTTAAATCAAAGCAAATTACCAATTACTAACATCCTGCGTGGGTGGGTGAATTCATAAACAAACGTTAGCAATAACAAAGTACAAGCTGTGTACGTACAGTTTACTTTAAAGTTTAACTTTTTGCACTAAAGTTTTTCACGTTTTCCTAAGTTTTTTCTTAATGCTACAAAAAACACTTGATTTCGCTTCAGTGTCGTTAACCGTCGTTAGAGTTTATTTTAAGTAAGTTTGAGTATGTTTGAAGTTTGTATTAAACATTTAATGTTGAGCTAAACCTAAGCCTCAATGTAAAAAATAATACCAACATTAAAGCTTGCCAATGTCTATAGAGTGTTTTTGTGCAATCCAATATAAATTTATCAAATACATAAGCTGAGCAAGAATAAGAAAAGTCTCGTTTAAATACTTATTTAACTACTTATGTTTTAAACATATGTTTGTTGAAAATGTAGCTAAATATCAACTGTACCATTTTTATTTTCATTATAACAAATTTATCATCTTAGATATAATTTTAACAAAACAAAAGTTCTTACCATTGTAAAAATAACGTTTTCTGTGATTGTATTTAAACTTTTAGTATACTATTTTTGTGGAAATCTATAATCATTGTATTAAGGTGTAAACTACCTAACATAATAACTTGTTATAATAGAAACATCTTTTTAAACTTTATTACTTACACAGTAAGGTCAAGGATGAATAGTTGAAGATAGTCTGCCTTTTCCAGGAGAGATTCAGACAGCTTGTGATGGTTCGAAAAATTAAGATTGTTTTAAAACAATTGAAAAATCTGTCTCAATTATTGAAACAGAAGCACTTAAAAAGTGATCTTTCGTTATTAAAAAATTGTTAAGTCTTATTGTAATAAAAACAAAATAAAAAGCTTGAAGCAAGACCAAAAATAGCTCGAACTCTTGAATGTGTAATGGTACAAGTTTTGTTCTGAGCACGGTAAAAATTCAACTCTCAAACGTTTTGGTCAAAGGGTCTGGTGTAAGAAAGGCCTTTCGGTCATCGAGCTACACACCAAGTACACCCATAACACCTAGCATTGGTTGAATAGAAAAACAAGTTTACATTTATTTTGGATAAATTGTTGAAAACATTTTTGGTAATAGCATTTTTAAATCAAAGTTTCAATCGCCATAGATAATTTATTTCGACTGTTTTAAAAGTCTTTTTTGGCTTTAGATGAAAGTAGTTGTTATATCAAAAACTAAGTTTGCTTGTAATTAATTACTTTTTTCAACTTTAGTGCAGAAAAGAACTTTATTATAGCATGACTACAAGTTAATGTAAGTTTGTGACTAATTTTTACGTAATCAGTTATTAGATGTGGTGTTTTTATTACTTGTTTCTTACTAAGTTGAAATAACCACTGTAAAGCCAAGGTGTAAACAAAAGTCTTTAAGTTTGAAAATACACTTTTGTATAAGATTTGTTACAAAAATTTCTTTGAATAAACTATAAAAATATTTTCAAATGAACAAAATTGTTATAACTATACTATAATAACTCAACAAATATTAAAAAAATAAGATAAATCACCTTTTTCATACAAAGTTTAAGCTACTAAGCCATTTTATTTTTATTGCTTTGTTTAAACTTTATGACTTGTTTTTAGATAAAATTATAATAATTTCACGTTTAATACTGAATAATTAAAAATATTCTAATTTAATATTGATGCTATTGAAATTATCTTAAGGTAGTTAAAAATTACATGTCAAATTAAAATAAAAATTGGTCAGATTTAAAATTCAAAAACTAACTAAATCTTCAATAAAATAATTAAAAATAAAAATTAAATGCAACAACTTTTGTTGTTTTTAAGACAACTTTTTATTTGTTTAACAAAACTTTAATCAGAAGTACATTAACTTTTACAACTTACATTTTTTTAAAGAAATATATTTTGAATTTTTTGTCGTTAATTATAGATCAAATTTTATTTCCACATGAAAGTTTTGCTTTTTTTAAACTTCTTAAATCTATAAGTTGAAACTAGCGAGTTTGAAGTATAAGTTATTTTTTACACTTTAAAAATATTAATGTTCATATGTTGATTTGTGTAACACGAAAAATAGGAAAAACTTGTTTTTATTTTAAAAAGTATTACATACATAGACAACTCAAGAAGGTACTCTACTAGATTATAGAGATACGCAACGTATAACCTGGGGACCGGGTACGAACAGTGGTGTGAAAATGTGGCCCAAGAGCATGAAAATCGAAAACTTACGGTAGGTGTTCTATTAATGGCAAGTAAAAGAAAAGTGGTTATAATCGAGGGAAGATTTAGAGCTTACAGTGTATATAGTAAAAATAAGACCACATAGAATTGTTATTTTGTCGAAATAAATTGGATAACTTATCAAATTTCGTGAATTAAGTAAAACTTACTTAATTCCTTTGTCCCGCCAAGGATTAAAGTATAAATAAAATGTTTATTTTGTAAATAAGACATAAACTTTTACGTATCTATCAAGCTGATAATAACATTGCCCACTCCTAATTTAAAACGATTATTGCCAATTTTTGCTGAAAATTAGCACTTTTAAAAATAACAGTAAATTTTGAGCTCTTAGATTTAAATAAAGTTCTTAAGTTTGATATTTTTTGTAAGCTTAAAGATCATATATAACTTTAGGCACAAATAAGAAAGTGTGCATGTACAAAAAATTTTGACAAATCAACAGAATAACTAGTTTTTTATATCAAAACAGTCTAATAACATAAATATAAAATAAAAAGCTTAAACTTTTAAAAATTCATCTATCTGTATTCAAAGTTTCTACATCAACATAATTTTAGAAAGTATATTAAAATTACATCTAGAATTAAGTACTAAAGTTTTCTTTTATCCCAAAACTATTACAAAATTAATTTAAAGTTAATATTATAAAACAATTAAACCCATATTCTTAATAAATAAAATTGCACAAGAGCTTTTTCAGTGCAACCATGCAATGACAGTAGCCTTTTTTATAAAGGTTACTATTTAAACGTTTTTTACAAAATAATATTTAAATCGCTACTTAGTTTTTATTAAAATTCAAAATACAACATACTTAAAATATAGAGGTTTAATATGTTAGGTATTTTTTAAATAAAAGGTACTGTTGCATTCATAATATATACAAAAATCACATACAAAAATATATATAAATATTTAATATTTATAAAAAAAACTTTTGAGGGCCACATTTATTAAAAATAAGTTCTTTTAATCTGTATAAAAGTTCTTTTAATCTGTATTTAAGATAAAAATATGACAGGTTAAGCAACTTAGAGAACTTAGAGCACTAATAAAGAGTATTTATTGAATTAAGAACCTAACTGTAAGTTTGTTTTACAAAATCTTGAAATTTAGTTGTTTTAAAAATGTAAATTTTTGGCTGAAAAGGAGCTCGCGGGTCACAGATTTTGACTTTCAGGGTCGCATTTGGCCCGTGGGATGCAGATCGCCGACTCCTTAGTATATTGTTGGTTTATGATTTACTATTTAGACAAACATTTTTTTTATCTTTACGGCTAAATGTCAGTACAAATGCTAGAAATCCTTATTAACATTTTAAAGAAATTTGACAATTTGTTGGATAAATTAGTAAACTGGAGAAAATGCTAAAGAAGTAATTAATTTTGAAAACAAAATGAGTTTTGAAAAGAAGTGAATATATTTAAATTTCAGAGGGTAGTACATATCGTAAAGTGAATGTATAATTGTAGATGTAGACGATTTATTTAGAATTTGAAGAGTGAGTAAGCTAGCACTCGAAAGTACATATTAGGTATGTCTGTACCAGTTAAACAAACAATTCAAGTTTTTAAAACAACGAGTTTTTTAGGGACATCTTTTTAAAAATCTTAACATGAAACGCTATAGAACGTATTATTACTTAATTGTTACGTAATTAATTTAATAAGCTGTTGTTTCATCTAATTTTAAGATCAACTAAGCGCGGACTAACAGTAAGAGAATTGTTATTCAAAGTCACCTAACGAATACCCCTTTGGCAGAAATTTTGCAAATCAGACCGGACCATTTTAAATTCTTTCATAAAAGTATATCAGAAACTAAGGTTTGCTGCCTCTTTAGGTAGCCATCAATCACAAATTAATATTGCGTAGGTACAAACAGCACTAACCTACGTAATAGAAATTCAACAAAAAACAACTTCATTAAGGTTTTAATTATTCTACAAAAACTTTTCATCGAAGTTGGAGATGTCCGAATACACTGCGTGTCTAAAAAATACAACTTTTGAAAATGAACTTATAATGTGTTCCAAAAACAAAAATCGCACATTTTAAGGTCTTTTCAAACTTAGTTTTTTAACCTCTCAACAATTTGAAAAAAATAAAATCATCCTTATGATAATATTTATTTGAGTGGCAGATCAAAAAATTTACAGAATTAAAAAGTAAATCAGGGGTCGGCGGGCGAAATTTCCAACTTTGATGTTTAATAAATTTCAATAATTGACAACATAACTTCAGTCTTTTCAATCAATACACTAAAGTAGAAAACTAAACCAACAAAATTACTTATACTATTAAAAAAAGCATGCTAGCTTTAAAATTTTGCGTTTAAAGTTAAGTAAGCTATTTGTTTTTATTAAACACGGCCCCATTTTGAAACAAAAATTTAATCTAGATAATTTAACTTAATTATGTTAAAATTATAAAAGGTTAATGAAAATTGCTAGTCAGGTACTAATACCAATACTATTATTGTGATTACTTTAGTGCCTAACTACTTTCGAAATTTTTACACCAAAAGGATTAAAAAAAAAGACAACCTTATCTAATAATCAATTAAAACAACTTAATTGTCATATTTTAAAACTTAAACTAGATATTTAGGAGTTGCTGATGAAGAGCAAAAAACTGTCCTAGATATTTTTTATAGTAGTTTTTGAGTAATAAAGGGGGCCAAAGCTTTTTTAATTTCTTTAAAGGAAGACATTTGAAAAAAAGTTTGGGAAACCTAGATCTAAACTGTATTTCCGTCTTTATTCTCATATCTGACATGTAAACTGCTACTGATTTCAAGTTCAAAACTAATTGAAGTTTTATCAGATTTAATTTTGGGTTTGCCACTTGAGTTTAGATGGTCACTTCTTTCTGTATTAAGTTTTTAGTTTCATCTGGTGTTATCAGGACTTTTGAAGATTTAACTTTTGCAATCAGCATACCTTTTTTTAACTAGAAAATATATTTTTTTATAGCTTAATTTTTTTCATTAAAATCCAACAGAGTTTAAGACTTATCGAGAACTAAATACTTTTTGACAATACAATGTTTAATATCAAAAACAATTTATCAAGTACTAAAAAATCATGTCCGTAAAATCAAGACTGTAGTTTATAAGTTAATCAACTGAGAAATTTGTAAAAAGTTAAGTGTTAAAATTGTTAAACAGTATTTAATAAACGTTTTGAAAAACAAGCGGTTTGTAAAAGTAACATGCATTGGTAACAGTACTTAAACACAGGTTAAACTACACAAACAAATAAAAAAGCTAACACTTAATTAAAAATTATTTCAGTTAAACTTTAGTAGTTTAAGTTAAAAACTTAATTTATGCAAGAATTGAATTGCTTAGATAAAGAAAAAACATTCTATTAATTAAATTTTTTTAAATAAGTGACTTTACTTAGCATACGCTTGATAAATAAAAATTTTTATTTATTTATTAGCTTCAAAGTAAAAGTTTTCTGTGTTTCAAATAAAACCATTCACTGTTATACCCACGTTTCAAATTTAAGAATCAACAAACAAAGTATTAATATAACTAACAAGTATTTAAATATTTTTTTGTTCTTAATCAAACATTAATAAGTACTTAAAAAAGTTATATTAACATTTTCACTGACATATCAGGTTCACTTATTTTTTTCAACAAGCGTCCGATAGTTATTGTTTATAACTGTTATTTATTAAATTTCAAAATCAGTTTTTTTCTATGGTCAAAAACTATTTGATATCAGTCTACTGTCTAAAATTTCTATTTAATTTCGTTGTCAGTTTAAAAACGTTTCAATTTATTTTTAACATTTTATTGTATGATGAATCTAAAAGGATATTGCTTAGGATTGAAGGTAAAAGTTTTTTTATAGTTAAAACTTCAATGATCAGAGAAAAAAAGTATTTGCTAATTTTCTAGATGTAGGTTTTAGTTATAGTACTCAAAAATGACTTAAATATATTAATAAAAAGTAAGAACATAATAAGGTAAAATAATCTGTACATTTTTGCTCATTATTTTAATATTCTAAGAGCTTTTCTAAAATTATAAGTATTCAAGTCTATACTGTTCATACAAAACGTCTACACAGTTTAATACTATGTAGGTTTTAAAAACTGTTTAGTGTTGCTTCGATGTTAATATGTTGAAATTTCTTTTTAATAAAGTATAACTTGTTGTACAGAGAACTAGATGGAATTTTCATTGACTCAAAAACATCTTTGTATTTTTTTCTGAAATGACTTTTACAATTACAGTTTTATTATTGAGCCAATCCAACGATTGATTAGGTGTCAATTTAGCAAGAATTTTAAAACTAAATTCAAAATAAAATTCTGTTATTAAAGAATCTTTGAAATATAATGTAACATATTTTTGAAAGCTGAATTTGAATTTAAAAAAAATATAGAAATATATTTATGGTGTTGTCGTGGTTTAGTGATAAAAATGACATGGATAGTTTTAATAAACTATAAGAATCAAAACTTGAAAAACCTCATATTATCGATGAATTTCAAAGACACTGGAACAATGTTGTTTTTAAAATTTATAACTTATTGGTTGAGATCCGCCTCTGAAAGGTTGCAGTTTGCCGCCTATTGTACTATTTTGTAAGGAAATATACCATTTAATTGTGTATAAAAAAATAAGTTATTATCTCTTAAAACAGATGAAGTAAGACTTGATAACAAAAATAGGACTGCGTGAACTTAAAAGCCTTTTCAACAGTTGTTAATTAAAAATATTGTTTATAAGTCAACATTAAACTTAAGAAGATTTTAATGCTGAGCAAAATTGAAAAACTTTATAATACCAATTTCCTTATTATTTTTAACTTAAGTAATTTAATTCAGACGTTGTTTCATGAACGCAAAAAAAAGTTCCATCAGACGAGATTAGCAGACGATGGTTGTTTCTAAATTAATGTATATCTTCTTTTCATTGAGATAATACAAAAGTATTCTAAAGCGGTCTTAGAAAAACAAAACGTTTTAAACACGCCTTAAAAACTTAGCTGAGATTAATTTTTAAATGTGAAATAATTTTGTAAAGTGAAAAAGTTTCAAAAAGAGTAAAGGTGTTAAACAGTAGTGATTTGGTAGTTATAAAAACGAAAATAAACCATCTATTACTAACTGTTTATAACTAACGTATTCATGCAATATAGTTTCTAAACTTCACATAAAAAATAAACAAGTTAAAACTACTATTTGAGTTATTGTCACAACTTATATGAGCATATGTCACAACCACAAATTAAAATAAAAACAGTTTTATTATATAATTTTAATGATATGAAGTCCTGTAAGAACTTGAAACAAATTTAAACAAAATCTATATCTGAAATTTAAGTAGTAATGCTGTTTGACACGAAATTATCTAGAAGGATTATATTATAACATAACACAAAATTTAACTAAAAATAAGTCTAAAATCACTGAATTGAAATTGGATTATATTATTTGATCTCTACTTTTACAGTTTAAAAAATAATTTTCAAAGTTTTTTTTATTTTGTTTATGAAAACTTTTATGCAAAAACTTAAATAAAATTCACTTTTTGCTCTAATTTTTGATCCACGCCTGATAAATCTCAGAAGTTGTTGAAATCTTCCTATTAGAGACTAAATTCAGAAGAAAACCCAAGACTTAAATAATTCCAGTGATAACATTTTCGATAAAACTAAACATTAATGGTACTTAGTAATTTTTAAAAAGATAAACAACTTTAATCACTCACTTTAGGTGTGTACTCTTTTTTTAGAAAACTAAAGAACAGTCAATAGTTTTAATTTGCGACTCTTTACTTATAATAAAAGAGGTCTCTAAAACTTTAAAAATATTGCTATATTTATCCGAGCAAAAAGTATGCTTTTTAACCTTAGTTGTTGTAAACTTAACATTTACTAATCATATATAAGCTGTTTAGTCATTTAAAAGCTTAAAATGAGTTAAACTTTCCCTTTCTTACACAAAAAACCTCTTTTAAATACAACGTAGATAGTAGTTTCATATACATAGCTTTAGATAATCTAGGCCAGTGCTTCTGAAATAAGGTTCCGCGGAACCCTAGGGTTCCGCGACGCCTCTCAGGGGTTCCGCGAAGCCTTTCGAAATTTAAAAAAGAACATTTATTTAATTAAACATTTTATGTAGAATTATAATTAGGGGTTCCGCGGAAAAGTTGAAGTTTGGAAAAGGGTTTGCCACTAGTAAAAGGTTCAAAAGCACTGATCTAGGCTATCTGAAAAAATCATCTTCAAAATATTTTTAAAATATTGATACTTTCCTTATTTTAAAAAACCAGTAATTTCAGACTGTCCAGGCCAGCTATTCTTAACCTGGGGTAAATTGCTGTGTTTTAGTGGTAAATTTTGTTACGAGCATAAAGTTAATTTTATAGGCAAATTTATTAATTTTTTAAAAAACATAAAAATTTAATGTGAATTATTTTCCTTATCTTAAAAGCTATCTAAAAAATTTTATTTTTATTTTAGAGAACGCACCTTTGTCTTCAATTAAAAAAAAAAATATTTGGTTTGGGGTTGGAACTATTTCATGGGGTCCCTCCAAAAATAAAGGTTTTTTTTTTCTTTTTTTTAATCATATGGTATTAAAACCAAAAATAAATATTATTTTTTTATATTTTTCCGTTAGTTTGCATGTTATTTAAACTCTTAAATGTTTATTTTATAAATAATGTTAATATTTTTTACGATTTGGCCCCAAATCAAAATGATGTATACTACACTATCATTTACCTTGGCCATTTCCTAGATAAAAAATTGATAAAAGGAAAAAAAAGAATTAATAAGAATGTGAATTACAACAAATTTAATTAAATTATTTTAATTAAATTTTATGTAATTCACATTCTTATTAACTTTTTTCCTTATAAAAAGAACATTATATGAAATAATTCCAACCTCAAACCAAATATTTTTTTTTTTAATTGAAGACAAAGGCGCGTTCTCTAAAATAGAAATAATTTTTTTTAGATAGCTTTTAAGATAAGGAAAATAATTCACTTTAAAGTTTTATGTTTTTTGAAAAATTAATAAATTTGCCTATAAAATTAACTTTATGCTCGTAATTTTGTTTAGTACAAGTTAGTAATTAATGTTTATTATTTTTTTTAGTTTACAAGTATGTGTTTAACTGTACTTTTTTTATGGTTTTATAAGCTCTTAAGTTTTACAATTTTTTATATTTAATAAGCTTAAAGTTCAAAAATTCTAGTTTTTTTCTCAAAATTAAACACTATTTTGTAAATTTAGGCTTAATTTGGTAATTACCTTCTAAAAAGGGGTAAATTTGGTAATAACCTTCCAAAAAGGAGTAAAACATAAAAAAAAGTTTAAGAACTGCTGACCTAGGTTATCTCAAAATTCAATCTTTAAAAAATTTATAAATTATTGATACTTTCCAAAATTTAAAAAAGCCTAAACTCTCAGTTCCAAATCAGCTCAACTTTGATATAACTGTGGCAGTATAACACACTTACTTAACAGAAATATTTAAGAAAGAGCTGAATTATTATAAATAGTTTCTGAACGTTTATGGTGTTTCAATGAAAATTTAAACATTGAAAAAATTGTGTTTACGTTTTTGAAACAAGAAAAATTAAGACTGAGTAGTTAAAAAAGTATTATAATGCAAATAACTCAACTGTAAAAAAAAACATTTAAAATCAAGGAGTTTTATACTATCTTTATTCAAAAACTTAAGTTCATTAAACTTTTATTCTAATTTGTTTTTTTTTTCATAAAGAGTGTTTAAAATTAAATTATTGAAAAGCGATTTGAAATTAAAGAAAATTATTTTTATATTTTCGAACTTTTAAAAGTTGCTCTAATTTACAGACATCAAAGTAAATATGAAAAGTTATATTTTAACACATTGAAAATATAAACCGTTTAAAAAAACTATGATTTTGAAAAGGGAAACAGACAAAATTATTGCATGGAATTCAATGACAATTTAAAAAAATAAAAACTTCAAATATCAAGTTTTAAAAACAGAGGCTCATTTAAAAGCACTAGAATGAATTAAATTTTTCAAAGAGTGGAGAGTGCTAACAAAGTATTATTTGGGTTGATAAGCTTTTCTTTAAAGTACGCAGAAAAAATGTAAAAAAAATCTAAAACTTTTTAGCGACTTTAAAACTCTACTAATCCATAACCTTTAAATTCTGGTAATTTATATTATTTTTTTAAGTTAAAATTCGAAAAGCTGTTGCTCGTACAAATATCATACTTTAACAGTGAAAACATATAAAACCTATATAAAAACTTAACATTGAAGTTATGATTGAATTAATCTTTCGGTGGAGTCGTCTATTTCAACCTGTATAAATTAAAACAAGTAATAACAAAAGATTTGATAAAAACTAAATATCAAAAAAAAAAATTTATTTAATTACTTATTATTGTATTAAAATAAAACTTTAAAAGTTTTCTAGGTTTTTTTAAATCTTGTACAATGATTAAAACTATCTTAAGCATTAAAAAAAACAATAAATTTTTGATCATTTATATAAAATTAACTCTTTTCAAATAAATTTTTGTTATATTTTGTTTTAGCTATGAACGTAATTCTAAATTTCAGTGCAACAAACTTTTGCTTTTATTGCTTTTCTGTTCAAAGCTTCTTCTACTGTTTGGGGGGCGACGAACCCAAGAGTCCTGGGCAGAGCAAACAGGCAAGCGATCGAGAAGAAGCAAGCTACACTGAACATCAAGTAGGGAAGACTGGCGTGGTTGATTTTCTGGGAAGAAAATATTTTTTTTTTTCACACAAAAGTCACAAAACATTGTCTATGGAAAACTTTAAAACAAAATAGCAACAGCATTTAAATAAATATTAAGATTTGTTGTTGTTATATTTGAGTAACTGTTTTTACTAAAAGCGTGTGTTTATAAGCAATATGACAAAATAAAAGTTAAACAAGTTTGTTTTACTAAGTTAAAGTTGTTTTGAGCAAATTAAGTAATTGATATTATATAAATTTTGTTTAAATTTTTATTACGGGAACGGGTCATATATGCACGAAGGTAAATTTTGCACGAGAGTAAAAAAGAATAACAATAAAAAATTTATTACAAAAAAATAACGACCAAGAGTAATGGTTATGCGTAACAGTGATGGTTAAAAAAAGCGTGATTTCAAAAAAAAGTAATAGTTATAAAATAAAAAGAAGAAAAAAAGTTACCGACTAAGGGTTAGGGGTAACAGTGAAAAAAAAGAAAAACATTTAGTTTATAAAAAAAATTCAATCCGTACAAAAGTCTCTTTGGGCAAAAGTGACCCTTCGTGCATATTTGACACATATTCATTTAATATATAAAAAAGTTAAAGATTGCTAACCAAAAATACTGTAGTTTTAATTATTATTATTGTTGTTGTATATTGTGCTTAGATATCAAAATCTGAGATTTTTAGACAGATGAAACACGATGAGTATCAACGAAAATCAAATACTAAGAAAAACATATTTTTTTAAGTTATAAATGTATAGAAAGTAGTACTAAATAAATAAAACTCAACAACTCAAAAAAAAAATTACACAAAAACTATATTTTAAGTAAAACCTCATTGTAAGATAATATTTATAAAAACCACAACAAGTAAACACAACAAATCTTTCAATTTAAATAGCCGAAATAGCTTTTTTAATAACATATAAAGTTTCATAATTGATAAAACTTTTAAATACTAAAGAGAGGACATGTGAGGAAAGTATCATTAGTTCTTATTTGCATTCATTAGTAGTAAATTTTTTGATAATGTACAGTTCTTTTGAGTATTTGGGTAGTTTATCGAACTTTACTGTCAACTGTTTTATTCAAATTACATTTTTTAAGTTTAGATCGAAAATTCTCTCACACGAAAATACATCATGTGGTAGCTTGTTCCACAAAACATTATTCTGTGGAAAAAATAATTTTGCCATTGGCTATTTGTAAAATAAAGTTTGCATTTTATTTTCTTGTTGTCTCTTTTTAAATACAAAGGTACAAATATCATTCACTTTCAAAAACTTTATTACTAAAACGTCTTAACAAGTTCAGTATAGAAAATTTTTACGTGCATTTACTAGAAAAAAATGTTATTGTAGAAAACTATTATCTTAAATTAAACTATATAAGACAAACTTTATGTTTTTATAAAAATTTAAACTATACAATCTCTTAAATGCTTTAAGCGCATAGGCGGGTCAAACATCTTTTAACTATTGACTTTAGATCATAAATTAAAGCTTAAATGTATGAATTAAATAAGTTTTTATAGAGTACGAAACTTGAATAAACTTTTAAGATATAGTTTTTTTTTAATTTCCTATACAAACTTAAAAGTTGTAAATTTTATCGAAGGCTTATAAATTCCTAATAGTAATCTATCGACTTTCTGTTTATTTTTGCAGTAAAACAATTTTGATAATGAAGTTACTCGAATCCTCTTAGTATGCCAAATTTTTTTGTGTTTTTCGTTGTGATCTTGTGATAGTAAGTATATAAAAATATGTCCAATAATTGCAACATTTTGTTTATTAAAATAAATACATTAAAAACTTTCAAAACCATTTGTTCAAAATTGTAGGAAATTAGGTTTTTAATGAAACAGGTTTTTCGTCTTTCATAAAGAACCTAAGAAACTCTCAAACTTAGGTTTTTTAGATGTCTAAAATTAATTTAAATCAAAACAAAAGTAAATTTTAGCTGAGTTAACAAACTAAAAAATAAGACTAAAACATTCACTTAAGTTTATCAGCCAACGCCCTCATTCAGTTAGGAAGTTAAACTTTTTACATTGACTTTTTTTTTGAAATTGATTGCCTAGAAACTAATAAGAAGCACATATTAATAGATCAAAGCTCTTTAAAAACCTCTAATACTGTTACAAGTTACACAACCAATGAAATACCAATATACAATCAATAAACATTAGTTTTACAAAAATCTTACATGTAGAAAAAATATACATATAAAATGTAAAACCTTTTTTTGTTTAACCGTGCTACACAACATAAAGGCTTAAAAAAATCTCAAAGCTGCTTATCATTTCAAAGAAAACTTACAAAAAAAAGTTCAACTCACAAGCAGTGAGACGAATGGTGCGATCAACACCAAACATCAAGCTAAAGTAGACAAACAAACCAACAACCAAACCTTAACTAAAGAGCAGACAAAACTAGTGCTTCATTAACACTTTTAATTAATTTCTGAAACTATTCTAAACTAAAATCTCCCAAATAAAAACGTTCAACCAACGAGTGGTGTTACAAAACAATTGTCAAATACACATCTAAAAATTTATTTTTTATTTTAAATAAAACTTTTCACAAAATAAAAACGTTCAACTCACGAGCAATGTGACGAACGGGGCGATAATGGCGCCGATGCGGCCGACGGTGGAGCAGCAACCGATGCTGACCGACCTCAATCCGGTGGGGAATATTTCGGTGGTGTACACGTACAATATGTTGAAGCAGGCGGATATGGCCAACTTGGCCGACAGGCCCAGCCCCAGCTTTGTTCCGTCGTTGGGTTTGCCTTTTGTTTTTTTTTTGAGTTGTTTTCAATAAAAAAATTGTTATTTCTGGTTATATTTTTTATCAAAGACGGGTGAGTATGCTTTAGCGTAACCTGCTTTATGAGCAAACGAAAACCATGAAGCTGAATCATGCAATTTTATAACTATTACCATGTTTATAAACCAAAGAACTAAATAGAACGACACTATTTATCAAAAACTACTAAAAACTTATAAAATAAAGAAAGAAAATCTAACAAAGTTACAAACGTAAAATTTTAATTCAAATATTAAAAGTAACTGATTTCTCACCTGAAACTATAGTGAGACCGATGTTCGAAACGAGGCAAATGACAAACGTCATCAAAATTGTACCTTTCCTCCCAAACCTAAAACATAAATGTTTGAACATGTTAGTATCAATAACTAGGTGGTTTGAAAAATAACCGCCATAACAAACCGAATACTATCTTATTAAAGTTTCTAAACAACCATAATAAATTAAAGGCTGCTATGTATCTGAACAACTGCATTTACATAAAAAAAAAACGATCAAATTCAAAAATCATTATCACCTCCTAGTGCCCATAAAGTAGATGCAGATGAGACCGCCCGGCACCTCCACCAGGGCAGACAGGAATATTCCCAGGTAGATGTTCGGGGTCAGGTCGCTCGCACCCATCGTCAGCCCGTAGTAGATGAGCGCACTGCAGAACCTGAAAAATTCTGAAATCAAAATTTTATCAAAAAAATGTAGTATTTTGAATATGTGGTTGAAAAAGATTTAGGGGAGCAAAAATAAGATGAAGGTTCTTGTACTGGAAAATATTTGTTACAAATTTCGACAGTTACTTAGCTCACGTCAAACTGCGGTTCTTATTTTAATAGAAAAAATATTTTTTTAAAGGAATCGCAGTCCTTGAATTAAAAAGGAAAAATTTCTAAAATTAATACTTGATCAAAATAATTAAGTACCTTGAATATATGGTTGAAAAAGATTTAGGGGAGCAAAAATTGAAGGTTCTTATATTGGAAATTACACAATTAAATTAGGATTAGAACTGATTTTAGGGGGAAATGTAATGAAAAATAATAATCATTAGTTTATACACGTTAGCAGTATTTAATTGTGACAAAAGTACATTTTGTATGAAGGCCTGTTATAAATTCGACAATAACTAAGTTTCACGTCAAACTGCGGTTTTTATTTAAGTGGAAAAATATAAATGTTAAAAAAGAATCGCAGTCTGATATAAAACTTAGTAACTTTTTGAACATTAAATATTTTTTTTATAAATAGTGTGGAATATTTCACTCACCAAATGACGCTGTTACTGAACAGCCACACAGCCATCCTTCTCCTTTTGAAAATGTCTATGAAAGTTTGCTTCTTTTCACTTTTGTCAGAGCCGCTCTTTCTCGTTAAAACGATATCTGCAACAAAAAAATCTTCAACTTATTATTATTGTGGTTTATTGTGCAACCGTTGGATTGGGAATCAGAATCCGAGCTGCTTCAACAAAAAGTACATGAAGAGAAAAACTTAAAATATAATAAAATTAAGAAAACTAAAAAAATAGTCACGAGTCATAGGTTAACATTGAAACTAAAAAACGAAAACTTAGCATATAAAAATGATAAAAACATTTTAAAGCAAACAGACTTTAATAAAATCTACTGAAATATAAAGTACATTTAGTCAAAACAAACCTCAAGGTCAACTAGTCAAAACGATTTAGAAGCTTCAATTTTGAAACAAAAAAACTTTCACAATTAATTTAGGATTAGAAACGAATTTAGGGAAAAAATGTAATGAAAAAATAATTATCATTAGTTTATAAACAAAAGCAGTATTCAATTGGGGTAAAAGTAAGTTTTGTACTAACTATTTAACTTACTTTTACTGCGGTTTAAACTTTTATTTCGGTTTTTACAGGTTTTTATTTATAACTATTCTACTTAAATCAATTTTTTCAATTTAACGAAAATTCTCTGTCCTCTCGCACGAAACTACACCCTGTGGTAACTTATTCCAAAAAATCATTGTTCCATGGAAATATTAATTATCCTTCTGGCTATTTTTAAAACATTTTTTGTATTTTATTTATTTTAAATGCATATTTGTATTGATAAAAATTAAAACTTGATCGAAACTTACTTTATGATTAGCATTTACAATTAAAAATAAAAATTATTAAACAAAATTCCCATCTTCTGTATTCTAGAGACTTTTAAGTAAAATTAGTAAATATTTTTTTAATATAACAAGTAAGATATGTTGCAATGGTTGCACATTAATCGTTTTAACTTTTTTAACATCTTTTTAATGATATGGTGACCAAATTGGAGTGTTGAACTCCAGCTAAGGACGAACATATAGTATGAACAACTTTGTCAAAGTGGTAGTTGAATAAAATTTAAACCTTTTCAATGTTTGATTAGTGATACTGATGAAATTTGGTATATATAGTCAATATCATTGTTTCAAAATTTCAAAAAACTTTATTCTTAAGTGTTTAAATACTGTGGTTTAGTATAAATTTGAGCAATTTAATATTATCGATCTAAGAATCAAACCCGTTCATTCCTTTGTGTAACAACTAATTATAATAGATTATTAGTTCTTTAAATATATTTACAGTAACAATATTAGAATATTTAAGTTTCTAAATTCTTCCTTTAAGTGTGTTGTACTCCTTCAGTTTTTATTCAACTTGCTTGCTGAAGATGTACTTAAAAGTAGTACAAGCAATAAAATGAATGTAAATTTAAAGCTTTGTTGATTTTTTTGAAGTATAACAACTTTTATATACAGCTATATATTTTCTGTATTTGATACTTTTCATATTTTCTACTTGTGTAGTGATTTATAACAGCTTCTTTCAAATAGTTACCAATTTTGTTAAAGTACTTGTCAACGATTCTAAGTGTGTTACAATATTATAATTTAGGAACACTTATTTCTCGTAAGTGAGTAATTTGGAAATTAAGCATTGTACGCTAGTCTCGTGAAGTAAGGCGCGCAGACTGGCTCAAGTCCTTGGAGACCGCATACTAAAAAGCCAAGAACTAACTAACCCCATAAACATCATCTGCATTTAAAGTATAAAAACTCCGTGTTCGTAAACTCAACAAATATTTTGGCACCATCTGCAAATAACTGCTGGGACTCTACTGCTACATAATTGAAATTTATCAAAAACAGAAGTGGGCCGCAGCCAAAAAGCTTGCATTAGATAATAAAAAATAAACAACCTCTGGCGTTCAGGCTTCCATTTTCAGTTGCCAGCCTTCTCATGACAGCTTGAGCCTCGGCGATTTTTCCGACCGAATAAAGCCACCGTGGCGACTCAGGAAATCTAGGATATACATAGAGTTTAATTAGGAGTTTTATTATATTTTTTGCCACAGTTGTTTTACTAAATGCCTTTTGCATTGTAGCTTTCATACGGTATAAAGTGTTTAACTGCCGCTTAGGTAAGCATTTATTAGGGACGCACTTTTTAGCTGAAAAATGCTGTGTTCAAAATGTTTTATTATTACTTAGAAATTAAAAAAAAAGCAATTTTAGAAGTAGTATTACACAAGCATTATATTTAAAATAAAATAAACTGAGTTAAAATTAAATAAATTAAAACTAATGGAATCAGATAAAAAGTTATGAAATTAGAAATTCTATATCAATTTTAATATTTGAATTTAAATATTAGAGTTTATTTTTTTAAAGAAAACAACAAACAGTGCAATTTAAATTTGCATACCCCATGGTCAAACATAAGAATAAAAAATATTTTATGGGTCATACAAAATGTATTTAAACGAAAATAATAAAAAGGGCTATTCTAATTTATATACCCTATGATTAAAACATAATTGTAAAGAGTATAAACATCTAAAAAAATATATAAACGAATAATCAACAACATATTTGACATCTACAAACCCCATGACTTAAACATAATTATAAAATTGTATAAAAAAGCGATATTAATGGAAGTAAAGAACATTGCAATTGACATTTACTTATTCCATGATTGAAACATAAATGTAAAAAGTGTACTAATGAGTATATATTATGCTAAATGCAGATAACTAAAAACCTAAATTTCTTAGATACGCACTTTTGCCCCGATTTCAAAAAGCGTATCTACATGACAGGTTACTGTAGTTTAAAAACTAAAATTGTAAAAATTTGAAATTTGTAAGAAATATATATGGCGATTCGCAATCAATATACACAAGATTTTTAACATTATTTACTGTCAAAAACAATTTCTATTAATATTTTTCGTAAAAATTTAAATTATTAAGTTTACTGGGATACTTTGTAACAAAAGAAAAAATAATAATTCCAAGCATTTTTTAAAGATCATAAACTGTTTAGTTTATTAAAAAATAAAAAGTACTTATAATTAAAAATTTCAAAAATCATCTAATTTTCACTTAATTTCAACACTGATAACCTCCTATCCTGAGAAAATTGCATTTGAATTAAAACTTTCCTTAGCTGCACCGTACGACCACCAACAGCATTGACATTCTGGTTTTAATTTTATTTGGACTCACCAGGCAGACATGGTGACGATGAACTGATACAACGGTGACTACGCCTGCCTGGTGAGTCCAAATAAAACGTAAATCTTTTTAGGGACTGTTAAAGGTTGCCAAATATTTTTGGCAAATTTTCTACAGGTTTTCAAAATTTCCTCCAGGTTTTTAAAAATACACATTTTTGGGTCTATTTTTACTTTAAAGTTAAGTTTAAGGTAAAAACTGTGTTAAATAGGATAAAAAGATTGAAAATATACTGTAAAGCTACTTCAAATGTGTTTTTTGATATAAAAAAACCTTGATGATGACAAATATTTTTATCTATATGGTAGATTTTTTGTCTTAAATCAAAATTTTTCTACTAAACATGTAAAAATTGTTTAAAACTCCGGAGGTTTTTCCATTTTTTCTTTTTATTTTTCAAATTCTAGGTTTTTTAGCCTTAATTGTCAAGTTTCAGGTTTTTCCAGGTTTCCAAGTTTTTTAGCAACTCTAACTGTTGTATATGGTTATGCGGAGCTTATTGAAGGATGACGAGAAAAATATTTCAGCTTTGCTGAGGAAAGCCGAGATAACTCTTAATTAAATTTCTTAAGATAACACACAGGCTCCTGTTTTTAGTAACCAATGAATTAGTTAGGTTTTATTATGGAAGAAAGAATCGAACAAGCACACAGTTACAAACGTAGTACTTATATTCAAAACAGGTTAAAAAACATGACTAGGAAACAATAAGCTTGGGCCATTTTGGATACGATCTAAATTCAATAAAATAGTTGGTAAAGTTATATACAACTGTTTGTATAGCCTTATTATTGCTAGATAATGTATTTAAATAACTAAATTTTTATTAAATAGAGCTATTCTACCGACCCAGCTTTGTCAGACTAGTTAAAAGCATTAAAACTATATTTGACAAAAATTTTTCAGTAGAACTGGTTTTACTAGATTCAAATAGAGCTTTTGATAGTATGGATAAAATACTAGAATGCTGTGGTACAAAAATAATTTTTTGGTTTGAATAATATTTAAGAGAAAGCAAACAGTTTGTGATTTTAATGAGGTATCAATTAACCTGTGAAATTGTGATGTAAGTGTGCCAACAGGAGACTTTTGTTATTTTAATACACATGAATGATTGGAAGAAGTGGTGTTCACATTGTGCACGAAATTTGAAACTTACAATAGATGTTCTGGAGTTCATGGTTAAGAGCAAAAAATAGATTCTTAGCATCTTTGCTGGGAGTTTTAAAATTTATATTAGATTTTCCGCAAAATATTTGAAACTTACACTGGATAAATTGGAGTTCATGTTTTGAGCTTGGGTGCATAGAGTTTTATTTATAGAATTTAGTGTGCACAGATTTCAAATACCGTAAAGATCACTGAATTAAACGATATTACTAGTTTAAAAGTATTAATTTCTCAATTGACACATTTAAAGTCAAAATATAAAAACAAAGATAGTCCAAACCTTAATGTAAAATAAAAAACCTTTTAAAAAGCTATAATTTAAAATACATGTTGATAAAAACTAGATGTATGCTTTTTTAGCAAATAAAAATAACTTTTGGAAAACTTAGTTTTAATGACAAGAAAGGTTAAACATGTTTAAAAAAGTTAACAGTTATAAATATTTGGGTCTGATATTCGATAGAAGTCTTAATAGGTTAGAACATAGAAAGGCTAACAGGTTAGAAAATATTTCAATTAAAAAGAAAATATATCTATTTTTTAAAACTTAAAATTAGTTAACATATCAATTTATTCAAAAAGACCCAAAGATAAATTTCCTCACAAAACGTAGTTTTCTGTTATAACGATTAACACTGAAATTTTAGTTTAATATATTTATTTATTAGAAAAACTCACAGTTTGGTAAATACCAGAAATTGTACAAATGTAATTCCTCCAATTATAAAACAAATATATCTCCAACTTTTTACTAGGTAAGCCAAACCGGCTAAAGTCATCATCCCAAAACTGAAAAATGTTTGAAATACCATCCCTAAAAGTGTTATTGAAAATTTTAAATCTTAAAAATAAACTATCGTTAAGTATACAAAAAATTTAAGTAGGTTTCATATATAAGTAAAAGATACTTAAAAACAACTTTTTTTTAAAGTAGTTTGATAATTAGTTTGTTAAATTACTTCATACTAAAATTAAATAACTAAGAAAAATTATTTTCTCAAGCATATGAATTTAGTAAGGTGTTTTTAAAACTTAAGTATTTAAAAACTACAATTTGGCTGTGTAGCTAGAAAATATTTATTAGTTTTAGGCAAAAGTTTTAATTGTTTAAGATCTTAAACTCTTATAACGTATTTTCTTATTCTTCTGTTGAATTAGATTTTAAATAATAATTCTTTTATTTACCTTCCAGTAATATTGTGAAAAGTCCCATATTTTGTGCTTTTTAATAATTTTTGTTTTAGAACTTTAAGAAATAACCAAAATAAAACTAGATATTTAAACACTACCCTGATTGGGAAACTTTAAAACTTATTTATTTACTAGTGCTACGTGTATAAGTTTCTTTTTCTCAGATTAAAAGCTTTTCAGTTACAGTTATTTTTATAACTTATCTATGTACTAAATACTCATAAAAAGATTCACTTGGTATAAAGAGTCTATAAGCTAAGCAATCAGACAAAACTTTTTGCTTAAACCTGTATCCAGGGTTCGTGCGCGAAATTCCTTTTCATTTAGCCTGACAGAGACCTATTTAGCCTGACATTTTTTCAAAGTAGAAAAAATCACCTTCAGAAGGCATTTTGGGTATCGGGGGGTCTTAATTAGCAAATTAACGCAATAAAAGTATTCACAAAACTACTTTTAAAGAAAATAAAAATTTAAATGAATTATTTTTCAACATCTATCAATCCCTTACCCAGCAACTTGAATATTTTTAACTGGTCATTATAATTTCTGCTTCAATGAATTCATACCTTTATTAAATTTTGGGGCTTAGTTACATCCACCACTTATCACCCATATACAAGGTTCGTGTCAATTAGTACTTGAATTTGTCAATTATAAGTTACATGACTAGACCAGTAGCTTTTATTAAAACAGAAATGTGAATAAGTCTGTAAAAGAAAAACAAAATGTAATTAAACACATCTCTCAAAAACTTTATGTTATCATTAAAGCATCTTAATTTTTAAAATAACTAATTAAAATAATCATGATATTACATAAGCAATTTTTTAGTCTTGTGAATATCTCTAATAACTTTGAATAAACAGAAAATAAAATATATGAACAAACTGCTAAGAGTATTAATCTATAAAGTATTTGGTATAAAGCCTTTATATTAGAAATTAAAACAGTTTAACCAACTAAGCTCTGAAAAACAAAGCTCATGTAAACAAATTCAAACAAACAGTCAAATTGTTGAACTAAACTGTATTTTTTTATGAATTTTTATAATTATGACGTATATAATCTACTAAAAACAAAATAATGAAGATTCTTAAAATTATTTTAGAGATTCAACAATAGGTTTTAAGCATTTATTTTTACAAATACTGACTGATGTTGTCTTTAATAACTAAATCTTTATTTAGAAATAAACTCACATCTCAATTTGATCTTAATTAAAAAAATTTCATGCATTTGAACTGACAAAAACTGAGATTCTCAAATTTTTAAACACAAAAACTGATTTAGCCTGACGTTTTTCAACTTTTTTCAAAAAAACTGATTTAGCCTGACTTAGCCTGACTTAGCCTGACGCGCACGAACCCTGTGTATCCCTTTTAATTATTAGTATTTTTTAGTTCAAAAAAATTATATTGTTAATTCTTTACAACAGGCACAAAAGATTGTAATAACATTAAAATGATAAAAACTTAAATTGAATAAACAGATAGTAAATTTAACAGCTATAGAGCTATGAAAACTAATCACGTTTATCTGTGTTATAAAACTAAAGTTTTTATAAAGATTGTAATGTACAATACTTAATGAAAAACTCTAACCATCTTTACATAAAATTAGTTGAACAGCACTACTCATAGCACAAAAATACTTAAGTTTAATCAATTGAGTACATTTCAAAATTGTTGTAAACTCTACTTGTTCTATTCAGATTGTTTTATTAGAAAACACCTTAAAGAAATAATATTTATGCATTAAAAATTAAACAACTTTAGCATGTTTACCTGTCCACTGCCAGGCGGAAGTGCCGACCAGCTCGAGCAGCAACGTGAAGGCAGGCATGAGACCACCCACGGAAATTCCCGCGAAAAACCGGGTCACTGCGAACGTTTCCCACGTGTTCGTGACCCCAGAGAAAAATATGCAGACAGACGACAAACCAAAACCTTTGAAAGTGTTATTAAATTTAGTTTATTGAACTTATAGGTGTCATATTGTTTTAAATAAACTTAAGATTTTAAAAGTAAGATTTGTGATTGAAAATAAATCGAAAAACTTAAAAATGTTAAACTTGATTGTTTTTGTGTAAAATAAACAACTCAACTTTAATTGTATTTGTATTCTTTACAACATTGCATAAACATTTAAGAGTAAAATTTACACTATTTAAATTATTTAAGTAAAACCAAGTGTATTTATTTAATATATAATCAGTAATATATTAGCTACTACTTTTTTGTTACATATGCAAGAGTTTTCAAGCCAGAGTATTACAAACAGTTGTTTGAAAAAAATTCTACATAAAACAAGCTAAAACCAAACTTTATAAAAACAATTTCATACACTGTTAAAGAGAATTTAAAAAATGAATTTTAAATACATCTAGGTAGCTTATCATAGACAAAAATATAAAAGATAGAACATAACTTAATACAACTTTGATTTCTTAAATCATCAAAATTATCACTATTTGGTACGTAATTTTTTATGTAGAAAGGAAACGAAATACTTATTTAACAAACTTGTGTTTTTGTAAATATTTTACTAAACTTTGAGTTGTTTATTACCCTTTTTAAAACTCAAAGTTGCTTATTGAAAAAGGTTGAAGAATTCAATAAGTTCCTACTCAGAGGCAGAAACAAAAAAAAACATCATTAAATTTAAAATTTATCTTTACATACAGTCTCACTTAATCAATCATATACAAACTTTTTCAGTCTTTTTTTTTAGTTTATCTAATGAAGTTTCTTATTTTACATTTTAGATACTTTTTTAAGTTTTATATTCTTTTATAATGTCAATGCTTGCAAAGGAAGTATAAGAAAATTCAAACTAATATATTCATTAAGCAGACACAAATAAATACTAGTCTTAAACTCTTCTCAAAAATAGTTTAGTGTAAAATTTTTTTTTAAGAAAACTCTTTTCATCAATTGATATTAATTTTTGTAGAAATAAATTTTAATTTTGTAGTTTCTGAACAATAGATGTGGGGCAGAAAAATTTAATTTACTTATAAACTAAACATTTGACTACACTAAAGACATTATTTTTAAAAAGGTAAGTTTTTATAAAAATTTAACTTACATATTAAAAAAGCATTAACATTATTTTATTTAATAATTCATTTCAAACTAGCTCTTATTTTTTAAGAGACTCACATGGAACTAGGACCGTTTTTCTACCGTAGATGTCAGAAACTTGACCCAAAACCGAACATCCTAACATGTAACCGGCCATGAACAGGCTCTGCATTAGTTCCACTACCCATTGTGATTGATACAAATTAAACTGTTAATTTTAAATGAAATAACCAAAGAGTTAAAAATACTTAATAAATAGGAGTTTTTAAGGTTTGTTAATGAAATAAACTTGTTGTGATGAACTGTTTAAAACTTTTTAAATGTAATAGACACTTACTTTTAATTTTTATCAAAAGAACTATAGTTAAGAGGAGAAAGATTACAAAAAAGCTCTGTTTATTGAAATTAAATATGTATTAAATTCAAGTTTATTAAGCACTACTTTATTTTATTCAATAATATACTTTTTTATGTTGAAACTATGCTATTTTATTTTGTTTTTTTATGCTTTCTAATACTTTTTTCTTATTAAATAATGGAGAGCAAATTTAGCAAAAACTTGTTCTTTAATTAATAAAATTTAAACAAGTTATATATACAAAACTAGAAAAATACAATATAATTTAAACTAAATTGTTTATTGCTACTGTACAACTGAAGCCTACTATTTGATAACCTTAAAATGTATTGAGAACAATATTATTTTCTAAAACTTTGTGATAAAATGTTTTATATATAATTAAAAAACAAACATCAGTAACAATGGTTTTAAGCTGTTGTTCACTTTTAATGCTCATGTCTGGAGTTGCTCCAACTATTACCATCAGCACCATTTGCATCCCAATGATAAACTGAAAACATATTTTATTTATAAATAAATAAATCAATAGTTGTACATACCTTTATATCTTTAGTAGTGTAAAACCAAGAAAAAAAAACCACAAAATATTTTTATATAGCTTTGGATGTGTTTTTAGTTTAATTTGTATAATAGTAAATCGTTTATAACTGAATCAACACACTTTTATATCTAAATAAAAAACTAAACTGTTAAAAAAAATTTGCCTGAGTTAACTGATTGTTAGCAATCTTGTTACTAAAAAAAATACAAAAAGGGAAGAAAAAAAGGTGCTATTTTCAAAATAGACGATTCAAATTCTTATAAAAACATTTAAACGGTCAAAACTCAAAAGTGTTATATATTTGAAAAAAATAAAAAATGTGTATGTAGGTCTAATTAACTTTTTTTGTTTTTGCAAAACTTTAAATATTTTTAGAGACATGGCTGCAATAATTTTTAAAGTATAGTAATTTGTTGTAATGTTCAAAATTCTCTTTTAATATACTTTTTTTAATATTAAAAAGTGTTTGTAGTCATTAATTAGACCTATATTTTTAATTTTTTAAATACATCAATTTTTAAGTCGTGACCCTTTAGATACTTTTTAAGAACTTGTATAGTTGGAATTTGAATTATCTGAATTAGAATTATCATGTAACCAAAAAAAAAAGAACTGTTTATGCCTCAAAACTAGTGTATTTTTAAATGTTTATAACTTTGTTTAAAAGAGATAATTTTTAACAAAAAAAAATAGTTCTTTTATTTTACATTCTGATTTCTAGTTACATAAGTTTGAATAAATCAATATTAGGTAAATGACACTTTGTTGAAACTTGAAATAAAATTTCATAACTTAAAATATTGTGAAAAATGTAAGCATACCTTTTCATAAGAAACGATCATGTAGATAAAGTTTTATTCAAACTAACTATGAAGCATTTATTCAACTGAAAATCATCAGACACTTTAAATAGTTGTGATAAAAAAAAAAAATGTTAGGTAGTTTTTTTATAAACTGATTTTAAAATTTTTAATTATCTAAGCAAAGGCCCTGAAATGACATTGCGCCAGCTGGTATAACTGCAGTTGTAGATGAAACATTTTATTCCGTTTGAATACAAAAGTTTTTAGAATTTTAGTATTTCTGTAAAAAAAAGGGAAATATTTTTTAAAGGCTCACTGTGTAACACCTTATAAAAGATCATAAAAAAACAAACTTCAAATGACTATACATAATAATGTGGCAAAATCTTTATACTTGGTAAAAAGTAAATAAGTAAAATTTTTCTGCTCTTTGTTATGTTTACTTATTATGAAACAAATCGATCAGTTCCAAAGAAAGGCAATCATAACTATAAATAGACTGTTGTAAAAATATAGGGTTACTGAGCTACTTATTTAGCTAAACACCAATAGCTAAACAAACACAGTTTTTAGCTACTTTATTTTTCTAATTCATAAAAAACCATGATCATTTAATGTATACAATTTAAATTACTGTACACATAAACATACAACAAAATTTAATTACAGGGTAGATTTTAGAAAATTTTGTAAAAGTTTTATGATTTTCTTCTAGGTTTTTAAAGTATTTTTTATTGCTTTATATTAGTTTTATTTTAAATTTGAGGTTAAAAAAGTCATAGTATATTAATACTGAAAAAATACTGCAATGCTACTTTATACATCTTAGAAAATAAAATCAAATCTTAAATGGTTACAGTAAATTATATTGTATACAAAAGTTATTTCTTAACATGTTATCTAAATTTTATTTTTTTGAATTAAAAAAATTGTTCCACTCCAGGTTTTTTAAATTTCTTATAGCCTAAATGGTAAAACTTATGTTTTTTCGAGCTACTTCCAAATTTTCAAAATCTACTACTGCCAATATTGACCATGAAAACTTAAGCACTCTTACACAGCCTTACATAGCCATGACATTACTTCCTCACTTGTACTTAGATTTTTATGATCATTTATATTTAAATTTTTTAATTGCCTTTTCTAAAGAGCAACCAGGGTTGTCACAGATCAAAATGAAAAAAAAAACCTTACTTTTTTTGATGTTTATAAATTAAATTCTTAATTAAAAACTTACTCAAAAATACATAACCAAAGACTTTAAAAATAAATAAAGATAATAAATGATTTTAATTAACTCCAAAAACTTAATCAGACCTGAAAAAAATAGCTATCTTTTTGATTCTATAAATATTTCGTTTATAAGGCTGAAATTGAGTAAATAGTAAAATATATTCTTTAATAGTGAATTTTATTAACAGCATAAAAAAATAACTTTACTACTTATACCTGAATGCTTTAATAACTTAAAATAAAAAATATGTAGTAATAAAAATTAGCAGATTTAATAATGTTAATCATTTTTTTATAAACAACACAGAACCCAGAATACATTAAATATTTAAGTTTAAAACATGTACAGTTATTCTATATTGATAGTTGGAAGATAAAATTTTTACTTTTTGTGAATAACTAGACAACCAAAAAGTGTATCATGCCAATCAACTTTCCATAGTTGTGATTGTTCACAGTTTTTTAATTACTTTATTTTTGTAAAAAAAAACATCAGTCTCAAAATCTAATCTTTGCAATGATTAATGATTATTTAGACTCAATGGATATTCTAACGTTTTAAACAACAATGGTTTCAACATCAAAAAAATATAAGTTTAAAAAACTCACATTAGCTAAAAAGATCAAGAAAACGAGCAGAAGCTGATACCTTTTACATGTTCCAACTATTTTAAATGCTTCTTCAATATCCATTTGAAGTATTACTATAGCTATCTAGTAAAATTGAATTTTGTTTATTAACATAGCTTGCATGTAAACATCAGCTGAGCACGATAAAAAGTCCCTATGCTGTTACAAGTATTTTCAACAATAGTAAGTATGAACCGACAACCGAGTATAAAAAGTTGGCCTAAATATTTTTAACTTTTTCACTTTTTACGCAAATATATTTTATAGGCTTTGAGTTTTTGTTGTTTTAAGTTTATAATTTAGGCAAAACCATTTTGAAAAAAAGTTAATAAAAATTAATTGAACTTTAGAAGTAAATTATTTAGTTTAGCCTCTTATTAAACTTATCTTTTTGCACTTGATGTTTGCTAGAAAGTTTGAGTTTTAGATAATTTAATGTGCAAACAATTGTTTTAAAGTGAAATCAATGTTTTTTAATTTTTCAACCTATGCATAAACATTTTCATAAGTTTCTATACTTTTTAATAAAAAGCAATTTATTTTGCACTCAACTAGAAATTAGTTAAAAACAGTTCAATTAAAAACAAGATTAATTTCCTAATATGACTTTATTAACAGGTTTAAGTACTAATATTTTAAAAATTTGTTCTAAAAAACTTGTTGCATTGGTTTACAACTTAAACATTTGATAACATTAAAAAAATTTTTTTTGTTAACAAGCTGATAAACTAACAAAGAAAAAAAGTATAACTATGTGTAATAGCTCGTAAGAAACTTTGTAAGCATTTGGTGTACGACTCGATAACCGAAAGGTTCCTTTGTACACCAAGTCCATAGACCAAACTTTTTGAGCGCTTTTTTTTCGTTCAACAATCAATATATAAGAATAAAAAAGATTCTTATATGTTTTTTTTATATAATGTTATGCTATAACAATAAGTAATAAAAAAAGTATAAAAAAATTAAAAATAAATTTTTATATAAGTACTATTATAGGAAGGTTTTTGAACGTATTTATATACCATTTGCAACTTAATATCAATAGGTTCATTTTGTTTTTTATATTTTATTACACAAAGCTTTTCAAAATCATACAAGATTTCTTTGTCAAGTGATAAATTTTAAATGAAATTTGAAAAAATTTTTGTTGAGTGAATAGCTTAAAAATAACTTTAAATTATGACGTATGAATAAATTAAAATAAATACAAAAATAGAGATTCAGTAATTAAAACTAAAGGCATGTTAAAAAACATATTAAACAAATAGACAATTAAAAAAAACAAATATAACGCAGTTAAAGTTAAAAAAAAATATTTAAATTTTTGTTTAGTAAGTAAATATACAGGGTTGTTAAATGATTTTTGAAATCTTCTTTCTTGGCCTTCTTAGTTTCTTCCAGGTTTTTGAAAGTGAAAGTTTTATTGCCCATTTTTTTTATTAAACAAATTAAAAGGTCAAAAACCTTTTTAAATAGTAGAAAATTCTTTAAAAGATACTGTAATTCTACTTTAAAACTGTTTTATAGTAACTAAATTTTTAAATGAAAAAAAAAATGTTATTTATGATAGTTTTTTCATATCCAATGAAAGTTGAAATATTTTAAATGTAAACGCTGATAAAATTTAACTAAATTCTTAATTAAATAAATAAAACGCTAATCTATCATTGACTTATACTATAGAATTGCAAGATTAACTACCGATTCCAAAGCCCTCAGCTTTTTCACTGATTTGTAAACATTCTAAATCATTAGACGAAACATCCATTTGGTTTAATTAAATTGATTTATGTTGTTACTCTTGTCGTATTTGCTAATAAAAATAAAATAAATTATTAATAAACTAATACAGAAGTTTTATGACTGTCTAAGTTAGTACAACACTATTATAAAAAATTATTCTCAAATAAACTAACCAGTAAATTTTTTGTTTGATGTTTTCTTCTAAAGGATCAACCTTATTTAAAAGAATTTTATTTAAAATAACTAGTTGTTCCTTATCAACTTTCAGTTCTCTTACTTTCATTTGAAAGAACTTATTCTGCTTTTGCAGTTTATTAATAATTTTATTTAAATCAGTCAACAATACGCCAGCTCGAGTTGAAAAGTCCAAAAGAGCATCTTAATAACATTTAGTATATCAAAAAGTTAATTAAACTTTTTGTTATCTCTTTGAAAGCAAAACAAAACTCTAGTTTTAATTAAGTTAAAATAAAATATAAATAATTAGCAACAACCTATTAACTAGTTTATTACTACAACTTTTTCCTTATATTTTTCCTTACTTAAACTAAACTTATTTATCAGAATGAAAAGACCCCAACAAATCAACTTACCATTATCTAAAACTAAATTTTCTTCTATACTACTTTTATATTCCATTATGCTGCCAGTTTCAAAAAACTTTAATACTTTTACAAAAGCTAAAAAATGAAAACTTGGAAAAAAAAAAACAAAAAACAGAAAACTTTTGTACAAAAACATCTGTTTAAACGAAAGCTGTGCAATGAAACATTTGATATAAAGTTGCAAGTTAATTTTTCGTTATTTTATCTTTTACATTTATATCTCTTAAATATTGTGCTTTAAACTAAAGCCAAAAGATACAAATATACTTTCAATTAAATTCAAACTAAATTTTTTAAAGAAAACAAAAATGAATACTTCAAGTTATAAACTTAAGCATAAAAGAGACATAAGTTAACTTATAATACAGAAATAGAGACAAACTTAAAATCACAACCTTACATTAGTTAAATATCTAAAATATTAAATTTGATTAAAAAAAAAAATTTAACTTACCATAAGAATATTTAGTAAGACATTTTAATATTAATCAAAAAAATTACTTATACAAGTAAGTAACTTATTTTTGTCTAAAAGTAAATAATTTACTTAAAGCTTCTATAATACTGAGACTTCTACGCAAGTTAAGTTAAATTCTTGTAAGTTAAGACTAAAAAATTTTTAATAACAATTATTTAAAAAAATGTTCAAAAAACAATTTAAAAATTATTTTTATAGCATAATAGTTGTTAGAATGTGTCTTTGTTACAAAATTGTATCTTTAAATTCAGTCGAAGTATAAAATCAATGAGTACAAAAGTTTCTATCCAACTAAAATGTAATTAAAAAAGGTTTAACTGTAATAAAACATATTAGAGTAAAGTACTAAAAAATGTGTATTTTTAACATAAGAAAAAAAAATTGCTTAAAAATTATAACACTTTTCATACATTTCACTGACTTTTAATTAAAATTTGAATAAAGAACAGATATTTTAGTTTTATAATTTAAGAGTTTTTTTTTAAATAAATTGTTAGATATCTAAAACTTACATAAAATAAAAAATAACAGTACATAATTTAATGTAAAAACTTAATATTTTGCAATAAAAAGCAAATATTTTACGTTTTAAAATGTGTTTTTTCATGCTTTTTTAAGTAATACATCGTGTAACATTTATGGCTGCAAAAGCTGCATTGAAACGTAGGTTCGCTATGGTACAGCATGTGCATTTTCAAACCAATTTTCGTTTTGAAAGATCTACCGCCCGGGCAGATAGTGCACACGAAATTCCTCACTTCACTGTGGAGTATCTGGTGCCGCTTCAATTGATCGTTCCGGGAAAACCTTTGGTCGCAAACTTGACAAACCAATGGTTTCTCGCCAGTGTGCGTTTTGTAATGCCTGGCAAGAGCCGACTTGGCGTGGAATTTTTTCAAGCAAACATCACACTTGTGCGCTCTTTTGTCATCGTGGACTATCATGTGCTGGCTGAAAGTGTTTTTGGTTTTGTAGTTTTTGTGGCAAACCGGACAATGGAACGGCTTTTCTGTAACAACATAAAGTAAAATATTTGCACAAGGAGTTTGGCAGAGAGTGATAAGAATGATTTAAAAACTACAAGTGTCTAATACTAAAACATGTTTAATGTCTGTTTTTTAAACCTAACTTTTATTCAAAATGTGAAAAAGTGAACTAGTTTTGTATATTTTTAACTTATATAAAAATGGTTTATATTTAATACTGATTAAACACGTAACTTTAACAAGATTTCTAGTATAATTTAATACTTACAAACACTAAAATTTAAGAAATAAAATAATTACTGGAGAAAAAATTGGTTCACTCTAACTAGATTAACTTTACTTTTTTTCATTAGTTTAAAGTTGGACTACTTTGTATAATACTATTTTAATACAACAAAAATACTATTTTATTTTACATTACAATGGTTTAAATTTATTAATGTGTATTTGTAACAAACATGAGAAAAAACATAACATTAGTATAAAAAAAATTTTTTAATTACTTATTAATTGTATTTATATCAATTGTCAAAAGCTTAAGTTTTTAATTTATTTCATGACTATAAAGTATTTCTCATATTCAGAATATTTTACAAAGATACTTAATTTTAATAATTAATAAAATTTAATTAATAAACTTTAATGAAATATGAAAAACACTAGATACGAAATGAGACAAAAAGGTTACCAATAGGTTTAGAAGAGCTGCAAACCTTGTCATTAGAAATCTTCTTTAAATTTTTATCCTTTATAAAAGTTCTTGGAAGTTCTAAAACATTTTATTTTTTTGTTTTATGCTTGAAAACTATTTTAAATACTACTAAAACTTTATGTAACTATTCAAAATATAAATTTAATCGTTTGTTAAGGCCATAGGGGGGGTAGAAGCCATTTTTTGACCAAAAATAACATATAAACTTATATTATAGTAAATTTCATAATCTTTCAAATGCTTTTTTTAGATTTTAAAAATATTAAGTAACTTTTTTTTTATGACTGGTTATATAAAGGGTTGTCTTTATAAAGGGTAACTTTAAAGCCGTTTTTCTCGAGTTTTTAAAAACGGGCTTTAAAATCTATCTTCTCCTTCATTTTTCAAGCAATCTTCTTCACATTTTCAGGAAATGTTCCTTACATTATGAGAAAAAAACGTTATTTGTGAATTCTAATAATTTTAAAAAATTAAAATTTTATGACAAAAAAAAAAAAAGTGATTTTTCATCAAAAAATTTTTTTTTTCAAAAAAAAGGTATTTTTACTTAAAATTTTTCTAAAGTCACAAATAACGTTTTTTTGTTATTGTATAAAGAATAGACTGTGAAAGTTTGAAGAAGATTGCTTAAAAAATGAAGGAGGAGATAGATTTTGAATGCATTAGTCTTTTTTCGCCGTTTTAGTTTTTCCTTCTCCATAAGGAACCTGTTATGCGGCCCGACTTTGGCCGGTCATATCTCAAAAACTAATTCGAATTTTTAAAAACGGTAAAAAGCAACTTGAAGCTTAGTAAAAACTCTATAAAATAAGATCAACTTGTAAAAAACATGGCCTACCCCCCCATATTTGGCCTACTATTACATTTAGATTATAATCACTTTTTATTTATATTATATAAATTATTATAAATCATAGTTTTATCATTTATATATTTATAACAGCTGTAAACCTTTTATTTGGATCACTTATACTTGTTGAAAAGTTAATTGATATGTTTATTTAGAAAAGTAGAAGAAAATACTTTTTTTAGGTCATTTAGAAATTTCTTCTTTTAATTATTCTTAAATATTTTATATTTTATGTAACTGTATATTATGTAGTAGCATACACTTCAAGATAGTTTCAAAAAGTTTCTGACACTTTAGTGCATGGCTCGGAATTAAGTAAATGTTCTTTTTTAACTTCCTTAAACATACCTGATTTAAGATATTTGATAGCAAAAAATATCTTTTGTAAGTAAAGTTAAACTTAATGCCAAGGATTGATTATTTTGAACTTTAATGATGAAAAATTAAAACATATAAATTTTATTAATAAAATTTTAAACTTTATAATGTTATAATAAGTATTGCTAATATTTATAGCTAATATTAATAAAAGTTACTCTAAATACATTTTTAGCAAAGTTTCAAATACAATCTTACACATGTAAAACACTGCAAAAGGTTTATGTGACTTGTTTAATTTATTAAATTAAAATCTGAAATAAAAAATATACAAGCTAAAAATAAATATACTGTCCAAATAAACAATCATGGTAGTATTTATAATTTAAGGGTTGCCACTCGTTTTTTCAAAATTTTCCAGGTTTTTAAAAGTACACATTTTTGGGTCTATTTTTAGTTTAAATTTAAGTAAGAAACTGTGTTAAATAATATAAAAAGATTAAAGAGATACTTTAAAGCTACTTAAAATGTGTTTTTTATTAAAAATACTTTTGGTGATGACAAAAATTTTTTATCTATATTATAAATTTTTTGAGTCAAACCGAAATTTTACTGCTGAACATATTAAAATTCTTAAAAATTCCAAGTTTTTCCGATTTTTTTAAAAATATATTAAATTCCAGATTTTTCCAGGATTCCAGGTAAAGTGGCAACCCTGTATTTACTTTCAAAACAAAAATTTCTGTAGATTTCAAAGCATAAAAAACTTATATTAATTAAATACTTGTCAATTAAATAAACTAACTTACCTTTATTTAAAACTAAGACTTGCTTTGTAGTTTCCATTAAAATAATAAACAAACAAAAATGTTTTTTTTTTATTAAATCTGAATTAAAATTTACACTTTAGGTATGTATAAGACTTAAATTGTAATGAGTGTTGTTTTGTATACTTCTGTAAAAATAAAATAAATTATTTACAATACATATAATTTTAAAACATTCTTTGCAGTACAACAAATAGTCATCTTAGTCATCTATACTACGCATAATATAAAGAAATAGCAAACTTTTCAGAAAAAAAAGTTAAACATATTTGTTTGATTAAATAATAAACAAATATTTAAAAAATTAATTTAATAAAAAACACATATCTCATGCCAATGTATATCATCACCCTTTCTTAACAACTATAGCTACTTTTATTTCATTTATGTCAATGTAAGTTTCTGTATTGGCACACTTATAAATTTACTGAATTAATTTTATGACTTGTCAAACTAGTAATATAAAACAAAAAAACATGCAAGTAAATTAAAATAACGATGTTGCCCCTGCTTGAGTTCTTCCTGATCGATTTGCCCTTACTTTGCTGTTTGAGTTGTTCCTGCTTGAGTTGCCTTTACTCGAGTTTTCCCTGCTAGAGTTTTTTCCTGATCGAGTTGTTCCTGCTTGAATTGCCCCTGCTCAAATTTTTTCTGTTCAAGTTGCTCCTGCTTGAATTTTCCTTGCTCGAGTTGTTCTTGCTCGAGTTTTCCCTGCTTGAATTGCTCCTACTTGAGTTCCTCCTGTAAAGTTTTTCCTGTTCAAGGTGTTCCTGTTCGAGTTGCTCCTGCTAGAGTTGCCCCTGCTCGAGTTTCTCTGCTTGAATTGCTGCTGCTAGAGTTTTCCCTGTTTGAGTTGCTCCTGCTCAAGTTACCCCTGCTTGAATCGCCCCTCCTCGAGTTTCTTCTGCTTGAGTTCAACTTGTCTTATTGTTCTTGTGTTGTGGTAATTTTAAACAATGATCATGATTTAATTCACATGGTGTTGAAAGTTCATGCAGCTCCAGAATTTAACTTTTCAACATTTTTTGTCTTGAAAACTTCTATACATTTAAGATGCAGCTGACACAGATTGAGCTTGCAGCTCCAATTTTAAAAACATTTTGAACATCAAATATGAAAATTTGAAAAAGAATAATTTAGCAGGGAAAATAACAACGTTCATGTACACATTTGACTGTATTTTTTGTACTACTTCATGATAACATAACCTCTTATTTTTAAGGTAATATAAAAAATATAAAGTGAAAAACATAGTTTGGAATTGTACATTTGAATCAGGGTACCATTCAAAGCAGCGTGTTTGAAGGCTTAACTCTAAAATCAAAAAAAAATAGCATAATTTTTCATTTTTTTAGGTGGAGCTCCAGCTCCAACGTTCCACCCAACGCAACGCCCCTGCTGTGCACCAGTTTTTTTAATTAGAGAAAAACCAGAATAACTAACTACTATATTTACATTATTCACTACTTTTGATAGCAGCTAAAAAGTTTATATTTTTATTTCTTACCTTTTTTTTTTTAATTTGCACATTTTTAGTTTATTTTATATAATTGTTTAAAAAACAACTATGATTTATAAAAATAAAATTAAAAACTATGATTAGAAACAAAAGAATTAACTTTTTAGCTGCTATCAAAAACATAAATGTACATAATAAACTAAAAATCTGCAAGTTAAATATTTCATTTACCATCAGATTTTGGTGGCAAAAAAATTACGACCAATTCAAGTATAATAAAAAAGTAAACTGCATATAACAATGTTGTTTATCTATGATGTTATTAAAAAATTATTCATGCATGAAAATCTAAACAAAAACTGAAAAGTTATATTTTTGAAAACTCAAGCTTAAAGTGTGTAATTGGGTAATTAGTAGTAATTTCAAAACAAAATTAATTTAATTAACGTAGTGAGTCAAAAAAATTAATTGAACTAAGAGCTTTTTTTTTAATAAAAATATATACATATACTTAAAAATTTATCTAAATGGAATTAAGAACTAAAATTAAGGAGGTGATCGCGGGCCACTTTTAAGTCATTGATCAGATTACCATTTATCTGAAAGTAGAATTTAAACCAAGTATCAATAAACCATTAACAAAAGTCAAAGTCACTGAAAATTTCAAAATCTAATGTGTATCAAGTTATTCTAATAGTCAAAATTTAAATTGATTTAAGAACTATCTAAAAAATCAATAAGATACAAAATAAATAAAAATTCTAGAATTTATCTAAAATGAACTAAGAACTACGTAAAATTTTAATTAAACAGAATATCAACGAGCTCAATGAAAAAGTCAAAAACCTATTTTGTGTACTTTAAAGGTGGCAGTCAAAGTTCTCAACTTGAATAAAAGGAGAATGATCAATAACAAATTATAAATTTTATTAACAATACAATGTTTTGTGTACTCGTTAGAAAACGAGATCTTCAGTTGTTTAAAATTTGTAAAAAATTTATATAATTACATGTAGGAAGACATTATGCTAAACGTGAAATAAAAAATAATAAAAAATTATAACAAAAAACTGAATAAAATCCAAGTAAAACTTATAGCTTAAAATTGCTAGTATATGAAGATTATAATGTTGTTAGGTTAGACTTAGAAAAATGTAAGTTACAAAATAAATATATAATCTTAAAACTTAAACAAATAAATAAAATATTAAAATAAACAAAAATAATTATACTAACATTTAAAAGCCTTGCGAAATTTGTAGATAACCAACAAAGAAAACAACTTTTCAACTAAAGCATCATGTTAAATTTACTTGTTTAAAAAAGTTTGACTATTGTATTGTGAAATAATTATATATTGGTATGAACAATTACTTGTACAAATTAAAATAGTGATTTGCTTATCAAAATGCTCTTAAATTTTAAAATAAAGCTTTTTAAAATGTACACAAGAACATATTAATTTGTTCCTTTTATTAAAAGAAGTTCCCCGTCAGCATTTGCTATTTCCATTTTTTCATAGGTGCAGGTCCTGCAGATTCTCTGTGGTTTCCTTATGTGCCCGATGTGGTGTAAAATTTCCCATTTGATGTTTTAGTTAGTATTGTTGCGTTTTAGCTTCCTAATATAATTAGACAGTTCGATTCTGTTCTCCTTGTAAACTTTCATATCAATATTATGGCTATACCACCTTGTTTTGAAAGTTCCTCCGTGTTCCCTACAATATTGTTTTGTTTCTTTTTTTGTCGATAGCTTTATAGATAACATTCTTGGTTAGTAATTTGTTTTATAGCGAGCATAAAAGTAGAATAATTAAACTATAGCTCATTTTAGTGTTTATGTTTATACTTGTTTTCATTTCAGATTTTACATTGTTAATAAATTATTTAACTAAATTGACAAGGAGTTATTATTCATGTAAAATCTTATCAACAATCTGAGAAAAATAAAATGGTTGTAGTAAAGTGCCCAATCCGTGGATGCGAGTTCCAGACGCTAGATCTATCCAGTGATGTAGTGAGTAGCCTTCTCAACCTCCACAAAGTGGAGCATCAGCAAGATTCTGGGTTATCCAATAATGGAGTAATGCCAAATGCACCTCAACTGATTCGACCAAGGGTTGACCGGGGGATCAGCCAAGAGAAATGGCTTGCTTTCATTTGGAGGTGGGAGGCATTCAAGATTGGTTCAAATATAAGCAATCAAAATGCAAGCATACAGCTTTTTCAGTGTGCGCAGGACAAGCTTGGTGATCTTATGTTAGCAAGTGATCCTTGACTGATGGCCAAATCAGAAAGTTACGTTGCTAAACTGATGGAATCGATTGCAGTCATAAAAGTTGCTATTGGTGTAAAGAGAGCAGAACTTATGAACCTACATCAGGACCATGATGAACCGTTCAGAACGTTTGCCACACGTGTACGAAGCAAAGCAGAAACCTGCAATTACACTACAGTCAGTCAGTGTGACTGTGGGAAAAGCAATGTGACGAGCTACACAGAAGAAGCAATAAAAGACATGATGCTTGCTGGCGTTGGGGACAATGACATAAGAAGAGAAGTTCTCAGTACTGAAGATATCTTATCCAGGTCATCATTTGATATAATTGCTTTTATTGAAAGTAAAGAAATTGGACGCCATGCAACTGAGAATTCGCAGACTATATCTGCAGTCTCTTCCTTTCAACGTCAGAAGAAGGGACGTGTCAACATAGGAGATAAATCCCAGCATGTTCCTTGCCAAAACTGTAAAAAGCTTTTCTATCCTTTCAACGAAAATGGTAACCGAAATAAAAAGCCTTTCAGATATTGTCTATCTTGTTGGCATAGTCAATCAAAAAAGGTTAACGCTGTTCAAATCCAAGCTGATCATTCTGATTTTATGCAACAAGATACCCAAATAATGTCACTACACGCAAGTAAAAGAATCATGTTGAATAACACCATATTCAGCAAGAACTCCTTGCATAAAGCCAAGGCAACAACTGATCATCCTCGTGCATCAGTCAAGATTGCTAGACATGGCACAAACAAGTTTGCATGGGTAAATGCTTCAGCTGATACTGGTGCACAATCAAACCTTTGGGGCTGGAAAGACTTTCACAATGCTGGTTTTGGAAAGAATGACTTACTTCCCGTATCAGTCAAAGTTCGGGCTGCTAACCAAATTCCAATAAACATTATAGGCGCTTTTAGAGCTACTATCAGTGGAATGTCTCCAAAGGATGAGGTGATTAGCTGCAACAGTATTATTTATGTCAGTAACTCAGTGACTGGGATTTTTCTCTCGTATGAAACGATGGTTGCTCTTATAATTATAAATAGATATTTTCCCAGTGTTGGTTCTCAGCTGCTTTATAAGCATTCTAAAGTTGTTGCAAGTTTGAGTGAAAAAGATAACTGCAGTTGGCAAACCGGAAGCAAAGTCCATGATGAACCATGCAAGCATCCGTTTAAGGCTGAAAATTCCGAGTATGCAGCTAAGGAAACTAATGAAGATGAAACTTATGTAATTTCAACAAGTTCTTTATCAGAAATTCCAGTCCGTTTGGTTGAGTTTCAGAATTCTTCACTCTCAGACAGCCGTCTTAATCAACTCGAAAGTGTCAACTTCCAACGTTCCAAGTTTACTTTACGTTTTGGTTTAGGGAATTCACAGATCTCAGTTCAAAGAAACGATGACACGGGATCCATTAGAAGATTACGGTCCAGATAGATATTGCTTTTGGAATTCTTATGATTCAGGCAGCCTAGATAGTGATAGATTTCAAGACTTCAGTGGAGCTATCAACCACAAAGCTAGGAAGTTGCGACCTTTGAACGTTGGCAGTAGGTGTCTACTGCAAAGCCAGAGCGGCAGTAGTCCACATAAATGGGACAGAAGCGGAGTGGTAATGGAGGTGCTTCCACATGATCAGTATGTAGTCAGAGTTGATGGTTCACGGAGACTTACTCGGAGGAACAGAAAGTTTTTAAGGATGTACAACCCAGCCTCAACAAGCATTGAAGCAAAAACTTCCCATGGTTGGAGTAGTAATCTACCAAGCTCACATGAGTGCAATGTTGGTCATCAATGTCCTGATTCTTCTGTAAAGATTACAGAGGATTCCAACGGTGCCAATACTGGTAAAACAAGTGAGGTTGAAGCTGATCATGAAGAGGTTGAAGAACAGTACATTCCTGCTCCTATAGTTCCCAAAAAAAATAAGGTGTTGCTTGCTTTGCGTAGGTTGAAAGACTTCAATGCGCCAGGGAAGCTTGAGAGTGGAGTACTACAAAGTAGAAATCATTGTAAGTGAAGTCTATTTGTTCCTATTTATACAACATTTGGTGCTGAGTGTTCAATTGCTGTTGATAGTGATAATTGCTAAGCCAGGAAGGATTCAGCGTGGAATTGCATGAATTTGAATTGTTTTGGATTTATTTAGTGCGTTTTATTGCAGTTTTGTTTTTTTTTTTTTCTTCCTCAAATAAATCCCTCGTTTAAGTTAATTGAGCTTTGTTAATGCATAAAATTTAGTTTCATCTTAGTAAAATGTTTTTGTTACTTATTTAAATCCCCTTTTGACGAGCTATGTCATTACCTTAAACTTGTTACCATCTTAAATGAGCTGGAGGGGATGTAGAATAATTAAACTATAGCTCATTTTAGTGTTTATGTTTATACTTGTTTTCATTTCAGATTTTACATTGTTAATAAATTATTTAACTAAATTGACAAGGAGTTATTCTTCAATAAGTTCTTGTTTCTACAATTACATAATGGCTCTTCTTTGTCAGTATTTTTTAGTTTTTTCTACATTATTTAAAGTTTTTTTGTTGTGTTGTTGGATTAATTATATAGTAAATTTTAACAAACAGAAAAAGAAAAGAAACAGAACAAAAAATAATTTATTTAAAAAATCTGTTTTCTTTTTCATTTTTAAGCCAATCTTTTTAAAATTTTCACAGTAAGTCCATAAATAATACTTTAATAATTTGAATGCAGGAATTATTTAATTAGGAAAAATATATATGTAGAAAACACTTTTTTTTATATCTAAAACTTTTATCTTTTTATTTTTTAAAACCCATCATTCAAAAGTTTTTATTAACTGTAAAAGGAATGTTTTCTGAAAGTTTGAGGCCTCTAGCTCATAAAATTAAGAAGAAGAAAAAGATTTTAAGTAATTTTTTTAAATTTTCAAGAAAAATGACAACAAAAAAATTGCAGTCCATACATTTGTGTTGTAAACTTTTTACAAAGACATCTATATTTGAAAAGTTAATAAAAGTTTTATATTCTATAAAAACTGGCTTGTAGTTTATACTTAAACACATATGAGTCAATGTTAGTTTTAGTAAAAATAATGTTTCACCCCCCTACGCCCTAAAATCATATAACTATATTTTATAAAATATTATGTTTATCTCTGATATCTGAAAAGATAACAAAACATAATCTATAAGTTTTTGAAATAGCCAAACCTTGTCTCAGTTATAGTGTTAAGTTGAATTCTTTTTTAAACCTTTGTAAATGAACTGAATAAATTTAGCATCAACATCAAACTTTTCAAGGACCACAGCCTTAATTTACTAGGCTTAATATCAAGCAATGTCTGAATGTAAGCAAACAGGATTTTCTCTCTTACCAATACTTCAAGAGATCAAAACTTGTTTTAACAATCTTTTTATAGATTTGGAAAGATCACATGGAGTAAAGGATTGTAAAAACAAATTTTATTTTAAATTACTTTTACAAATATCTTCAAAATTAATTATTATTTGTTATCAAATAACAGTTCTTTTGGCTCTATTTACCTAGGCTACAAAGTATAAGCTAAATATAAATTATTACCTTTTGAATTTTAAAATTACAAATCTTTGTATAAACTAAAACTTTGCATACATGCTTTTAATGTAGAAACATAAGGTTAATATTTTACTTTGGTTCTTTTTTATGCATTTTATACTTAACAAACATTTTATCTTACTAAAAATTGCACTTATAATAATGAAGCCCAAAGAGAAACTGATTCAAAAATAGAATCCTAAAACCACCTTAAACTCTATGCAGTAAAAAAAAGAAAGACTAGTCAGCGATTAAATTAACTTAAAAATATTTAGATTAAAACAGGCAACTGCATAAGTATCAGTCAAACTTTTTGAATAGTAATTTAGAGATGTTAACTGTATATATAATTAAAATTAGGATTGATTAATTTTAAAAAATTATATAAATATTAACAAGAAGTTAAAAATATCAAAGATTTAGAGGTTTTACAGATACTGCTTAGCTTACTGTGATTAGTATGTATACTTACTATTAATATTTTTTCTAAATACAAATTTACTTATTGCTGTTTTTTGGATTAAGTTTTTCTAGGCTAAGTTTCAAACATAAGCTAATTATTCTGACTAACAACTTGTTAGTGTGCAAACTTTAGTTGCTAATAAAATAAGAATTATTGTTAAGATTAATAAAACTTTGAAAAAGATAATATAAAACTCATTTAAGAGATTATTTACAAATTTTATTTAGGTTTCAACAAATTATTTGTTATAAATTGATATAAAAGTATTTGACTTAAATTTGAACACTAAAAACAAAACTTGCTAAAGTGTCATGTACAGGATTGCCACTCTTTGAGTGAAAAAATCTTCCCTGAGTTACCTTAAACTTCCCTGAGTTTTTTTTACCTTAAAATTTTAATTACTTAATAAAAAGTTAAAATGTTAGTTCTAAAACATTGAAGAACTAGCCGCAAGGCTAAAACATTTCTAAATAAGCACTTAAAAATTTATAAAATAACTTTTTTGAAAAAAATATTGAAACTAGATTAACTAAATCTCATTCTAGATCTATAAAAAATTTTCCCTGAGATTTTTTAAAAAACCTTAAAACTTCCCTAATATTTTTAGAAAAAACCAAAAATGTCTTTAGTTTCCCTGAGTTAAAAAAAAGGTCAAAGTTCCCTGAGTTTCCCGGAGTCTTCCTGAGTTTCCCTGAGATTTTCTTCAATTTGAAAATTGAGTTTCCCTGAATTCCCTGAGTGTGTGGCAACCCTGCATGTAAAACTTAAAACATTTATTACAGGGTTGCCACTCGTTTTGTAAAAAAAAAAATCCAAGTTTTCTAAATTCATTCCAGGTTTTTGAAAGTACACATTTTTGAGTCTATTTTTAATTTAAAGTTAAGTTTAAGGTAAGAAACTGTGTTAGAAAGTAAAGATACTGTAAAGCCACTTTAAATGTTTTAAATAAAAGAATTTGATGATAACAAAAATATTTTAATTACAAGATAGATTTTTGGATTCATATTGAAATTTTACTAATGAACATGTAAAAATTGTTAAAATTCCAAAATTTTTCAGGTTTTTTTAGTGATATTTGTTCAAAATTCCAGGTTTTTTTCTACCTAAATAGTCAAATTCCAGGTTTAACAAGGTTTTTCCAGATTTCAAGGTAAAGTGGCAACCCTGTTATAAAGTTAAAACTTTTCATACTTATTACTACTTAAGTACTTGTTTTAACTTAATTTAAATTTGAATTGGTGTTCTTCAGTGAGTTTTAATAGGTATATTAAGATGTTTTGTTAACTAAGGCTAAACAGTTATTTGCAATTTATCAACAACTTAAGTTTGCACAAAAATAAACTAGCCAAAATATTGGGACACTTTCAAAATCCACCCAGTCAAATTTGAGAACCTTATCAAACGAGGGTAAGAGTTAGGGGTAACAGTGATAGTGAGAAAAAAATAAAAATTATATTAAAATTCAATTCAAAATATATTCAAAAAATATTTAAGATAAATTAGTAAAAAAAAAAAGTTTTTTTTTTATTGGGTGGATTTTGAACGCGGGTGGATGTTGATAGTATACTAAAATATGATCTATAATTGAAAATCTTAGCCCAAAAAAGATCATTCTACTAGATTAAAAATTGTTTAAACTTTTTTACAAAAACTTGAGTGGGAAATAAAATTATTTAATTTACAAATTTAAATTATTACAACATTAATTTTATATTTACACTTAAGTTAGTTACAAACTTATACTTTGGAAATGCTTAACCAGAGTTGGAAACTGAGTGAAAAATAAACCATTTATGAAGGTAAGTCTCTTTAAGCTACAAGTTTAGTAAATAATCAACATTATATGATATTTTAAATTTTATAATGGTGTTTATAAAATGGCTTTTAGCAATATTTTTTTGTTGAAAAGAAAGATACAATTGACTGTATAACACTAAACTTATAACTAAAAAATGCTTGGGGCTTCTTCATTACATTTTTAATAAAATGGCAATTTCGAATATCTTATTTAATTTTAAGCAAAATATCTATAGTTTAAAAATATTTCTTTTAAACACTTCACTGCTAATTTTTCTTGCAAGAATTTAGGAAAATAAACTATTTAAATAACCTGTAAAGTGCTACCCTTAAATCACTAAAAAAACTACACTAAACTTTTTTTTGTTGAAAATTAAAAAATTCTCATATATTTCGAAAAACATGCTAGTTATAAAAACATTGAAAGTTTACATAAGCCAAAAATAATTTAAATTGAATACTTTTATAAAAGCTTTAATCTAAAGCTTAATTTAAGTTTACAAAATATTTGTTATAAAACTATTTCAAATATTATCTTGATTAAGTTTTAGTGAACTTGTTTAAACTACCAAAATAATTAAAACGTTTAAAAGAAGCTTATTTCACCTGAAAAAAAACCTTTTATACTAACAGTTTTAAGCATGATAAAAAAGGTTTCCTGTACATTTTATGTTTTTTTTATGAAGTATTTAACAGCTTGTTGGTGCTCGCGGGAAAAAAATTCAATTTTCCAAAATCTTTGCGGGCCGCAGTTTTAGTTTTAGTTACACTAATAAAAAACCTTTATTTTTATTCAGTTATTATTTCAAAGACTTTTAGCTATATATAGAATACATATTAAAATTATACATACTTAATGGAATAAAATTCTTATAAACAAATATACTCAAGACTTGATAAACAATGTACTTAAAAAGTTAATAAGATTAACTTTATATATTTTTTATTTTACTTACAACTTAAATCTCTATAAAAACCAAGCTTGAAAACCATCTATAAGTCTCTTTTATATAATTTTTATATTGTCAACCACTTTTTCATATTTCTGAAAAAGTTAATAGTTGAAAATAGTTGTTGTGCTTAAGATAATTTGCACTTTTTAAAATATCAAGTAATTTGTTAATTATATAAATTTGATACCTATATGTTATGTAATAAAATACAACAATTTTTTAACACAATTAATGACTAAATACTTTAATGAAATACCTTATTAAAAATTAATTAGTCTTTTACATGGTTGCCGCTCAAAAAGCAAAAATTTCTGAATTACATAAAACTAGCCTAAGTTATTTTGAACGTTAAAAAAGCTAAAACCTTACTTTGAAAAAACAAAAGCTTTAATACTTAACTAAAGTATCATTATAAAAAAGTACAAACTATTTAAAACGACAAGTAAAAAATTATAATTGATAAATTTCACTACAGTCATATCAACTATTCTGAGAATTTAAAGATTTATTCAAAGTGTTTAAATGAAAATTTCACACGTACACCTAAGTTTCCTAAAATGTCTTAACTGGGTTAAACAAGTGTGAGTTTTTCAACTAGTTTGTTTGTTTGTTTAGCAACCCTGTTTTAATCAAAACTCACGAAATAAAAAAAAAAAACGAAGTTTTTTGACAATGAAATAAAAATATACAACAAAAAAAAATTATTATAATTCAGCTTGAATGGACAGTTAAGTTTCTTAAATATTGTTGACGAAAGTATAAAAATTTGTTGAACCATTAATGAAGTAGAAAAACTTATTTTTCATTGATAGCTGTAGCAGTTATTTATTGCTTTATCTGCAATGAAAAAATTGCTTGTGAAAAAGAGTAAATTAAAAATATAAGACGATTTATAAGAATCACAAAACGTTAATTAGGAGTTGTTGCGATAAACGAAATAAAAAACACAAATCGCTTGAGTCAGTTTTAATAAAGCAAATGATTATTTCAGTAACTGCGTTGTATACATACTTAACAGAAAAATTTGGCATGGTAAGTTATAAAGTAGCAATAAATACTTAAAAGGAGACACCGTTCAGATTTGACAACTTTTTTAAAGAACTTGTGTTGGTGGTAGTAAAAGTTTTTTGTTAATTTCTTCATTGACAGCAAAAAGTCGCTTTTAGGCAGTTTCTAATATTTTAAAGTCAAATGAACCAATTTAGGACTTTAATCGATATATTAAGATGAAAGCAACAACAAGTATGCTCATCTGAAAATATTTGTTTGAGGTGTTTTTACTTAAGTATCATTTAAGAATGTGGTTTAAAAATGAGCATCTCTGTACATTGGTGTGCGTAGAAATGAATTTAAAATACACAGAAAACTTCTTAAAAAAAATCAAATTGTGTCAAAACCAAAATGAAATAAACATTATTTCTTATGCTTGTGTTATTTTAAATATTTTTGTGTACCCTCAAGTATAACATAAAGAGATAAAACATCTATAAGAGACACTTTGATATAAACTGCATGTCAAACAAATTTCTTAAGTTTAAAAAAATTACATTTTAGTTAATTACTAAAGATGTTCTCACTTTAGGTAAAAACTTTAAACTTTTTGCAGTAAAAGAAAATTGAATTTCGTTTAACAAAATCATTCAACGTCGTAAGTCAACAAACTCTGAGCTCCATTATGCAAAACTGTCACTGATAATAAACATTAAAAAAGTTGATATTTTAAAACGTTCTAAAACTTTTTTTGACAATTTTTACTATTAATTTTACACAATTACGAAAACATAATTGCTATAAATCAGAGTTTGACTAACATTAAACATACATTAATTAGACAATTTCAGATTGAGATTTTTATTTAATATCATAACGTTGTCATGTCCACACTTAAAGATTTTATTAGTAAACTTTATAAGTTATTACATACGTGCTTGCATTTTATTTTATTTTGTTTTTAATTTACTAATTTATTTTGTCATTATTATTTTTTATTGTATTATTTGTTCATTTGTGTTTCTTAGTTATTTGTTTATTTATTTATCTATTTTGTACTTATCTAATAGGCTATACCTATTTGGCCATTGAGCATTTTGGAGTCTTGTTAATCTAGCAAGCTCATTTAATTTAATCAGTTGTTATAAGAATATAATTAGTGTTGATTAGTGTTGTTTAGTATATATGGCTTTGTCTATCTTACTTTATAGAGTTATTAATCGTGATCATTGTTTTGCAATTAGCATGAAACACCGTGTTGAATGAAACTCTCAATCTGAAATTGTCTAATTAATGTTTATTTGCTCCTTTCTAGTTGAGCTCTTTATTGGGATTATAACTTAATATAAAGTTAATACAATTAACATTAAACATACTACAAATCAAATTTGTAGAAAACTAAAGGTAGAATTTGGTAGTTAAATTTTTATTATGCATTGTTATTAACTTTATACAAAAAAAAGATAGTAAAAATAGACAAAAAAAAATTTAAACTATAGTTGTAGCATAATATACTATAGGTTTTGTTATTTATTTTAAATTGACTTCAAACAATCTACATATTAATGACTTTATTACATTTTATAATTGAGATTTATTTTTGTAAAAGTTATTTCATGGTAATAAATTTCATTTAATATAAATGAGTTACTGGAATCTGACTATTAGAATATTCAATTCAAGTTTTAGTTTTTAACTATGTAGAAAATTTAAAATTTAGGTGTCATGAAAGTTTACATTAAATAAAAACTGTTAGTAGCTTCGTAACTTCTTAATTTTTGGCCCTGATAAGAAAAGAATGTTGAACTTTTAAACGAATCTGGATTCTAGAAAATTTGTAAATTTATTACATTGAAATTCTAGATAAGTTTAAATAGAATTATATATCATCAAATGTACATTTTAGATTTCTTATTAAAAAAGTTTGTGAACAATACAATTTCTATTGAAGTAGAATTCAATTTTTTTTTTGTATTCAAAAGTTCTTTGATATACTGAGTAAAATATTTAACTTTATTATTATTATATAAAAGTTAGAAAATCTTTATAAAAAATAAGTATTTTGGCATAAACTTTACAAACTAAAATTTATGATAACAAAAAAAAAAATTTTTAGTTAAATAAAGTTTAAAACAAAACTTTGACATGTCACAATGTTAATCACATGGTCAGTATTAAGAGTACTATAAGATCTTGGTTATTTTATTTAATATTTTTCATTTGATTTAAAAGATTGAATAAACCTAACTTTTAGTGTTTTTTTAAGTTTTCCTTAAGCTTAGCTTATGATTTCTAAGATTGATTTCTTTTTAAGATTGATTCTGTCTTTTTAGAGTGTACCATTTAATAAAATAGAATTAAAATCTGAAAAAATATTCACTAAATAGTTTGTTTAATCAAGAACTACACATATGTTAAATTAAGTTTAATTAAATGCTTGTGTTATTTTAATGAATTTAATGAATGAGCAATAAAATAACAGCAAGATATAAAAGTTAAATATCATTACAATACAATCAAGTTTAGCTGGTAGAGCTTTTGGCAACAACATTGAAATAGGGTTGACAAAAAATTAGATACTCATGACAATTATAAATCTTTTATATTCTCAGGGTAACTCAGGCTAGTTTATTTTCTTTTAAGTATAACTCAGGCTAGTATGGTCATTTTTAAAATACTAGAATAATTTTAAGATTTAAAAAAAATCCTAGTCCATTTTTTTAAATCATAAATGAGATAGTGTTGTTTCCAATACAATAATATGATATTTTATAGAAAAAATTGTTCAAAAACTTTGTTTTTATTGATATTGAAAACAGTTCAGATTTAAACAGGGTTGCCACTTTACCTGGAAACCTTGAAAAACCTGGAAAAAAATGGAAGTTGACAATTCAGGCAAAAATAACCTGGAATTTTGATCAAAAAACCTGGAATTTTCAACAATTTTAACATTTTCAGTAGTAAAATTTCAGTTTGACACAAAATTTTTATTATATAAATAAAAATGTTTTCCATCATCAAAGATTTTTTTTTAAACAAAATTAAAGTAACTAACCAGTATGTTTTCAATCTTTTTATACTACTTAACATAGTTTGTAAAATTGAACTTAGCTTAAAGCTAAAAATAGACCCAAAAATGTATACTTTTAAAAATTTTTAAAATGTTGTTTGTATTTTGTTAAGAAAACCTTAGTTGTGTAAACATAAAAATTTTGATTATACTGTTTCGTTGTTTTCTTAAATTGTTTTATAAGTTGTTGCTCTGTTTTATTATATTTTTTTTAGTTGCATTATAATTAGAAGTACTTATGTATTGTTAATTACTCTTTGCTTTATTAGTAATTACGTTGATTGCATTTTAACTATATAAGCTAGATTTGAAATTTAATTTTATTGCTTAGTATACAACTGACGAAATAAGCATGAAATATATTTTGTTCTGAAAAATTGAGTCTTTATATATTGTTTGAAAGAATTTATTTTCGTGTCAAAAAATGTTTAATTGCTTTTAAAAACCTGGAAGAAATTTGGAAACCCTGGAATTTTTTTTAATCGAGTAGCAACCCTGTTTAAAGAAATATATATTAGAATTATGTAAAGGTTTTAAAAAACTGTGTAGTTTAAGCTTACTTATGAAAGATTTAAGCACGGTTGCCACATACTCTCGATACTCAGAACAGTTTTTATTTTTCGGAACTTTCTGGACTACGCAGTTTAACTCAGGCTTGTTTGAAGTTTTAAAACAAACTCCGGATGACTAAAGCCAGTTTGGCTTTTTTTCTATAAAAAGTCAGAAGATTTTAATGATTTTTTCGAAACATCAAGCTAGCTTTTTAGACCCGTTCCCAGACTTAGTTGTTTCAATTTATATTTTTATAATTTTTACCAATTTTATTCAAAAACTTATTAGCTAAAAATGTAATGCTCGAACAACTAAATGACGATTTTCTCATAGAAGTTTGGCAACTATACTTTTTAAGGATAAATACACTCAACACTTGTGGTGTTCTACTGACTTTTTCAATGTTGAATATTGAAATAAAAAGATATATAAGCTTGACTTCATGACAAAAGAGCCAGTTGTAACTTGAGAGTTGTGAGCAACATCATTGAATTTGGATATAGACAAAACTCTGACTCAGGATAATTTAATTTATTTATATAGTAGGATAATTTGAATAATTCAGGTTAGTTTGATTTTTTAAATCTCAAAATAAGTTAGACCAGTTTTTTGTTTTTTTTTTAAGACGCAGGATAGTTATAAGATTTTTTTGAAAACTTCATTTCTTTTTTTCTAGACCTTGAATGAGATTTAGTTGTTCCATATTAATTATGTCTATAATTTATAACCATATAGTTCAAAAATTTGATTTTCTTATTTTAAAAGTTAATTAAATAAATTTTATAACCTTTTAAAAACTTTTTATAGATTTTTAAAATTTGAAATGTCTTAGGACAGTTTTTGGTCACTAAAGTAAATTGTATTGGACTCATAGAAGAATTATAGAATAATAGACTCTTAAATCTAAAATTTGAATATTTTTTGACAAATTTAATGTCAACTTTTTATAATTTAGACAATATTATGATGTCCTTTGAAATTTTCTATAAATTTAGAATTTTTATTCCATTACCTTTAAAATTATTTTTGGCCAAATATTTTTAACACTTGAGCTTATAAAAATTAGAATATACTTACATAACTCTGGAGATTTAAATTTAAATTTTTAGTAATAAAAATAATTGATAACGAAGCATAATTTGTTTTTTGTTGAATAAAGTTTTAAAGAAAATGTTAAAACATCACTATATTGATAGAATTGTCACTCTTTAGGGAAGTAAAAGAATTAAAATTTTGGAGAATTCATTAGTATTATAAGACTTCGGGAATCTGATTTAATATAACCTGTTTGTTAAAAAAGAGTTAGTATTCTCAACTTTACAACGTCTTACATTTTAAGTTTATTTAAAGCTTAGTACAAGATATTTAGCACTTGTTTACTAAAGTTTGATTAAAAAGAATATGTAAAAATACATTGACTAATTAAGTTTTTTAATCAATAACTACTACTATATTGAAATAAATGCTTGGTATATACTAACTCTTTAAATAGAGAATATTAAAAAACAGTATATGAAAGTTTTATGTCACTACAATATAATCAGTTTTAGCTGGTAGATTTTGAAGCAAAAGATTGAAATGGGGTTGCCACAAATTTAAGATAACTCAGGATAAATTATTATTTTTTTAATTTCAAAACTACTTTTTAAGTTTGTGTTTTTATAAAAGACTCAGGATTGTTTTGAAAATTTCAGTATCGTTTTTATATAGATTCACAATGTGATTTATGTTTTTTAGTTTGTTAATTTTTTGTTTGCAAAAATAAGCAAGAAAAAATTAAATCTAGTTAAAATAATCTAGAACATTTACAGTAACTCAGGACACTTTTTGGTGTGAAAGACTAGTTTTTGGACATAAAAAATGACATTACTATTAATTGTAAAACTAATTGAGATTTTAGATTTAAGTATAGTTTAATTTTTAAGTAAGTTGTTCTAAAATTTTTCTCCAAATATATATTTGAAAGGAAATGTTTATAAGTTTCTCAAGTAATACAGATATTATGATAAGTAACTTACTTTGTAAAATAGTTGTTAGTTGTTAAAAGAAATCTTAGTTAAACCAAACTAACTGTTTATTAATTGTATGCTAGATATTGATAAATTACATGTTATTATAATGTTTTAAATTAATTTTCTTATTCATTTATATTTATTTTTTTGTCTATTAAATGAAATATTATAGAAAATCTTAATTTTAAAAAGTTAGAAAGTATTTATAAAAAAATAACAATAGTTGCCTAAACTTCAGTAATAAATACAAATTTCGAATTAACATTTTTTTTTAATTAATTAAAGTTTTGAACAAAATGTTGAAACTTCAATATATCAATAACATTGTCTATTTGACAATAATATGGTATTTAGGAAACTAAAAGACCTTGAGAATCTGATTTAATATAACCCCTATGATTTAAAATACTGAATGAACCCAACCATTATGTTTTTTTTTAAGTTTACGTTTAACTTAGCTTATGACTTTTAAGATAGATTTCCTGGAGTCTATAATTAAAAAATAAAAAGGAAAAAATTAAAATAAACTCAATATTATAGTTGATTGAACCACAAAATAATGCGTTCAAATTTTTCGGTCTTGGGACCAGGTGCACAAAAAACCTTTTAGTTATCGAGTCGCACACCTGGAATACTTTTAAACGTCTTGTCCAGGACAAAATAAGTCGTTTAGTCAACAACTACATCTACCTTAAATTAAATGTCTGTGATATTTTAATGATTTTTGAATAGGGAATATTGGAAAAACAAAATATAAAAGTCTGATGTCACACTAATATAATCAGTTGTAGCAGGTAAAGAATTAGAATTGCCACAAACTCAGAACACTCAGGAGTCAGGATACTCTGATTTTTTTCAAACCTGAGGATAAGTTATAATTCATATTAGTTTGTTATTTTAGTACTAAGGATAACTCATGCCAGTATGGTATTTTCAATTAAATTTTTATTCGTGGACTGTTTTATTTAGTTAGTGCATTTTTTACTTAGATTATGATTTTAGAAATTTTGATAGTTTGGAATAAGAAAACTTTAGTTTTTGTTGTATGTTTTCCTGGATGAATAAGTTTTATTATTGCAATTAAGCAACATTATAAAAGTGCAGTTTACTGTTTTGTTATATACTTGACAAGTTCTTAATTGGTTTCTCTCAACACAGCTGAAAAAGCAAAAATGTTCCATCTAAATATTATAATAAAATAAAGTACAGTATACTACCGCTTAAGTACGCAAATTGAACCCGACCAAAAAGTACGTACTCAGCACGGGTAGTGCGTACTTTTTGACGACATTGTATAATATGAATTTTAGTTGTTTGTTTTCTTTCTTACAACTAGCCACTAAATAATTAAGCCAAATAAACAAGTCTTTTTATTTTAAATAACACTTAATACAATAATTCTAATCTGCAAAATTTTTTAATATTATTTAAAATGTTTTATTTTTTCTATAAAAAGTTTCTACATTTAAATAATACACACATTTATAATAGAAAGTCAATGTCAGTCAATGATATAAAAAAGAATATTTTGCCATATTTTCCATATTTTGTTTTGTTAGAAGGAAAGTACCAAACTGCATTCTGTTTACCAAACATTTTCAAAACATCAATGTGTATACATTTAAATTAAATTATGAATTAACTATGTTGTAATTGTAGGTTTTTTTAACTTTGTCATCTAGATTTATTTATTTTATAGCATTACAGCTCAAATATCATTATTCTTTTCATTTTTCTGCAACCACTACATAATTATTTAGTTTATTAATATTTAATTACAGGACTGTCACAATCTCAGGCCACTTAGACTACTCAGGATTACTCATCCTAGTTTAAAATGTGAAAGTCTCAGGCTAACTCAGCAGGTTAGCCATTCTACCTGGAAACATTAATTAATCCAGAAAATCTTGATGACTGAAAATTAAAGCACAGGTAGTGCGTACTTAAGGCGGGGTGCGTACCAAAAAAAGTGCGTACTTAAGCGGTAGTCTACTGTATTTACACTATATCAGAATTAAATAATTATAACTTCTAAAATTTATTAAAAAAATTTTTTTTTTGAAATGCTTAGTTTGGAAAAGTCATGTATCTTCTTGACAACTTACAAAAGTAATTTTCGAAAAAAACAATAATAAATATTTTGCAATGGCAAGGTGTTTTGTAAAAATTCAATTAAGTTAGTTTCAATTACAATTTTGAACTTTTGTTTTCGGGTAAAATTATTTTTTTGCTTTGATAGATTTAAAAACAAATCTTTTTTTTGTAATCTTTTAAATAGTTGTTTTAAGATAAGTCCATTGACACAATCAAAGTACTTAAGTAGTCTTCTTCGAAATATGTTTTATCACATGAAACTAGTTATATACAGTAGACTACCGCTTAAGTACGCAAATTGAACCCGACCTAAAAGTGCGTACTTAGCACGGGTAGTGCGTACTTTTTGATGACATAGTATAATATGAAATTTAAGTGTTTGTTTTCCTTTTAACAACTAGACACATATTTTGTTTTGTTAGAGGGATTGTACCAAACTACATTGTGTTTACCAAACATTTTCAAAACATCAATGTGTGTACATTTAAATTAAAAAATGACTTAACTATGTTGTGTTTGTAGGTTTTTTTAACTTTGTCATCTAAATTTATTTATTTTATAGCATTACGGCTCAAATATCATTATTCTTTTCACTTTTCTGCAACCACTACATAAGTATGTAATTGATTAATATTTAATAACAGGACTGTCACAATCTCAGGCCACTTAGACTACTCAGGATTACTTACCCTAGTTTAAAAGTTGTGAAAGTCTTAGGCTAACTCAGCAGGTTGGTCATTCTACCTGGAAACATAAAATAATCTGGAAAAACTAGATGATTGAAAAGCACTTGGTATAGCTCCTGAGCTTTTTCACAAGCTAAAAAGTACCCATGAAAAATATCAACGTTTGCTAAACAAAGCAGCCTTAAGGGCTCGCATATAGATATAAATATACAAAAAAAATATATACATAAAAATTAAAATTTTTTTTTTGCTTTCTTGATAAGTGCGTACTTAAGGCGGGGTGCGTACCAAATAGAGTGCGTACTTAAGCGGTAGTCTACTGTAATTATGTATAGTCGATTAATTTATAAATTATATCTAACAGAAGCTTTAAAAAACAATAATGAGCACAAATTTTGTCAAAAACCAGGAGAGTATGTCTTTAAAAAGTTATCTGAAAATTGAAAAATTTTTAAATTCGTGTAAAGTGTCAGGAAAAAAAGAAGCTTGCCAAAAATATAAGGATGCTGACTTAACAGGTTCGATTTTATTTGAATTTTTACTTTGATTTGATTAAAAAAAAATTGTAAAAACAACGTATGCATTTTTTCTTATTTGTGTTATGAAATAAGCCTTCAAAACTTTTAGTTTTGTTTTAGTTTCATATGCTCAATAAAGATTTAAGCGATCTTAAATAATTTTTTATTGTTTTATGTTAAAAAAATTCGACAATGTTGTTCTATACTAATTTTAAGTAATATGTTTAAGTTTGTTAACTTAATAGAAAATGATATGGTTTTTAGTTAAAATATATTGTTTTTACTAAATACATATGATGCCCTTTATTTTGCTAATTAAAATGCAAACAATTGTTATAGAAATAGTTTAATGTTATAAGATGGATTAAGATAAATATACTACTATACGTAAGAAATATTCAAACAGTTTAATTTTATTTTTCTAAATAGTTTATGCTTTTCGAAGTGGTATTATGAGTTTTTAAAATTAAGTATGCATGTTTTAGAGTTTAAAGAAAATTACCGTTTAGATTTTATCGACAAAGCACTACAATTTGTAGTTTATATTTATTTACACAGAGTAGTTGATTAATTTTTTATCAATCATTTTAAATTGATATTCTAGATATAAGTACTAAGAGTGGCAAAAAGCTTTAGTTTTATAAGTAAAATTGATGATAAAAAATTCACATGTACAATTTATTAATACTAAACGTTTTTTTATTACAAAAAAAAACTATTTACATATGTTTAGAACTCAAATTTTTATCTTTTAAGTCTTCGTCACATTTGAATATTATTGAAAACAGAACTTATGTTTGTAGTTTCTTATTGAAAACTTCAAATTACTTCAAACTAGATGTTTGATTATGAAAACCTTATGTTCATTTTATATATAGTTTACTTTAATACTAAATAAGCAAGATAGTTTTGTAGAAAACAATATTCCTACATTTTGGAATAATAAAAATAAAATTACAGCTACAGGAGCTGAGCAACTAGATGAAACCAAGTTGATAAAGACACTGAAAGCTAACAACATTTTATTGATAAATAACCTAGAAAACAAATATTTTAACCATATCAAAAATAAAGTTAATCTTCAAAATGTTGTTACGTTTTACCAAATATCCAGTTATTTCAATTTTACCGACTTCGCTGAACCGGCTAGACGCTTTATTGAACGTTGCTTCACATTAATTTATGAAAATTGTAACTTTTTAGAGCTAGACTTTACTCTAATGGCAAAAATTATTTCCAGTTCTGAATTACGTATTGATTCTGAGCTGGAAGTAATAAATGCAGTTGAGGCATGGGTAAGCTACAACTTCAGAGAAAGAAACAAATTTGGAAGTAGACTTTTATCGAAAGTTCGCCTTCATTTGTTATCAGAAAGCGCTCTCGATAGTCTTTTAAACGGAAAGTTGTCTTTCAAAAAAAACTTTGGTTGCTTTTCGATGCTATCAAAAGCTTTAAGTGACAGGAAAAGCAACCACCAAAACAAGTTAAGTAGTTCAAGACTAAGTCGATACTGCAGTCAAAGTGCGTTTGATGTAGTACTGTGCGGAGGTACTGATAGTTTCGGTAGATGTGACAACACCACCATGTTTGATGGCAAAAGCTTAAAGTTTACAAAAGACCTTACTCCGATGCAAACTTGTAAATGTATTTACGACTTAGTCTATTGCAGAGGAGCAATTTTCGTGTTTGGCGGTTTTGGCGGTTTTAGGACAAACGATTTTAAAAAAGTTGAAAAGTATTCCTTTGCGAACAATACTTGGGAATATGTAGGTCGCATGTATGAAGATATAAGAAAGTTTTGTGCGTGTGCTTTCATGGATCAGATTTACATCATTGGGGGCATGGATGAATGGATTTGCGATGGTTCCATTCTTGAAGATGATGATTGTACAGACTTGTGTATGGGATTTGATACGAAAAATAACAAATGGAGCAAAGCTTCTTTGATGAACGAGGTAAGATCAAATGCAGCTTCTACAGTTTTTGAAGGTAAAGTTGTTGTTTCCGGTGGAGTTGTTATGAAAAGAAAAAATACTGTTGAGGCGTACGACCACGTTGATAACTCATGGACACCAATGCCAAGCATGATTGAAGCAAGAAGTGGTCATAAATCAGTGGCTATGAGGAATAAGTTATTTGTCATTGGATGTGAAGTAGAAAACATACGAGGATCATGTGAAGTTTTTGATTCTGATAGTAAAAAGTTTGTAGCTTTGAAAAAACCACCAAGTTCATTTACGAGCAGGTTAAACTGTTTTGTCTGCTCGTTCTTGATTGGAAGCAAACTTGTGACGCTTCACTATGGCGACCAAACAACAGTTTTGCTTTACGATGTTGAAAAAAATGAATGGTGTGAAGGGAAACTTGAACGGAGTAACCATAATTGTGGATATGGTTGCGCAGTTACTCCTCAGTTGAAGTTTTAAAAAGATACAGTTGGATATTATTTTAGAGTTGCCAAAAAATCTGGAATTTAGAACAAAAATTACTAAAAAAGCTGGAATTTTTAAGAACTTTTACATTTTAAGTAGTAAAATTTAGGTTTAAAACAAAAACTTTATCGTATATATAAAATTGTTTTTGCCATCAACAATTTTTTTTTCAATAAAAGAACATTCAAAGAAGCTTTAAGATATCTTTTTAATGTTGTTATACAACACAGTCTTTTACATTAAGCTTACTTTTCAACAAAATATACATGCTAAAACATGTAATTCTAAAAGCCTGGAAGAAGTTTTAAAGACCTTGGAAAATTTTCTAAAATTATTTGGCAACCCTGCTGTTTATAAACTTATTTTCTACAAAGCTTATTTTAACTTATAATTTTTTTTTGGCTTGCTTTAACAACAAATTAATAAACAAAAAAGAATTTAGATTCTTAGATAAAAAGATGTTTTATTTTTAACAATAATTTTTTTTAAATGAAAACTACTGTTTATGTTTAAAGACTTTATCATACTATTTTTGTAGCTCATCTTTAGAATAGCAAAATTTTAATTTTTTTTTTTTGCGTTTTGTTGCAGAATTTGCTGTAATATTCGCCAAGTACTATATTTAATATTTTATTAGAAAACATCCTTTTTAACGTCAAAGTTAGTCTCTATAAATGTTAAAGGCATCTTTTTTAAGGTCTATAGTTTTGCAATTATTCTTAAAGTTTTTAAAATTTAGTTTTTTTAAAGTTTTATCTGAGACTTCTATTAAGAATTAGTAAATTCTATTTTTAAAATGGTATTAGCGTCTTCCTTTTGGTCTTTAGTTTTGCAAAATTCTTCTTGTTTTAGTTTTTGCATTATTTCAATTTTATGATTAAAACAAAAAGTAAATTTTTACTTAAAAGTTTTTGTTAACAATAAACTTGCTAGTAAACTATTTTATTTGTGACCAGTTTTTTAAAGTTTTAAACTTAAAATAAATTTGCTTAGGGTAATTTGACTAAAGAATATTCTAATTGGATTTAAACAAAACAAAATGTTGGGACAAAATGGTGTTTTTATCAACTGCATATAAATGGAAAATAATATCATTTAGAGTTCTAGAACTTAAGTTTTGTTGTATAAAAACTTGATACAAAGTTTAAAACAGATTTTAATCTTGAAGGGCCGGTTACTTTAATCTGCGGGCCGGATTCCATTGAAATTAAAAATCGTTTGGTGGCCGGTCGTTTTCACTCAGCCAACCCCTAAAGTTGTCTAACCCTAAACTAACCAAATTCTGGATCTATAAAAAACCAGGACGGATATTTTAAAAACAATCCTAAGTCTTTTATAAAATACTTGCCCAGCTCATTTTGAGATTTTTAAAAGTTATACTTATCCTGAGTTATTCTAAGTATGAGGCAACCCTATTTCGGTTGATTATCATTTCTAACCCAATCACTTTTTACCTGAACAAATCTAAGCCTTATATTTTTAACACGATCATTTCTAACCTGATCAGTATTTTGTTTTTTGGATATATTTTAATCAGTTTTCATCTTGTACCAAACTAACGTTAACAAAATTGTTCTAGTATAAAATATAATTTAAACTGTATAACATAACTAAATGTTTATTTAGCTCTAATTACAATAAATTCTTAACGACAATTTTATTTTGAATTATTTTAACTTCGAATTGTTTCCCTATTTTAGAGATTTGTTTTCCAATCAAACTGCTCAAATCGAACTTGATTAATTTGGTATTCAGATTAAATAAGATTTACTAGATTGTTATTTTTTCTTCTAAATTATTCTTTGCTGAATTTTTAAATAAGCTTTTTTTACTACATTAAAATTAAAAATTCTTGTCATTTACATAACTAAAAATATATTTTTACACAATAAATAAAAAAATTAAATTGTTACAAATGTAAAATTCAGATTAAAAAAAATTCATTTTACAGTCTATGAGCTTTGTTGTAAGTCTAGCGCAAACGTTGTATGGTAGTTAACTTATCTATAACCATTTAATAGTCTGTAATTTTCCACTTAAAGCTTAAAAACTTGTACAAATCGTTTTACAACTTGCAAAGACCTGTTTAGATAATGTAAGTGAAAGAAATAATAAACGATTTAGAGCATTTGTCTGTTAAAGTGTCTTTTATATTGTTTAGGTCTAGGTAGATAAATATTATAGATTAAAATGTTATTCGACATTACATGATATTTTGGTTTATCAAATTACATATCTGTTTTATAGGTTTTTTTTAGAAAGGTCATAAGACAAATTAATTTAGATACTTAAATAAATAAATCAAAGATGTTCACGTTCGCCTAATGTTTGTTTTAAGTGCATTATCTAATTTGAATTGTGCAAATTGTAGAACAATTCGGCATTTATTTAAGCTGAAAATTAAAATTAAATCAACTGACAATAATGTAGTAATAAATTAGTTAACAACTGCACATTAGCTTATAGACTGTAATATGAAAATCTTTGTATCTGATTATTACATTTGAAAATGTTAACCTTGAAACCTTTTTACGTTTAACATTAGAAATATTCTAGCGACAAAATTAAGAAGGAGACTTTACTTATATAGAGTTATAACAGCTTACTTTAAGAACCCTACAAAACAGAATTTTTAAAAGTTTTCAAAGAATTTATTGAACTCGACTATCATTTTAAAATAAGGGAAATTTTAAGGTATTTTTCTTGACATAAAAGTTTCAACACAACACACAACAGTTTCTTTGTTCTTAAGGTATATTTATCAGAACTTAGTAGCAAAATGATATAGTTTAATCAGATAACATTTATTTTTTGAACTTAGGTTTTTTGGTCGGTAATGAGCCCATAAAAAAGATGGGACATTTTGACTCTTTTTAGTCTGCGTAGCATGTCCAAAAAAATCAGTTTTCCTTGTAATATTTTTCAGTGAACTAACTACAATAGTCAAAGTTTTTGTTTTTATATAAATTTAATATTTATTGGGATGTTGGCAAATTTTTTATTTCAATTTTTGTTATTATTTATTATCTTCTTTTTTAGTCAAAAATATCTAAGAAAATTTAATTTCACTGATAATTAATAATATTTTTGATAGAAACTTAAAAAGATATATATAACTTATTTTTAATGTTAGGGACACAAAAAAACACTTATAGACCAGTCATGTTATAATCAAGATGCCAGTTAATTACAGCTGTTAATATCAGCTGTTTACTATAGCAACTAAAATGCTAAAGTAACAATTTGTAGCTAACTTTTTCACATTTTTTACCTTATATTAAAATTTCATTAGTTATTTTTTTTTTACTTTTGTTTTAATAAAATTAGTAAAAAGTTAACTTTTAAAATTTTTAATTTACATTGTACTTTATTATTATAACATTTTGTTTGTAAAATTAAAACAGTATATCATATTAATTTTTTACATAAGCTCTTTCTTTTATAACAAAAATAAAGTTCTTTAGCTTAATGCTTTAAAAAAAAAAACCTATAAAGTACAAAAAAAAATTTTCTGTGATTTTAAGTTTTAATTAACATTTTTGTTTATTGACTATAATTTTTTGTATCATGTGTTTATAAAAAATACATAATTTCTTCAAGGTACCACAAATTTAAATGTTTCAACATCTTAATATATTTATAAAAGTTTTTAAATTTTTAATTTTAAAAATTTTCAGGAAAAGTTCTTTGAAATATTAATGATATGGTTATACTTAATAAAAAAACAAATTAATATCAAAATGTTAAAAAATATATTCATCCTCCTATGATCTTAAAAATCAATTTTTTTTTCTTTTATTTCTTATTAACAACAATTTTTAATGGGCCATAATAATTTTGGTTAAATTCAATCTATAAAAATAGAACAATTAAACCAACGCCAGGCTTTAAAAACAACTTTATTGTTAATGAAAAATTGTTTTTAGATTTTTAAATGTAGTTAAAATTTAATAATATATATAATTTTTATAAATAAAATTTTCAATATAATGGTGAAACTATTTTTCATCCTTGTTATTAGTGCAACATAAACCTTGGCAAATTATTAATTTTTAATTTAAATTAATTTATTTTTAAACAACATTTTAAAATCTAGAACAGTTCTATTTATTAGAGAAAAGATTAAACATTGCATGTAACATATTGAGGTGAATATTTTACCCTTATTTATGTAAAAATATTAAAAGACAGCTATTCTACAATATACTATAAATAATTAAACTTAACTATGAAATTCACCTCTTTTATAATTTTTTTTTAAATATAAACAATTTTGAAAAAATTATAAACAGGTAAATTATACACATAAACTTATTACCCAAAACACTAAACCTAGTGTTAAATTAAAATGAAATAATTCATTCACCTAAAAAAAACAATTAGATTTTAAAATATGCTAGATAAACTTATGTGTATTATCGTTGTTTTACTAAGAAATGCTACAGATTATCAAACTGCATACAAAAACTGCTTGTTCAAGTAGGGTAGTTTAACAAAATTTTAATAGAAACATTTTGCAGTTTTATAAAGGATATTCATTTAATTTTACAAGATGAAGGCATTGATAATTAAGTAATTTTGTAAAATTCTTGGAAATTTTTTCAATTTTAATCACACTTTAAAGAGTTTTAATTAATTCTTTACCATTCAAAGACTTGTTTTTGAATATAAGGAATTCAGTAAAATTAAACTGACAAAATCTGGTATTTTTTAATATTTAGTTAAACTTCCTGACTGTTAAAAAAAAAACCTTACTATTCTTGTTATTTGTCTTTTTTTTCTGCTTTTCCTGAGTTTTCTGACTTTTCCTGACTTTGTTTCAACTCTGCTTAATTTACAAAACTAGTTGTAAAAACCTTGAGTTGTACACTAAAACTTTCAGGTATAATTTTTTTTTAGATAAATTACCTAATTATAATAAAAAAAGACTCAATAAATTTGCCACATTAAAAATTAAAAATTTTAAATAGATTTCTACTTAGCAAATAGTAGTTTCAAGTTTGTAAACAAAAATAATAAATTATATTCAAATTACTTTTAAGTGAAATTTATGTCTTAATAAAATAATTTATAATGAATCTTAAAAAATTATAATAATCAAACTTTATTTTCAAGTTTAAAAATTCAAATAATTTGATAAAAGTAGGATATAAGAAAAAAAAATTTGTCTATTTCATCTAATTTTTGGAAAAAAAAAATCAAATAATAAATTAACTTAACATCAATTAGTTCCAAAGCTACAATGTTTTTAGTTTATTAACCATTTAAATAAGTGGAAGATACTTTTCTTTAATTTTTCTAACCAAACATTACCTACAACTATAAGGTTAAAAGGTAGTTATGATTAAATTAACAATAAAGTGACTTAAATTAACCTTATGAAAATAAAAATTATAAACTTACATTTAAGGCATTCATATTTATAAAAACAATATAGTTTTAAATATGTTGGTGTAATTGAATATATGAAACTTTTAAGTTCTCAACTTGTAAAATACAGCTTTTTCTTTCATAAGAAATTTTAATTCTATTTCCGGGGATTTTATTTTTTTATTCTACTGCGGGGATTTTGTGCTATCCGATTTAACATCTCTGTTATAGACCTTTTATACACCTTTTGTGGTTCATAGTTTGCGTAGCATATTTAAAAATTGGTTTTACATTTTTTTAATCAAACATAGATTTTTTGTTTTTCAGTAAATTTAAACTAAGATAAAAATTGTTAAGCATGAAGACCGTGATTTCTCCTTATTTTAGAATGAATCTGTATTAATTAATCTAAATTAATCTGTATCGTGTATTAAATCTTACATGTACAAAAACAAAAGTTGGATATTAGCACATTGATAATAACAAAAAATTAAAAACAAAGATAAAAATGTAAGCAAATTGTAATGAAAGTAATATGAAAATTACAATCTTAGAAGAAAAATATAAACACTGAGTTTTGTTTAAGACAAGAAACTTAAATTTCAATAAAAAAGCAGTTTTTTAAAGATTAGTTTGTAATTAAAAAAATTCTGAATAAAGAAGTCTAAAAATCTAACAAATTTACTGATTTAGTTAGCAAAGATCGGGTTAGAAATGACCGAGTTAGAAGTGGTCGGGTTAGAAATGACCAGGTTAAAAATAATCGGGTTTAAAATGATCTAGTTAAAAATGATCGAGTTAGAAGTAAACGAATTAGAAATGGTCGAGTTAGATATAATCGGGTTAGAAGAGATCGGGTTAGAAATGATCAAATCCCCCTATTTCAATATTTTTGCTTCAAAATCTACCAGCTAAAATTGATTATAATGTAATGAAACAAAGATTATGTATGTTGTTTTTAAATTTTCAAAAAACTAGTATAATACTACAAGAAGTTATTTTGATACAGTAGTATTTATCAAAAATATATTTAGTCGGTGTGTTTTTACATATTCTTTTCTTTGGCAATGATAGCAAAGACTCTAGGAAACAAGTATAAAATATCTTGTGCTAAGCTTTAAATAAACTTAAAAGATAAGACATTATAAAGTTATAATTATTAATTATTTTTAAACAGATATGTTGTATTAAGTCAGATTCCCGAAGTCTTTTAACACCATTTAATTCTTCAAAATTTGATTCTTGAACCTCCAAATATTGACCATGTCATCAATACAGTGACGTTTCAACATTTTCATTAAAACTTGATTTAACAAAAAACTAATAATGTTTGACTATCAATTATTTATATTACTCAAACTTTAAACTTAAATCTCCATAGTTTTGTAAAGATATTTCAGTTTTTACAAGCTAAAGTGTTAAAAATATTTAGCCGAACAAAAAAGAAAATTTTAAAGATAATGGAATAAAAATTCTAATTTTATTGAAAAGTTTCAAAGGACACCATAGTAATATCTAAACTATAATAAGTTTACATTAAATTTGAAAACAGTTATCTTAGTTTTACCTATGATTTCTTCATAAATCGTCAATAATTTACAAAGTAAGTTAGTTATCATAATGTCTGTATTCATTGAAAAAAATAAAACCATTTTCTTTTGAAAAAACTCTTTGGAGATTAACTTTAGAACAATTAACTCTGAAATTTGATTATTAGAAAAAAAATCTTTGATCTTTTATTAACTTTACACTTAACAGCATTGTCATTCTTTGAGTCAAAAAAAATGACTCTAGTGACCAAAAGCTGTCCTGAGACATCACGAATTTAAAAATCTATTAGAAATTCTTATAAGGTTTTAAAATTTTATTAATTAAGGCTGCAAGTAAGAAAAATAAGTTTTTGAACAGTAGAGTTATAAAATATTGACACAACTTAAATAGAACAACGGAAACACATTCAAGATCTAAAAAATAAGTACCAAATTTATCAAAAATTCTTAAAACTATTCTATGTCTTTTTTAAAAACAACCTTGTCTAACTTATTTCTAGATTAAAAAAATTAAAATAAGCTGAATTATTAAACTTGTCCTCCGTTTAAAATAAAGTATCCTGATTCAGAGTTTGTCTATATCCAAATTAAATGATGTTGCTCACAACTCTCCAATTACAACTGATTGTCTTGTAATGACATCAAGATTACATATCTTGTTATTTCAATATTCACTAATCAAAAAACACAACAAGTGTCGAGAATATTTATCCTTAAAAAACACTACCTTAACACCATAGTCGCCAAAATCGCCACTCAATTATTCTAGCATTACATTTTAAGCTTATAAAATATTTTATTATGATATTACAATAAGCTTTAGATTTGAAACTTGTTTCAAAATCTTGCAACAAGATTTTAAACAAAATCGATAAAAAAATATTATAATATTGTAAGTAAAACAAATAAATCCTAACTAAGAGTAAAAAACGAACTTGTTGTTTTTAGAAATCATTAAAATATTCTGAATTTTTATTAAAAAAACCAAACTGACCTTAGTCATCCGGAGTTTATTTAAAAATTTCAAACAAGCCTGAGTTAAACTGTGTCGTTATGAAATTTCGAAAAATTACAACTTTTTTGAGTATCCATACTCCAGAGTGTGTGGCAACCGTGCTTAAATCTGTTATAACTCATAAGTAAGCTTTAACTGTATTAAGTCAATTTGAATTTTTAAAATATTTACATAATTTTAAAATATATTTCTTTAAATCTGAGTGCTTTTCAATATCAATAAAAACCAAGGCTTTGAACAAAATTTGTTACAAACCTTTAATTTACTATCTATTTGATTTGTGGTATGATAATCTGTTGATGTTTAATCTTAGTCAAACTTTGAATTATACCAACTATTTTTTAATAATTTTGTGAACTTAAAAGTACAAACTGTCAAAATTAGTTTTAAAAAGTTTATTAACATTCCAAAATACTAACTTTTAAACTTTTTTTATCAGTGGAAGTTTTGCATGATAAAGCTCAGAGTTTGTTAACTTATGACGTTGAATGATTTAGTTGAAAAAAAATTAATTTTCTTTACTGCAAAAAGTTTGAAGTTTTCACCTAAAGTGAGAAAGTCTTATGCACTGAAGTATGCATTAAAATGAAGCTTGTAGTTATAAAATTACAAAAACACAAGTTAAAACAAGCAAACCATTTATCTAGAACAGGGGTCGGCAAACTGTGGCCCTCAAAGCTAAAATCTGCGGCCCGCGAGGTTCTGTTTAGCTAAAATTATAGTTTTCTAAAACATTAAAATAATTATTTTCTTATAACAAAAAGTTAGAGTAAACTATTATTTCAACAAGTAGTCATTACTAGTTCTTTATAATTGCTTATCTTATCATATTTTAGGTTTAAAAAAGTACTTATATGCTTATTGTTTAAATAATTTAAATATAGCTGGGCCCTCAAAGACTTTTTTGGCAGCAATTTTTTCAAGAAAAATTGGTCTGTGAGCTAAAAAAGGCTGCCGACCCCTGATCTAGAACATGGTTTTCCAAACTTTATTTCAAATGGTTTTAATAATTAAAAAAGCTATGGCCCACCCAACAAGACTTCTTAAAATTATACCAGTAAAAACTCCCAAAACTCCTAAAACCTTTTATTTTTTATATTTTGCTCCTTATCAGCGACTCCTTGATATCTAGTGTAAGATTTAGATTATGATCTCATAGCCCCCTGCTCTGGTCTCTTTGCTGCTCTCGGCCCCCTGAGTACCTGTCATGGCTCCCAAGGGGGTCACTTGGCCCAAATTAGGAAACTCTGATCTAGTACTCTGGACCATGCTTATAATTCAAACTTAATTTGAAATTTAACTTACCTTATTTTAAAAAGTAAATAAACCTTAAAATATGAAAACAAAAATTCAGTTCAAGTTTTAAATGGGTAACATTAAGCACATAACAAAAGTGGAATTAATGTATGTCTAAGCCAGTTTAAAACATATTCAATAAAACAAGTTGTTTTAAACCAAGGGTTTGCAACTATCAAAGGTGTTAAAAAACACATTTTAGAGTTACAGTAACCTCTTGCTTTTTTACGCACATTGTGTCCACAGAAAAAGTGCGTAAAGATACAAGAGGTACCAAATATACTTACTATAATGGCTGTTTTTTGATACTGCTCTTGTTAAAAGCAGACTGGGGACGTTCCCTCTTTTATCAATTTGTATACTTTACTTATAAATATGAAATATAAGATAAAACTATACATATATTAAAAAAAAAGTGTTTAAATTTATACAAAATAGTAATACTTGTAGAAAAACTTTGTTAATTTTAATAATAAAGAAGACAGGTAAGCCGTACTCTGGGGTCGAATAAAAAAATTTAATAATAAATTTTTTTTATCTTTATTTATTTGTGACTTATTTGATACTTTACATTTATATTCTATTCTAATTTGCAAACTCAATTTACAATTAAGCATTTGTTAACAACTGAGAAATGGTGTGGTGTCTATATTAAAATTAGTTTCTATAGCCTTTTACAAAAATATGCATTCGGTGCTGTAATGGATTTCTTCTTTTGAACAATAATATATAAAATACAAAAGAAATGTTTAATAATTTTTTTTTTATGTTACTACAACTTTTTTTTTAATTTGACCTTTGCCCACATAAGATTAAATTTGTTTTGCATTGTATTAAAGATATATTAATGGAGGTGAGTTAATGAGAGGTGAGTTAGCATTTAAAAATATATAAATATACAATAAACATAATTTGTGCAATGTTAAAAAGTTTTTTTTTTATTTTTTAGAATTAAAGTATGCATAAATTAAAAAATGTTTTATATTACAATACAAAGAAGAGTTTTTGTTTTACAAAATTTAAATACCAGTTTCATTTGGTAAACAATTAATAATGATTTGTTTTATATTTTTTAAAACTTTGAAGCAGAAGCATTTTAATTTTATAGCTGCTTAAGTTTTTAAATCTTTAAAAAAGTAAAAAGTAAGCTGTTTTATTTTTTTATTAAGTGAAAAATGTTTCTAAAATATATAATTAGTTTAAATACACAACTAACTTTTTTTTTTACTAATTTAATACAAAATTTTTTTTAAAACTTTGATAGCTCAAGTAAGCTTAGGTTGAAAGTTTTTTGAGAAACTTTGGATGACTCAAACTTGTTTGCTTTATTTCTTTTTGTTAAACTCAAGCTAATCTTGATATTTTCCCTAAACCTAAGGCAGAGGTCGGCAAACTGCGGCCCGCAGGTCAATTGCGGCCCTTGGAGGATATATCTGCGCCCCGCAAGCACGTTTTTTTTGAATGGAATGCTACCCGCAAAAGAAAATTTTGTGGCCTGCGAGCATGTAAATGTGGCCATCTGAACAAAAATATGTTCTATTTTATGGTAAAAATGCCATAGTTTGTTTAAATTAGATTAGTTTTATTCAAACTCCCTGTATAACATTTTGAAACAATTAAAAGATATCACTCCTTTGAGTTAAAATTTGTAAAAAAGACAGATTAAAATTTGGGCTGTGTTTTTTTTCTCAGTTTTAAAAAAACTTTCTTCTTACAATAACAAATTATGATCTGAAAAAACAGTCTTAAAAGTACTTGGACTCAGTAGGTTATTTTTATAACACCTAATAAGTAAATGAACAAATTGCAAATGTTTTCCCTTGTGTACGAAAGTAATGCACAGTATTTAACAAAAATGTCATTTCTTTACAGTTTATATATTTTATTTAATATGTAACTTATACCTAAAATATTTTATCACTATATTTAAGTGTACACAAAAACATTAAAAATAACAAAATAAAAAGAAATAAGGTTTATTTTATTTAGATTTTAACACGTTTTGATTGTTGTATAAGTTTTCTGTGTAATTTAAGTTAATTCCTTTGCACACCAATGTACAGAGATGTTCATTTATAAACCACTTTAAAAACATAATTTAAATTAGACTAAGTTCAATTTAAGCATAGTTTTCCATTATAATTGTTTTACATACAATATCTAACAGTGTACATACACATTTAAAACATTAAATATGACATAATTACATTAGTTTTTGTTCAGTATACATTTTTATTTTAGAAACAAAGCTTTTTGGCAACTTAGGTTAATTTATTTGCATTCCACACTTATATACACAGATGCTCTTTTTTGGATACCTATTCAATACAAACTAGATTAAGGGATAATAAATTTGTAGAGTCTGTTTACTATCAATCAAAATAGTTTAAATTTAGGCAAATAAACAACTTAACATTGCCACACACTCAGACTAAGTCAGGCTAGTTTATAAATTTTTCGAATATTCGGTTTAGGCTTTTTTTTGACTAAAATTGTTTTTTTATTCTAAAATGTGGGGATAGTCTTTTGATCACTCAGGCATGATTTTTTGTTTTGAAGAGTGGCAAAGTAAACTTATAATGTATGTTTTGCTAATTTCACAGTTTTGGTTTTATTTATGATATATGTTAAGTTTTAAGTCTTGAAGCTGCTTTAATTGGAAATATACTTACCTTAAAAAATAAATGATGTGGTGTGTATAAAAGTGGTATATTTGATGTCATAGTTCATTTAGCTTTAAGTGTTTAAAAAACCTTTAAAAAACTATTCAACTAGCATTACAACAAATTAACAAAATTAATATTAAATTTATTTATTCACACAAAGGCAACTGACCTTTCACCTCTAAAGGATCTTCAGGCCTGCAAAATGAAATTAAAAAAAAACATGAAAAACTAAAATATATAATAATGCAAGACATTATATTCAATTTCAAATTGAAAACCATAATATCAATACAGTACTATTACTAAATAATTAAACTAACAAAATTATAAACAAAAACAATAATAATAAGAAGAATGATAAATTTTAAATAGCATTTATACTTACAATAGTTGATATGTATTATACATATCCAATGAATAGTCCTTTTAATACAAATTAACAAAATATTTAAAACTTACACCAGCAAACCACGAATTAATTTTAATTCAAAAAACAATTAGCCCATGAACCCTGCTTAAAGCTAAATGAACTATGACATCAAATATCCCACTTTTATACATGCCACAATACCTAAATTTTTAAAGGTAAATAAGTATACCTAATTTTTATTTATTTAAACTATGCTTTTTAATTTTCTTATTAAATTAACAACTTTACAGACAAAGTTTGCATATTTAGGGTGATTATGACATCATAATTCATCAAAAGCAGTTAGTATGTCTTTAAATCTAAGTCAATAAGTATACAATTTCTTTTAAGATAAAAGTTATAAGTCTAAGACATGTATAAATGATTTAATAATTCAAAAAATATGTGATTTTTAGGGTTGAAACTGGTTTTTTAGGGGGCATTTTTTTGCAATTTTTTTTTCAGATTCTTTTTAATGAAGCATAAACAATTCCAAATCATATGAATTCATAAGTCCACCAAACATCACCTTAATGCTCCCTACCCCTATTTACAATAGTATTGTTATAAATATATATAAATAAATATATATATATATATTGTTTTAACTAATTTTTTTTTCACAGAAATACTATAAAGAAATATGTCCTCATTCACTGCTGCACCTTCAGAAGAGGGAAAGAAACTGAGCATGAACGAGCAGAAGCCAAAAAAGAAAGCACAGAAGAAGGCCAAGCAGGCCGCCAAGAACCTGTCCAATAAGAGCAACAAAAAACCTAATGAGGTGAACGAGGAGGAATTGAACCCTAGCCAGTACCACGAGATGCGCAAAAGGCAGATGGTGGCCATGAAGCGGGAGGGCAAGAACCCATACCCCCACAAATTCCAAGTCAGCATCAGCGTGAGTGATTTCATAAAGAAATACTCTGACATCAAAGTGGCAGCCCACATGGAAGAGTGTAATTGCAGCATCAGCGGTAGGATTCTATCAATAAGAGACCATAAAAATCTAATCTTCTTTGACATTAAATCTGAAGGTTTAATATTGGAAATAATGGCATTATCAACAACATACTTTTCAGCTGAAAAGTTTAAAGATCTAACTAAGCAGATTCGCAGGGGGGATATTGTCGGTGCTTGTGGATATCCAGCCAAGACAAAGAAGGGAAAGTTAACAATTGTCCCAAAGAAGATGATCGTCCTCTCTCCCTGCCTTCATATTTTACCTAGTCAGCACTACGGCTTTAAAGACCAGGAGATGAGGTATAGGAAGCGCTACTTGGACCTCATTATGAACAAAAAGGTCAGGAACCAGTTCACAACTAGGGCGAAGATCATTTCATATGTGAGGTCTTTTTTTGACCAACTCGGTTTTCTTGAAGTGGAAACCCCAATGATGAATAAGATTGCCGGAGGAGCAACTGCCAGGCCCTTTGAGACCTACCATAACGATTTGGACATGAAACTCTACATGAGAGTTGCTCCTGAGCTCTATCTAAAAATGCTAGTTGTTGGTGGTTTGGACAGAGTATATGAGATTGGCCGTCTCTTCAGAAACGAGGGCATTGACATGACTCACAACCCAGAGTTCACATCTTGTGAGTTTTACATTGCCTACGCAGATTACCATGACTTGATGGAAATGTCTCAGACTTTGATTTCAGGCTTAGTCAAGCACATCACAGGGTCATATATAGTTGATTATCATCCCCAAGGTTCAGACGGCCCAGTCAATAAGGTTGACTTTACCCCTCTATTCAAGCGTTTTGATATGATGCCTGAGCTTGAAAAAGCTACTGGAAAGAAATTCCCAAAAGAAACTGATTTAAGTACTCAGGCGGCCAAAGAGGCTATAGACAAAATCTTGGTTGAGCTTGGAGTGGACTGCTCACCACCAAGGACCACATCAAGAATGCTGGACAAACTTGTAGGAGATTATATTGAGGTCCAGTGCATCAACCCTGGTTTTATCATCAACCATCCTGAGATCATGAGCCCATTGGCCAAATACCACCGCGACAGGAAGGGGTTGACGGAGCGCTTTGAACTGTTTGTTAACACCAAGGAAATCTGTAACGCCTACACTGAATTGAATGACCCAGCAGTTCAAAGGGAGAGGTTTGAGTTGCAGGCCGCTGACAAGGCAGCTGGTGACGATGAAGCGCAATGCGTTGACCAGAACTTCTGCACATCCTTAGAGTACGGTTTGCCACCAACAGCTGGCTGCGGAATCGGGATCGACAGGCTGACCATGTTCCTCACTGATAGTAACAACATCAAGGAAGTCCTCCTCTTCCCAGCAATGAGGCCTGAACAGGAAAAGCCAGAAGCTGAATCTGAAGAGGTTGCCAAAACTACTGGTGTTTAGAAACTCGTGTGATTTTATTAGACTTTAAATTTAGGAACTTGTTTAGATTGAAATCTTCCTTTTTTAATGATTTGCTCTAGTTTTGTTGAAAATCCATTTTTTACTGTTGCATATGAAATTAAGTTTTTTATTAATTATGTTATTTTGTGCAATAATTTTGAATTATGTTTATTATTTTCATTTAAGTTGATTTAATTACTAATTTCAATTTTTCAAATACTTTTGTTAAAACTTACATCTAAAGATACCAAAAATAATTTGCACTATTTTTGTGGAAGTTATAAACATTTTTTCTTATGTTTATATGCTTCTTTAAATTATAACATTGTCAGTTTTGTTTCATTTTTGTTATTAGTTTACTAGATTTTTCATATTTGTAAATGCTTTAGACTGTTAACAAATAAATGAGATTTTTGATATAAATTTTTTAAACAAAATGTGCCTAGAATGTATCTTTGACTTATGTAAATAAATTGGTTTTACATGCAATATTTAAAATGTTTAATACTTCATTAAAATATACTTTTTTCAGGTTTTTTTATTAAATATGTGCACACTATCAAATGGAAACTGAATGTGAAAATTCACTCTATTGGAGGTTAGTTGAATTAATAAAAACTATATAGCTGCTACTATAGGCTTTCAAAATTATTGTAACCTGTACAAATTACATAATAAGAAATAAAGCTTTAAGTTAATTAAACAGTATAAATCTATACAAAATAAAAATTTAAGTTACAAAAGATTCTTAAACTTTACTAGATTGTTATTTTATACTTTCCAAAAACTTATAATATATGTGAAGACAAAAATAAATAATTAAAATATTTTTTAAGAAAAAGTAGAAAACTTAAGGTCAGTTAAGAGAAAAAATATGTTGTATGAATTAATTTAAAAGTTTATGTTTTAGGAAGTTTTTTAGGTTTTTTATAGCCATTGAATAAATTGAGAAAAAAAGAATGAGATCAAACAAGGTCAAGTTGAACTTCTGAACAAAAATAACAAATCTTTTGATTGTGAAAGATATAATTTCAAAACCGGTATGTTATTTTACTCTATATATTTAATTTCAAATTTAAAAAGAAATTAGTTTTATACATTTACTTTTTTTCTGTGTTTACCGTTTTTCATTAAAATAATAGTATTTTAATTTTTATTTATACAGGTTTTAACTTAGACTGCAATGCAAAAACTGCTCAATTTAAGGATAGGTTAAAAAATATCGAAGTAATAGAAACAAATAAAGTAAAACGTAATAAAGTTTATCATTTACATACTTAAAGTTTAGGTAATGAAAATTAATAAGTAGTAGTTGTATATTTTTAAAAGTTTTTATCAAAATGATGCTTAAATTCTACAGTGTAGTTACTTTCCACTTTTTTATTTTAAAAGTGTTAAATAGATAACATTAAACATGAAGAAATACAAAAAGTTAGTAACCAAGTTTGCAGTTCTATTCAATCCACAAGTAAGTTTTTTCTGAAAAAGTATTATTTGTTTTATTAAAGCCACACTTTATTATACTGAAATTTAAAGTTTATTTTAAGTATAATAACATGTAAGGCTTTACTACTAAGGGGTTATATTCAAAAAAAAATTACAGTTTTTCTTCTATTTTACCTAAGGTATCCAAAATAAAATCAATTATTAAGCAAACATTTAGGAAAAAATAACTTACAGTTTTAAAAGTTTTCTGTAATAAAAACTTTTTATAACGATTTTTTTTTATACAAATATTTTACTTACCATGTAATTAAAATAACGTTGACTAGAGTTAATTGAAATACATTATAAAAACTGTTAGTTTTGTTTGTTTCTGTATTATTTCAAAAACAGAACAAAAAACCTGAGCAACTTTTTATAGGTCTTTAATCAGAAAATCTTAACATTAGAAGAATGATAACTATATTTAAAATATTTGGTTAAATGTAGTATAAAATTAAGTTTAGTTTAGTAAGGTTGTTTTTTAACTTTTTTTTCTCAAAAAAATATATTTTTTGAAATATATTATAGAGTACTTTAAATAATGTTATTATTTTGTAATTTAACAGGTAATTTGTTTAGTTGTCTAAGTTATTTAAACAAAACTGATTTAAATCTCCACATGATTACTCATGATGATTCAGAAGAACTAAAATGTGATATTTGTTCAAAAGTTTTTAGATGAAAATTAAATCTTCGAAGACACATAAAAACTCATACTGGGGAAAAACCATTTGCTTGTAAAGTGTGTGATAAAAGGTTCACACAAAAGTGGAATGTCATGAAGAAATTCACAGTGAAATTAAACCTTTTTAATGCACCATCTGTGCTGATGAAAGATATACCAAAACAAAGTCTGGGTTAGTTAATCACATGGTATATCATTATGAGCCCAAATATTCTTGCAGATTTTGTTCTCATAAAAGTTATAGAAGGCGTGATTTGAAAATCTACGAGAGTAGCCATGTTAAAAACTAAAATTAATTCTCAATATATATAAACTATGCCAAAATCAAAAACTGGTTTGACTTTTTCTGATTTAGTAGTAGTTTATGCAAAAATAAGTTATATGTTTAGTTTTAAAGGATAATGAGTTGTTTTATAAGTTTTAGGTAAAATATTTAGGTTATCTGATGACTTGGTTTTTCAAAGTTTATTTACTTTTTAAGTTTTAAACATTAAAAAAATATCTTATTTACTTATAATAGTTTTTCACTACTAACTTTGTTTACAAACTGACATAAGAATGATTCTTAACATTATCTATGTTTTTGTGCAGCTAGTTATAGCATTTGAACTTGTTAGTATTCTTATATCAAAATTTTTTTTATGTAAGATATGTGATATTTAACTTAAAGTTTGTTAGTTATTCTAATTTTAACTCGCAAAAAAGTATAATAAGTCTTCAAAAGTTTGAAAGTTAGGTTGTAAATTTTGTAATATTTTAAAGCAACTTTCAAAAATAACATTTTTTGTTATTTTTCATGTTTTTTGAGTTAGATGTTTTGTAACTGTATTGATGTTCAAAAGTATTATAAATTTTTTAAAGTGCATAATATGAAAAATAATCACATTAAAAACTTTGTTTATAAAACAGCAAAACCCATTAAATATTAAGATCTTAAATTAAGTTGCTAGTTATATTATATGCTTAAACTTTACCAGATTTTGTTTTATACTAACTAAAAACTTATACTATGTGTAAAGGTAGTAATACGGTCTACCTAAATTTTAACTTTTTGTTTCTTTGAGTAAGAAAATTAGATACTAAAAATATAAAAATCCAATGTATGGAAATTACAATGAAAAATTTTATATATAAAAGACAGTATTAACAACTATTTTTTGTTACTAGATTTAAATAATTTAAAACGCACATTTTGTTTATAAACAACAAAACTGGGATCAGTTAAGATAATTTTTATACCTCAAGTCAGATGTAACATCTATTAAATTTTTTTATTTAGCTGTAATAAGTTCTGTAGTTTCTTACACTTAGGTTAACATGCATTTCTATTTGAATAAGGTGTAATTTTATTAAATTAAAATGTCAATGCAAAAACCAACAACCTTGAAGAGTTTGGAGAAATTGATGGAGAAGTTGTTCATGGAGGTGAGGGCAGACTTTGCAAAAGGTATGGGGGTTCTTTCAAACGATATGAGGGAACTGAAGGAGGAGCTAATGATCCAGAAGAATAGAGTTGTTGAGCTTGAAAAGTCTGTGAAATTTATTAGTGGTGGTTTTGACAAGCTGGAGAAGGAAAACAAAGCCATGAAAAGTCAAATAGAAGTGCTAAAATCAGATAATGTAAAACTATCTGAGATTGCTAGTAAAGTTAAAGAAGGTGGTGAGTTGTCCCAAAAAGTTAACCAGATGGACAACTTTCTTAGAAGGTCAAATGCTGAAATCCAAGGGATACCGGTATCAGAAAATGAAAATCTGGAATGTTTAGTGATGAACACATTGAAAATAGTTGACCCACGGATTCATAGAAAGGATGTTGTTTCATTTAGAAGGATGAAACCAACTGGAAAGGCTGAAGATAAGAAGAAGGCATTTAATCCGATTTTAGTTAAGTTTAGATCTTTTGAGCAGAAGGTCAAGATCATGAAAGAGAAGAAAAAGTTGGCTAATGCTAATCTTAACTCAATTTGTAAAAATATTGAGAAGATTTACATCAACGAGAACCTATCACAATTTAGTCGGGACCTTCTTTACCATACAAGAAGGTTCCAAAAGGCTAATGGCTGGAAGTTCTCTTGGTCGTCTGGTGGGGTGGTTTTGATGAGAGAGAAGGAAACAAGCAAGGCTGTGGTAGTTCATTGTGTAGAAGAGTTAAAAAAATATTCTAAAAGTGATTGTTAACTATCACTTAATTCTAAATATTAATATATTTATGTATTTATTTATTATTATTTTTTTTTTTTAGTTTTTGTTGAGATTTTACTTAGTACTTTAAATGAGCTCATATAAGACAAAATTAATTAAAACTGCTTTTGTTGAGATTTGTAAAGTTTGTAAAAATGATTTTAAACCTCCAAATTTTGAATCCATATATTGTGATGGGTGTAAAAGATGGATACATTTAAATTGTTCTGGGCTATCTAAGCTTAATTTTAACTTCTATTCTTATAACAGTGATTTATTTTATTGTAAAAATTGTACAAATAATTTTAAGTTTGACATTGTTGGGAGTGAAGACTTTTGTAAAAATTGTTTTAAAAGATTTTCTTCTAAAGATAAATGTGTGTATTGTGAAGGTTGTTTTAAATGGATGCATTGCAAATGTGTCAGTATACCAAACAAGAGTCTTAATAAGATATGTAAAAATGATTTACCTTTTTTTTGTAAAGATTGTGATTTGAACATGTCTGTTTGTTATAGATGTAGTTTAGCTTGTAAAGACTCAGAAAATTGTTTAACTTGTTTTTTATGTAATAGAAAATGTCATTTTAAATGTACAACTAGTAAAAATGATCTGTACCAATCTAAAAGCAATAGTTTTAGATTTTATTGTGATCTATGTGAAAAATCTGTTTTTCCATTTCAGAATGTTGATGATCTTGACTATGATTGCTTTAATAAACCTATTAAGATGAATATTAGTAGAAAAGATGACCAATATTTAGACTTAAATTGTGTGAATTTTGGAAAAGAAAATACTATTAGTGTTGTTTACATGAATATTAGAAGCATAAATGCAAATCTACATAAAATTGAGGAATTTTTGAATTTAGTGAAAAATCTACCTGATATAATCTGTGTTTGTGAAACTTGGTTGACTAGTCTGAGACCTTTTATGGGTAAACTGCATGGGTATGATTTTGTAAATAAACTGTCTAATAGTAATCAATTTGGTGGTGTTGCATTTTTTGTAAGAGCTTGTCACTCTTATGAGGTTGTAGAAAGTATATAATTTAAACAGTGTGATGTAGATGATTTGTTGATCTCTATTAAACTTGGAAACAATAAACATCTTATACTTGGTAATGTGTACAGACACCCAAACTCTACATACTTTTAAAGAAAATTTTGTTAATGTTTTAGATATATTAAAAGGATAGAAAAGAGATTTTATAATTGGTGGTGATGTAAATATAAACTTATTTAGTAGAGATCAGCGTACTTGTGACTATTTGAATTGTGTTTCTAGTGCTGGTGCTAAACAATTTGTTGATTTCCCAACTAGACTTTCTTCTGATTGCTCCTCTAGTTCTTTGATTGACCATGTTTATTCTAGTTTTGGGCGTGAGAAGCTAAATGTTAATGTTGTAGATTATGATATATCTGACCATATGCCTGTTGTTTGTGAAATTAAATGTTTAATGAATAAAAATGAATTGTGTTATCAAAAATCAGTTCAAGATTTCAGTAAGTTTGATGTTGGAGTTTTTTAAAATGATCTTAGAAGGAACTTAGGTAAATTGAAAATGAGTATTACAAAAGGTGAGGATATAAATGAGTGTTGGAATGAGTTTGAGAGTGTGTTTGGTAGCACAGTGTTTTATCATGCACAAATTAAAACTTTAAATAAAAAAGATCAAAAACTAAAAGCTAAACCTTGGATTTCAAAGGGGATTATTGTTTCAATTAAAAAGAAAAATCTAATGTTTAAGTCTGCCATCAAAGATAAAACAAAAAAATTTTCAATTACATTCAATAAATATAGAAATATTCTGAATCGCGTTATTGAACGATCTAAAATACTTTACTTTAAACAGGTTGTAAACAAAAACAAAACAAACAGTAAAAAATTGTGGAAATTAATTAACAATATTGTTGCTACTAAACCTATCTCTCATTCAAAAATCAATGGTGTGCTTGATGTGCATGGTAATGTTGTTGTTGAACCAAAAAAAATTGGTAATGTTATGAATAAAAATTTTGTGTCAATTGCTCATGATTTAATAAAAAAAAGAACACATGTTGCTTGTGATTATGATGAGTTTTCAATAGGTTCTGTAAAAAATGGTTTTGATTTTAAAAAATATATCAGCGAGCGAAATTGAAAATTATATTAAAACAATGAACTTAACAAGAGTGTGCGTTCTGATGTCCCTAGTATTCGTTTTGTGAAGCTTAGTGCAAAAATAATTTCTCCCTATCTTTCTATGTTGTATAATAGTTGTGTTGAGTATGGTGTGTTTCCTAATTCTCTTAAACATGCTGAGGTAGTGCTGATTTATAAAAATGGTAAAAAAAACAATGTAAATAATTATAGACCTATTTCTCTTTTGTCTCCTTTTTCTAAAATTGTTGAGTCATTGGTGTGTGAGAGACTGAGTGGTTATTTTCTGTCAAATAATTTACTGCACTGCAAACAATATGGGTTTAGAAAAAATAGTACGACTGAGTTAGCAGTAAATCAAATTGTTGAGGAACTAATTGAGGCTGGTGAAAAAAAAAAGGTAAATTTTTCTGTTTTTTTGGATCTTGCTAAAGCTTTTAACACTGTTAACCATAAAATTCTAATATCAAAACTTAAATGTTATAATACAAAATGTTCAATGTTAAATTTTATTGAAAGTTATTTAAAAGATTGAAGTCAGTCTACTGTTGTAAATAATGTTGTTTCTGAGCGTGAAATTTTGAATGTTGGAATACCTCAGGGTTCTTGTTTTGGTCCATTGTTGTTTCTTGTATATATAAATGACATATTTTCAGCTACAAATATTAAATTGAGATTGTTTGCAGACGATGCCTGTCTGAGTTATCAACATTGTGATATTGACCATGTTAATGTTGTTATAAATATGGAGTTGAAGAAAATTGATGAATGGCTGTGTAAAAATAGATTGTTTATTAATTATTCAAAGACTAAGTTTTTTCTGTTTAATAGAACTGCAAAAAAGAATGAATTCAGTGTTAAGGTAAATGGTTTTGTGATTGAGCAGAGTGAAAATATTAAATACTTAAGTGTGGTATTAGACGATAATTTAAATTGGAAGGCGCATTTAAAGTACCTTAAGTCTAAGCTTTCAAGAAGTTGTTTTATGATGTCAAAATTAAGATATTATTTGGATACGAGTACTTTGAAAATTATATATTATAGTTTGTTTTATCCTCATATCCTGTATTGTATATCTGTTTGGGGTGGTGCTGCTAGTTGTCATTTGAAACCAATTGTTTGTATGCAAAAAAGAATTGTAAGATATGTTTGTCGCGTACCTGCACTGACTCCTACAAATTCATTGTTTTTAAAAACTGGTATACTGAAATTTAATGAGGTGTTTAATTTGCAAGTTTGTAAGTTGATGCTGAATACTTTGAGAGGATTTGAGGTTGACCACAGTTGTTTTACTCCAGTAAGTATGGTTCATACACACTATACAAGACATTCAAAAAATAATAATTTTGTTATTGAAAGACCTAGAACACAACTTGGCCTAAACTCCTTTAAGTATTTGGGCCCTAAGTTGTGGTCTAGTGTTCTAGAAATTTTTAAAAACCTAAAAAAAGATCAGTTTAAATATAGTTACAAAAAATTCTTGTTGAGCCAGTATACTGAGTAGGTTTAGAGTGCTGTGGTTGAATATTTTGTGTTGCATGCAGATTTTGATTAATTGCTTTTGGTTGTTATTTTTATCTGTTTCTCTTATTATATGTATGGTCAATTTTGTTTGTGTCTACTCTGATCATGATTGGCTGGTTTTGGTCTGTTGATGGGGAAATATATTGTATGGTTGTGCGTGATTGTTTTTTTTTGCTACTATCCAGTTTTTATTATATTTTTGTTATATTTATTTGTTAGCTGTATATATTAATTATTATTGCATAAATATATATTTTTTTTTTACTTTTATTAGACTAAAATTAATTCCACCAATACAAGTTTCAGAAACTACATTTTACTTAATAGTTTTTGTTTAATTTTTATTTATTTATTTTTGTTTTTTTTTCTAATTTAGCTTAATTTTTAGATTTTATTTTCTGAGTACCATTTCAGTAAATTAGTTAATTATCAAGCTTTAAGATAGTTATTTAATGCTAATGTATTCATTATAATACTAGTTTTATGCATTTGCTCAACAGCTGATTGTGAGTTCACTTTGGTGGCGGTGATCACATGATTGGATTGTTGGTGTGATTTTTTTGTTGTAGCGCCGGTGAACACTTACTTGGGGATTTGAGCTTCATGATTTTCCCACACTTTGTGGTTTTTAGTGTTGAGATTTTAGCCTTGTGAGTGTTCTCCAAATGGCGTGTCACAAAGGGCTTTTTATTTGTTTAAAAGATAGTTTTTTGTTTATTTTTTTTGGATAGTTAAAGTTAAATATTAATGGGGTAGGTAAAATTACATATGATGTAACACACTCACTTTTCCCCAGAAAACGTTTATCGTTGCAAGGGGTAAAGTTTGAGACTGATGTTTTTTTACCATAAAAAAAAAAAAAAAAAAAAAATTAGTTTTAACTGATTAAAAGTTAACAGTAAAAGTTTTACATCTCTTAGTATAAAGGAGCCCCTATTTATGACAGCATTGCCTTAAAGACAAACTTATTTGTAAATTCTTGGAATTAATTTTGTTTTTTAATTTTCATATAAAAGATTAATTGTTGAGTGAATGATTTTGAATTAATAAACAAGGATGTCATTATCAAGTCTACTAAAGTATACTTACAGAAAAAAATACATAAACTTTTAGATGTTTCAAACCGAGCACAATTACATTTCGAAAATTTGAAGGAAATAATAAAAAATTGCAAAATGAAAGAAAATACTTCAAATCTAAAGTACAATTATTAAAAATTGAAAAGAAACGATGAAATTCTCATGTAAAAAGTGAAATGTTTAGAAGAAAAATTAGAAAACTTAAGGTCAGTTTTAAGAAAAAGTTTGTTTTATGAATTAATTCTAAAGTTTATACTCGTTTTAATAACTTTTTTAGATTTTCCATACCAAATATTTTTTTATTTTACGAACACATTAAAATAACTGTGCTTGTTTTATAAATTTACTTAATGAATTAGTACTTATGAATTTTTTTCAGTAAAGCTAAAAAAATGAAAGCAAAAATAAAAATCAAACTAGGTCAAGTTGAACAATAATGTAAGTCTGTTTATTGTGAAAATAAAATTTTTAAAACTGGTATGTTATCTTAATTTAAATATTTCAAATATTATTATTGAGAATTAACTTTATACTCTCAAATTTATGCTGTATTTATAATTTAAATTGAATATAGTATTCTAGTTTTTGTTTATGCAGATTTAAACTTCGATTTAGCTGCAAAACTTGAGAATAGTTTAAAACGTATCGAAGGAGAACAAAAAGAAACCAACAATATTAAACTTACTGAAAAAAACCGTTTAGATAACCAAAGTTTAGGTAATGAATTTTTCTGATAAAGCACCATTTTTATATTAAGTTGTCTGGAAAAAATAATATTTAAACTTATAAAATTTAATGAGTTACAAAGTTTTATTATAAGAATGTTTAATAGATGAGGTTCAAGATAAAGATGAAAGAAAAGTAAATAATCGAGTGTGCAGCTCTCTACAATCCACAAGTAAGAATGTCCTGACTAAGATACTATCCTTTTTTTCTTTAAGTAACATTTGGTATTTGTTTATAACTAAAATAACAAAACAAACTTAATAGAGGTGTATTTTAATGCTTTACAAAAATAAGTCTGATAGTTGTGAAATTATCAAAAAAGACTTAAGATGTATAGTTCAAATGGGTAGCTGTCAAAATTGCAGGAAGATACTTTTATACGAAGACATTTTTTCACGAGTTTTTTTTATTTCCTTCTTAAATATTATTATTCATTTATTTTTTAGTTATAGGTTTTATATTATATAGTTATATATATATATATATATATAGTTATATAGTTTATTGGTTTTACTTTTATTTTTACTATCACTGTTACTCCCAACCGTTACCCTCGGTCAGTAACTTTTATTCTTTTTTTTTCTTTAATTGTCTTCGTGCAATTTTGACCCGTAAACAATTTAAATAGTAGTATGATTTACAGTACTAAGATGTTTGATTAGGCAGTTACCTCTAAAATTTAAAGTTGTTATTAATCTCTTAGTATAATTTTTGATTATGTAAAAGTTTTTACTTAAATCATAACGACATATATAGGTTTTAGTATAAAGGTTTACATCCAAAATAAACGAGTTTGTTGAGTAAATATTTTATAGTTTTTATTTTAGCTTTAAAAGTTACCTGTGCTAAAAAAATTCGTAGAAAACTTATTTTTAATAAAATTAAATATTGTAATTACCATGTAATTAAAATAATGTTGGTTACAGTATATTAATACATCTTTGATAAGTTGTTAGTTTAATTTCTTGTTTTCTGAACTTAACATTACGGATTTAAAAAAGGTATGTGAAAGTTCTTAAACTAGAAGAATGAATACTATATTAAAGTATTTGGTTTGTATGTAGTAGAAAATACAGTTTACAATGGTTGAAGTTTTATATTATTTGTCAAAACAAAAATTAGCTACTTTTAATAAGTTATATAAAAGTTTTATAAGTACCTTTTTTTTATTTAACAGGTAAAATATTTAGTAGTCAAGTTTACCATTGAAGTTATTCAAACAAACAAGATCTAAATCTCCACATCATTGCTCATAATAATTCAGAAGAATTAAAATGTGATATTTTCTTGAAAGTTTTTTGTAACAAAGGAAATCTTCGAAGACATACTAATACTCATACAGGACAAAACCTTTTAGTTGTTTGACTCGTGGTAGAAAGTTTTTTTTACAAACATAATTTAGTCAGACACCAGAAAGTTCACAGTAAAGTTGAACCCTTCAAAATTTCTTTGTTCCAGAAAGAATATTTTTCAAAACAAAAGACAGTTTAAAAAATCACGATGAACTTTGTACCCTTGTAGCATAGATGGGATCCGATCCGACCTTAGGTTTAAGGCCAAAAATAAGATCAATGAAAAAGGGGATTTACCAAAGGAAAATAAAATCTGTCTTCGAAATGCACATGACTAAAGATATTGAAACAGTTAAATTTCTATATAAAGGTTTTTCCAGAAATGAGTACAGACAAAGTAAAAAAACATGTAAGTTATTCTATGATTAATTTTTTGAGCTCATATTGACATATTTTGTTTTAACAATAAATTTTTTAATAAAACATGAGTTTAGAATAACACCTTGTTTTTTTAGTTTGATTATAAAAATTAAAAAACATGCCTTAAACTTTTGTATATAAATGTTTTTTCTTAAGTGACTTTGAAATTGTTTTCATCTGACTAAAGTTGTGTTTAAGATTTTTTTTTATAGTTTATATTGTTTAAATAACAAAATCTCATTTTAACAAGTATAACTGCTTAACTATTAGAAACATTACAAATTTCAATAAACTTGTATAAAAAAATTTATTCGATAAACAACTTATAATCAAATAAAATAGCTTAATATCAAAATATTAGTACTTAAGTTGCCTAAAATTTAAAAAAAAAAAAGTTTTAGATAAATACCTTTCTAAAACTATGTTTTAAGTTTAGGCATTTTTAACTTAACTTACATTTTATATTTGAGACAATTCATCAAAACTAAAAAGCAGATTAAATTATACAAAGAAATAGTTATATTTTAAGCAAGGTTCATGAAAAATAATTTATTTTAGTAATAAGAACCTATTTTTTACAATAGTTAAGGCCCAAGAGGGGTAAGATAGTTTTTTAAAAAGTAGTTTGAATTTTAAGTTTTCAGTTTGGTTAGAAGTTAGTTTTTACATTTACTTTGTGCTTAAACTAGTTTTTAACATTAAAGGAAACAAAATCAGAGAGTTCATTCAGTTCTTATTAAAACAGTGGCACAATTTAAAAAGAAAAATAAAGTAGACTATTTCATTAAAATCATTAATCCTCACAAAGTTTATAAGCAATCATTCTTAAACATTCTCAGTCTAACATTGACTTATCAATAAAAAGCCCTGTTCAAGGCTTAAGAAAATTGAGTAAATTTACTTACAAAAAAACCATATAACTATTTTTTACTTGTTGGTTATAAAATAAAGTATTTACTTTTTTAGTGTTTTGTAATTTTTACTATTTATTTTTTAATATAATGGAAGAAACTTTTCCTAAAAGTTTGAATTCATTTTCTTAAAAAGTAACTAGAGAAATAATTTTTATTACATTTGTTTGATCTTAATTAAATTTGATTGATTTATTTGAAAATTGGAAATAAAAAACTTCTTCATAATGAGTTTGTACCAGAAACTTTTTAAACTAAACCTTAAAGTTATACTTAATTACAATTCAAGTATTCAATGAAAAACATTTTATATTGTTTAATTTCAGTCTTCATTCAAGAGCTTATGTTAACTTTTGTTTTAAAAGAGTATTGAACTCTTTTTCTTGTCACCTTAATATAAGATCTTATATAAAAGGTAAAGAAAAAATGGTAAGAAAGTTTTCATAAACCAACAAATATTTAATTAATTGTTGATATATTATAAGAGCATATACAAGTACATGAAACAATTTTTTATTTCTTTACATATTCTCATATTTAAATGTTTTCTTAAAATTATCTACCTCAAGTTTACTTTTACTTATAAAGTTTAACATTTTCTTGAAACTAGAGTTCTAAAAATACTAAAAAAAAGACTGATAATTAGAAAAGATCAATAGTACATTTGTTTTTACTTTTCTACAAAGGTTTCAATACTATTAATGAAATAGTATTATTTAATATGACAAAAAGTTTCCTACAAATCTTTTTTTTAGTAAATCTGACTTTATTTTCTTTTTTATTTTATTAAATAAGCAACTAGATGGTTAGATAAAAAATAATGTAATACATTTTAACAGGCTCCAAAACTCTAAAGAATACTACTTTTTTAAGCTAATTAGTTTAAAATGAAGACTATTATGTTAAGTTTAGAATAAGTAAAAACTTATTATTGGTTAAAAATAAATGTTTTTTTAGGTTTGACAAGAGTATTTTATGGATATAATTATTTTTACTTACGGTCATGTAGTTTTAAATAAGTCTTATAAAACATTTTTTTGAAAACCAAGTATACCAGTAATGAAATGTATTATTTTTATTTTTGATATATTTATTTTTCAGCCATTAACTGTAGAAATTGTTGTTGAAGAAGATTTTGTAGAAGAAGATGTAGAAAACTGAACTTAATAAGAAATACAAGAGGAAATATCGTAAAGAATGGGAAACAGATCCACAACTTAAAAGTAATTTATGACACAGCTATTTTCTAAATTGTAATTTTTTTCATACATGTTTATTGGTTTTTTAAAATTAAATATTGTAAAAAACTGATTTGCCTGGCCAATAACCACTAAATGTTTAGACATAGTTGATCAAAAATTTATTAATTCAATAATAGAGTACTGTTTTATCAACTAACCCAGGCCCATATTGTTAAGCTTGAAATATATCCTAAAAGAAAAGCTTTATTGAACTAAAAATTTCAACTAGTTAATGAAATATAAAGAGTTTTGTTACTAATTTCAAGTATAAACCTATTCACAACCAATTTTCTCAAAAGTTTGATCAATCTTTTTCTTCTTCTCTTAAGAATATTTTAAGCAATTTACATCAAATTTTCTAGAAATTTTTTTTAAGTTATTAATTTTACAAACAACTATCATACATGTTTTTAGTAAATAAAAAAACTGGTGATTTAAATTAAAGTAAAAGATTTTGTTTTTTTTTTTAAATTAAAATACTCCTGCATTCAATCTTTTTAGAATTTAATAATTGACTTTTTGTGAAAATTTGAAGAAGATTGTTTAAAATGAAAGTGGACCCCTTATTCCCTTAATAATCAGCTGCAAGGTCTATTTTTGTGAAGTTAATAAACAAAAACTGCTTAAAAACATACTTAATTTTGTGTTTTAACATATAAACATGGCATCTTTTATACTGGGTTCTGGCATGGTGGGAATATGGTTCACTGTAAAAAGTGTAAAATTCTGTTACTCCCAAAGAAATATACACTAAAAATGCACGCAAAAACCAACAAGCACCTATTGCATTAATTATTACCACAATCCTTTGAAAAAGATGATGATTTTATTACAGATGAAAAAATACAGAAACACAAAATAGAAGTAAGACTTGCCTTGTACCAAACATTGCACAATAACATGAATGCTTCTATCCACTTGCTTGATGTTTTTAAAGCAACTGGTAACACTTCAAACAGTTGTACACTTCGACGTACAAAATGTACCTCTATAACATTTAATGTACTTGCTCCTATATTTAGAAAGTTTATTATAAGTGACATGATTTTACAGCAGTGCTCTTTGTACTTAGACGAAAGCACTGATATTTTAGGAAGTAGTTTTTTGGGTGAAAAAAAAGTTATAAATATAAATTGTCTAATATTCAATGTGTATAAAATGCCTAAGTATTTCTATACTATCATAATTATAATCATAATTAAAACTTAGATTTTTTTATATATGTTTTATCATATGTTAAGTGTTTTGATTTTTTAAATGTACAGACTTATCAAGTATTGTTTTTAAGTATTTGCAAATTTGTCTACTATTAACTAATGCTAATTTTACTCAAGTTGCATTATTAATCACAATGATTTACCAATTTGTACTGCAATAGAAATTAGAATTCAAAATAATGTTGAAAAATATAGACAAACTGTTTTTTGTCAAAATTTACCTAGAGTTTTGTTAAATCATTTTATTTGTATGTTTCACAAATAAAAAAAAAGTTTTTTATGTATTAAAATTTCTTTGATAAACTTAAAAAGTCTCTAGTTTAACATTACTTTTTTTATTAGAATTAGTTGTTTTTGTTATTTTAGCTGAGTTTCTTAGCAAAGTATCAGTTTTCAGTAGCTATTAAAATTTTGAATGTCAAAAATAAAACAGTTTCAGCAATTTTTTTTTCAGTGCAAAATATAAATTTTACTAACTAATTTAATTATTTTAAAAATTCTGCCTTTTTTAGTGAGATAAAAAAAATTAAAGAAGTTATGTTTCAAGTTTTACACTGTTGATTGATAACAGGTGTTAGTATTTGCTACATAAGCAACACTACCCAAGAAGCTAATTCAACTTTTCTACATTTAGAAAAGGTTGAAAACAAAACCGGTGCTGCAATAGCTCAGGGTTTAAAAAACGTTTTAAAAATTTACAACATTAAAATGCAAAATGTAGTTGTGATTTGTAAGGTTTTGTAACATACTTCTTTTGAAGTTAAATATTTTTTAACTTAAGTTTTTTAAGTCAAATTATTTATAACAATTTATTTTATATTTCCTATTTAAAAAAATGGAGTTGAAGTAGTAGTTATTTAAGTAAGAAAAATATAATATTTATAATTTTTTGAAAGTATTTTAGTTCAGTTTACTTGTCATAAAAGTATTTACTAACTAAATTGATAACATTTTAAAGATTTTGCATAACTTTTACTGTACTATACATTTTTTTAAAGTTTGGTAACCATTCTTTCCATTAGAAAACCAGTTGAAGTGTGTTAATTCGTTAACACATAGAAACATATGTTGGTACAATAAAGAAAAATTACTGTATAGTTTGTTTTTATAAATCAGTATTGATCATAAACTTATAAGGTTTTACATGTAAATTTTTATTTCATGTGATTACTTAAAAAAACTACTTAAAACAGCAAAGACTGATAGTACTGTAATTTTTTTTTAATTAGCTCTAGTTTTTTTGTTACTTATTATAGTTTTCTAATCAATAAAACTATGTTTTTATTTTTATCTTTTAAGAACTTTTGTACTACTCCATGAATACTGGATGGGTTAATTGAAGAATGAATTGATATTAAGAAATTAATAAAATAAACTTTTAAAGTTTAACCTTTTTTTGTCAACTTTTAAATGAACTACAAATTTTTTTAGCTGTTCTACACCAAAATTTTACAGATGTTTAAATTGGAGAACACAATAACATTCTTATTGGAAAGGAAGTATAAATGACCAACTAAAAGAAACTCACCATCTCCATTTTTCAAGCAAACACAGTCAAGTTTTCTGAAAAACTTACTTACACAACTGTTGAAAAGTCCAAATTGAAAACAGTTTAATCACACTAGATTTTACCATTACACAAAGGTGTAAAGCAAGAGGTTTGCAGTTTCTTAATTAAAAAAATATTTTAAATGATTAAGATTTAGACGAAAAATGTCATGGTTTTATACATGTCTTGTTGCTTATAAAAAATAGTTGTTGCATCCAAGTTATTATATATTCTAAAGTCAATGCAATTTTATTTATAATGTTAATTGTAAAACAACATTCTTCAAACCCAGAGTATATTTGAAGTACTATAGTAATTTTTTCTTAATGTTTTTTGAGATGAATTTTTGAAAAATATAACTTTATAAAATCTTTTTTATACTAACATAGTTTAGTAAATATTTATACTTTTATCACATTATTGTTTTTGTAACAACTTTATCATTTAAATAAAATAATTTTCAAAAATAAATTGTTGTGTTTAAACCGTTAAGAAAATGTTGTTCTTTTTTATCTGGTTTTAAGAGTTATAGCTTCATAAAAAACTTTTCATCAAAAAAACAGTAAATTTAAAAGCTATTTAAGTTTAAATGTATTAGAAAGAACTTTATTTTTTGTTTTATTAGATTGTTTAAATTTATTTTATTTTTAAACAAAGAAGTAAGTTTTTTGTGTTTTTTCTTTTATGGTCATGTTTATAAAAAGATCAAACATATAAAAAAATTCTTCTGTAGTAGTTAACTTAAAAAAATATGTTGAAGGGGTGAAAGTCTCAATCAAAAATTCCTTCTTGTGTTATTTTTTTCAATTTTGAATGCTTCTTTTAACTTCTGAAAATAAATGAAGTGTCTTAAAATAAAAGTTACTGTTTAAAGCAGTTTTTTTTAACTGCTTTAAAAGTTTCTCTACATTTTAAGTCAACTTTATATCTACAAAAAATTATTCTGATGTTTATTTTTCTCCTTATTTTTACCAAACTATAGCTACTTAAATTATGTTTGTTTAAACATTCATTGATTTTTAAATGTTCAACTTTGATTGATTTTCTTAATTTTGTAAAATAAACCAATTTCTAACAAGCTTATAGTTAATAAAATGCTTTTAAAAGCTTAGTTTTTTTTTTTGAAACTGGATGGTAGTAAACTATTTATAACATGTAATTTGATTTTTTTTATCTCCGAAAAACAAGTATTTAACAAAAAAGAATTTATACACACTATATGAACAAAAATGTTGTGTACTAAATTAAAGATTTATAGGTTTTAGAAACATATATTTGTTTCTATTTGTTTGTAAAAAGTATTTTAGTGTTAACTTTGCACAATCATACTTATTTTGTTCTTGAGTTTAAGTTATATTTATTCCTAAAATTGTTTTCTCAATGTATGATACGTATATAAGCTGTATGATTATAACAATGTTTAGTAGCCTAATAATTTATTTGCTTTATTTGAATTAATTTTTCATTCTTACGCGTATTAAAATACTTTAAAATAAATTTAGCGTATTATCAAAAATTAATGTATAAAGTCATGAAAAATATTTTTTAATGTATTTATTTGTTTATGTTTCAATTAAGATGTATTCAATTTAGTATGTTCAAGAAAGTTTTGCTTAAAAGCTAAAAGTTGTTTATTTCTTAATTTGCTTTTTCTTTATAAAACCATTATGAGTTTCATCTTAATGTATTAAACTAGGATATTTTTTACTTGACCATGCTAATTCCTAACAAAAAGACCCGAGTTTTTAACAGAATAAACAACTGTTTCAAACTAGGAGAAATAGGAATAAAAAATTTAATTTTTACAAACTACCTAGTTTTGTGTTAATTTTTTTTTCCGTTTCAAAATCAAGCTATATTTAAATTTTGCTCTTAAATGGTTTATACACAACAAATTTTTTCACCAATTACAATTTTAATTTTTTTTTCTTACTTCGATTAAGTTTAATTATAAAATTACAGCTTATTAGTTTTTGATTTTTTTAACTAATTTGTTTTATCAAACCTTTTAAATTATTTACCTTAAAAAATTGTTTTATAGATTAATTTTTATTTATAAGTATGATTAAAAACACGAAATTTTAAAAGCTGTAATGTACATGTTTTTCATTTATATGATAAACAAAAACACATTACAAAAGGTGGCAAAAAATTAAAATAATGCTTTTATCAAGTAATTTTTTTGACCAACTATTATAGTCTTTGTTGGTTATTCTAAAAACTTAAGTTTCTAAAAGTTGAAACATTTATAAATTTTGCAGTTGATACAAACTTTTTTTTTTCCTATTTCTGTGTCCTAAAGATTCATTATTTTTAAAGTATAGTTCATTAAACTATTGAACGTAATTTTATATTTAAAAAATATCTTGCAGTTCAAAATAAAAGTTTTAATTGCATTTTATCGTATGTTTTTTAAATTTATACTTTTTAACTAAGCTTACCAACTGGTTTAAATTAATTTATTTAGACTGCTAAATAAAATTAAAATTTTTTATTTGAAGTTATACAATAAAACTGTTTGCTTTAAATGGAAATTTCTACATGTCAATTTGTGTTGTGATCCATGAAATTTATTAAAAAATAGCGTAGTTAAAAAACAGTTTGCATTCATGTTTCACAAATCATTTAATCAAGATTTAAAAAAGTAAACAAACAATTAAATTTATATATTTTACTTTATTTTAAAGTTATATTTGTAAAACAAATCTAAATAAATAAGTTAATAGACCTTTGCTTAACAAGTCAGTATTTGTTTATATACCTTTTTGTATTCCAAAACTTGCAGTTTACAAGTAGCGAAAACTTCTATTGTATCAAGTTTTTTTGAAGCTTTATGAAACTACTTTCTCATAACTCATTTTACTCTAGTTACCGGTTTCTTCGAGCATGACGAGCTCATAGTACTTGAATTATGGCATCTCTGCCTTGTAGTCATTGTTCCCGTATCAAAGTGTGATCTCATCTTAACCTCGTAAGAACTCACAATAAAAAACGAACAAAAATGTATGAACTCATAATTAGAATTTATATTGTTTTTTGTACACTTTTGTTAAAGTTAAACCGAAAAATACCAAAATAAAGCCTTTTCTCAAGTATTTCCGATCCAGCTTTTGAAAAACTTGAGCCTCATGAGGTTTTTTCCCAACATCCCCACCTGTGGTTTCTGTCGGCGTCCTCGAACACCAGCGGGCCTCCGGAATCCCGTTGAGCGTGTACGGTCTCGTGCCGTCCTTTCCAAGTTTTCGAGTACAACGCTGTGCTTGGTCACTTGGAGCTTGCCGTGCTTGAGAGTTGTCGTCCGCTTGCTCGTTCGGCTCGACTCGAAAGGAGTTTGAATGAAAATCACGGCGACATTGTTGCTGTAGTCCATTTCAAAACGTGGGTGGACTCGCACCTTTTCCACCCTGTCGGTGTTTCCCCTTGTCCGTTCCCTGGCCACGTCCGCAGCCACTTTCTGGGTCCTGCTCTACCCTCTGACGCAGTGCGCTGCGGTGAGTTACAGCTGTGACGCTATGATGCTTCAGATGCAGTCGCCGAGACAGTTCAACTTGCGGATCTGAACCGCGAAGGGAAACTGGCCCTGATTGGCTGGCTCGCCTCCCATCATCTGCGCCGTGCATGCTTCGCGAACGAGCAAGAGGCTTCATTTCTCAGTTACACAACTTAACAAACAGACCAATGTGTAAAAGGTTTTTTGATCGTTTGTATTTTTTAGGCTGTTTTTTAGACGCATTGTGATGTAGTCTGCTGTCAATTAATAGCTAGTTAATAATTAATTTTGAAAATAAAAATTTGATTTTGAAGTTCACACTAGATATTCTGAGATTTATAAAATTAAAAAAGCTCTTAGATAAATTTTACGAAAATTCCAAAATTTACACTAGATACTTTGGAAGAGTAATACCTGAAATATTTTAGAATGCATTTACTGTAAAAGCTTAAAAGAAGAACTGAAAATTAATATGCTAAAAAAAAACACTTTATAAGATCTACAGATCAGGGTTGCCAAAAAACCTGGAATTTGACATTTTAAGCAAACATAACTTGAGGGTGAAAACTTTCGAACAAACCTGAAATTTTAAACAAAAATCATTAAAATAGCTGAAATTTTAGCCAACTTTTACATTTGAATAATTAAATTTTTATTGGACATGAAAAATTTTTTATAGATAACAATTTTTTTAGTTTTATTTGAAAGTTTATTTACCATAAACACTTTTCAAGCAGAATAACAGAATCTTTTAAATATTTTTATACTATTAGAGAGAGTTTTTTATCTTGAATTTAACTTATACAAAAACTGGACAAGAAAACTTGAACTTTCAGAAAACCTGAAAAAAAATTCAAAAATCTTTTGACAACCTTGTAAAGATACTCACTAAACAAAAACTTATAGATTTTTCTCTTTAATTTCACCTTGTTTTATTTGTTTTATGTATTGTCTATTTGTTTAATTTAAATAAAAATTTTCACATTAACCTTGTATTTAAAACGTTACTTTAACTTTCATGTTTAACTTGTGGTTTGTTTGCACAATGTGCTTTAATCTCTTCTAGTAAAGTATATTTGTTTAGGTGAGACCGTATACTTTTTAGATTTTTGTATATTCATTTATGAAACAATTTGTGTATGTATTGTTTTAAATAATGCAATGTTTAATTATACACATAACAAAGTTAGGACATAAATTTATGTAAACTTAATTTTTTAGCCTTTTAAACTTAGAAATTGAGATAGCAATTTTCATTAAATATCAATGCACAATTGGCGATAAAACTAGGCAAAATAAACTACAATGTTTAATGATAAAAACATATCATGACACCTTTTTTAATAATGAAAATTAAAACAAAAATTTTTAAAGGTTTTTAACAAAATAGAAAAACATGGATGGTCAAAAATTGAAGTATAACATAATAAAACTTATTTTAAATTGATTTAACTATTATAACTACGAACAAATTAAATTTAAAGGTAAAAAGCTATTAGGTATTTAATACCTTTTGTGACATTGTAATACAATCACAAAAGGTTTGTTTTTGTCAAATTAGAAATTCTCAATCTGTTTTTTTTTCAAAGCTCAGGCTTAATTTTTCATACATAAAAAAGATAAACAACAATATTTTTAAAGTTTTTTAATGCAAACAGCTAGAACGGCGTGGCTGGCAAACGACAGGAACAGGAACCCGGTGCTCACCCAACCGGTGAAGTAGTTCCAGTTCCACCAATACAAACCACACCCCAAAAGTTGGTCGCAGAAATACGCGGTCCACACTCCGAGCCCTATGCAGTTGAACACGGCTGTGAAAAAGTAATGTTTTTAGGTTATTTACGACATTGGTTAACTAAAAAACAGTTTAAAAAATTCTGAAATTTCAAATTTATTGATATATTAAAAAAAATTTTTTTTATCTGAGCTAAAAGAGAGTAAGCTAACAGAATTATTTATTCATTTAATATGTTTGTTATGATTTATAATTAAAATATATTTTTTAATTTATGGAAAATAAAACTAAGTAGTTTTGCTTTTAGTTTTATTTGAAAGCTCTATAACTTTTGCAGATTACAAAAATGCATATTGAACTGTTTTTAAGTTATTAATTTATCAATCACGTCAAAATTAGGTTAATGATAAGTTAATAATTAATATTTACTTTTCCATTAGCAATAATATTACTTTTTATTCTGATTAACTTCATAGTTAATCTAGTATTAACATTGTGATTTTTTTTTCTACCTTTAATTTTTATATTTGTAAGCTTTTTGTTTTAAAAATCTATTCTTAGGTGAAACTGTAAACCTATAAAACTTGTATATAAAACATTTATATATTTTCTTAATACACAAAGTTTTTAACATGGGATGACTCGATTTTCTTTCATTCAAATCATATGATATCAAGTTATACAAAATTACATTGTGCTAAGGTTTTATAAAATTTCTCCCTACAGAGCTTTAAAACAAAACTAAGAAATATTTTTGTAAAATTTTAAAATAAATCTTTATTGTTATTACAGAACATTTTTACAATATGTTAAAAAAATTAAAATTATTTTTTATTTAAAAATAATGTATAAGGTTATCAGTGTAATAACTCTGATATGTAATTTTTTTAAGATAAAACTTGTAACTACTTCATTGTAAAACATGTTTTTGTCGTCATTAAAACTAGTTTTGCTAGTATAATTGATTCATTTGTTATTCAAACACTTTATATGTTAAAAAAAGTTCATTGATTTGATGAAATTTTTTTAAAACAACCATTGTATTATTCACTTTTTCAAACTATTTAGTTCAAGTAAAACTATTATTATAATCAATTATAAATAGAATTTAAAATTATTTAACTTAATAGAACAACATTTTTTTTGTAAACTTTGTAATAAAAACCTAATGTTTTTTTTTCGTTTTTATTTTTGTTTCGAAGTTAATTTCTTCATACAAGCTATAATTGGTGAACAACGTTTTTTTCTTTTATCAGAATTGCACACAACTCTTAGGAAAGAGTAATAAAAACTTTATAGAAAGAAAGACATCAACTATTTTTACCCATTTTTTTCCTATTATGTTTTAAAGCTGTACATTATATTAAAACTTAAATATTTTTTCTCTTTCTTAACATATATTACAATGTAAACCTGCCACTAGCATGAAAACAGGCATCAGAGTCGCAAGTGTTTTCAGCTTATCAGGACAACTGGAAGACGATCTTACTGTTCTCTGGAGCGCGGCAAGACAGCACCAACCGAAGAACCCGATGATGATCGCCATTATCATCAACGCTCTAGCGCCACCTATCCTCGAATCACCTGTTTTTTTATTTAATTGTTTATTTTTAATGTTTTTTTTATCAAATTTTAGTTTTATAGTATTAGTTATATAATAACTTCTATAATAGACAGTAATAAACATTATTAATAACTTGCATTAAGTTTGTACGGTATACAAATTTATTTTAGAAAGTTTATTTACTCGTTTAAAATATTTTTTCATTGATGTAAAAAGTATTTTTTAAATAGCAACTTAAAATTTATATCATTTTATTAGAAATAGTGTTTTAGTTTTTGTTATAATACAGGGGTCGACAAACTCAGGTCCACAAAACAAATTTTAATTGTTTTGAAAAAAAAAAGAATTTATAAAGTATTCTTGTTAAATATTATAATGTATTTAAATATTTCTTTTTAAGAGTTAATTAAATCTAGTATACTTATGTTTTTCAACTTTAAATTTATTCATATACTATTAATGGTTTTTGTGTTAGAACTTTAGCTAAAAAAAGATTCTAATTTTATTTTTAAGATTAACTAGTACTTAGTTCGATTTAGTTTTCTACTCGAAGTCTTAATTATAGTCTATAATAGTTATTTTAAATGTGATCATTTATGTTTTTGATTAATTCAAATACTATTACCTCTATAAGTTTTAAATACCAATAAGTTACAAACATTTTTTTAATAAAATATAAACAGAATATAAATTTTTACGGCAAACCAGTCAGATTTTTACTTTTTTAAACAATACATAGAAATATATAAAAGCATAATCTAGTGATTTTTATAACAACAAACTGAAGCTAAAAATTAATTAAAGTTTACTTATTCTAACAAGTTAACATACCGTAGAACTTGTCACAATGATCATCACCGCCACCTATGCACGTTTTGAAAAGTCCGAAACTTATTTCTTCAGTTGGTTTGTCGGTGATCCACTGTGGACTGCTGACACTGTACACTGCAAATCCGTATGAGGTCCAGTACGTCACAATGCAAGCAAAATTTATCAATCTCAAGTTCATTGTAGAATTTATGTTTTAATTTTTTCGAAACGAAGTTTGTGTTAGAGAATTACTACAAGGTTTGTTACCTATTTTTACCAAGTAAATACAAATATATTTTAATCGTTATCAAAAGTTAAAAACTTGTTGTTAAATAGTCTTAAGTTATAACTTAACTTCTAAAGCTTATAATTACTTACAAAATAAAACTGTTTTGCATTCTTATATTGATTGAAATATCTAGAATTTTTGTTGCATTAAAATAAAAAACCATAGAGTAGAACATTTTGAGTTTATGTATTAAAAAACCTTCTACTGTGTGCAAATTAAAAATTTACTTTAAGACGAAGTTTTATTCAGAATGATCTATAAGTCACAAAATCTCTACAAACTTGATTAATATGGGAATTGTATATTTTTAATGGGTAAAATTTTTATATTAAAACTTAAAAAACTAGTGATCCACTAGACCCGTAATTTTTTTGCTAAGACTCCGAACAGTTTGGACTTTAATTTGTGGATCCGGTAGACCACTAAAAAACTAGTTACAACTTATTTGATTGATTTTTTTTTTCAAATAAAACTTTTAAATTATTTTACTATGCTCTAATGCATTTAAAGTTGTATAGAACCTAGGACAAAACTAATTTGACTTTTTTTTTAATTTTAGCAGTACTGTTTATGGAACGACAAAAAAAGCGCTCAAAATATTTTTTCCTAAGACCTGGTGCACGAAAAAAACTTTCGGTTATCGAGTCACACACCACGGATACCTTTTAGTGTCTTGTCCAGTACTCTACTCATGTAAGCTTAACTTTTGATAAAAACTTTAATAACGTTAACTTGTTCTACAAATCGATGAAAATATACAAAAAATGTTGCATAAACTAAAACATTATAACTTTTTTTTTCAGTGAAATAAGCATTTTATTTCTCAATTAAAATGTATTTGACAAGTTCTAAGTCAATATTAGAAATATTAAGACGTGACAAAATAACTTTTTAAATTAGTGCTTGTGGTTTACTGGATTTTGATTGAATGATAAATATCCGAACCTTATTAATTTAAATGGTCAATGAGTTTATTTTTTGTAGAAACAAAACAAATATCTTAAAATTTTACACTATCTTTTTAATAAAATGTCAAAAGCTCTAAGCAAACTATCAAGTACAAACAATTTCCAGTATTCTATGCATCAACATATAGTTTATGACTTATCTTGTAAAATTCGATAAACAGCTATTTTAACTTTGTTGCTAAACAAGTTTTTAATGAAAAGTAAAAAGCTAGACTTTTATTTGCACCTTGTTTGCATATGCATCATTAATTGGATCAATGAAAGCATGCTATTTCTTTTATAAAGCAATTAAACTTAGTATACCTTATTTGATATTATAAAAAAAAGAACTTTGTAAAAAAGTATTGGTGTTTATGTTTAACACTTTAAGTATTTTTTTGAATGAAATAAAGCTTATAAAACTGTTGTTTAAACTTTTAACAGTATAAACCTTTTAAACTTAATACCATAAAAAAATCTACTTCGTTAGTTTTACTACAATAACAAAAATAAAACATTTTATTATACTAATTAACAAACAAATTAATTGTTTTAGAAAAATTAAATGAAGTGTATATTGTTTCTTTTTTTGTTTTGAATATAATTAGACACGTAAAAAATTAGTTTTTATTTTATATTTTTCATAGTTATACAAGTTTATAATTTTTGCTTTAATAAACTACAGTGTTAAAAATGTGAACTAAATTGTACTTGAATCTATAGTTTTTAGTTGCTCCAAATTTTAAAAATATATACAATACCTATAAACTGTAACTTAAACAAAAGTATGTTAGAAACTTTACATAAAAATACATTTTACACTCAATTACAGCTTTAAAAATAAGTTTGACAAAACTGTATTTCAATTAACCAAAATGATTAATTTAAATTTCTCAAGAATACAGTTTTATAGAAAATAAACGAAAGCACTCTTTACAGAAACAGCTTTGTTGCTGATAATTAAATTTTAACAGCTTTAAACTTTATTGTAAGCTTTAAACTTGTAGACCTATAAAAACTTAATTAGTTGAATGTTGTGTTAAAAATTAACTTTGTTCTTGTGTACACACGTATTTTGGGTTCATGGCAGATAAAAACGAAAATAACTCAGTTTTTAAAAGTTTTGTAATGAAAAATGTAAATACTTTTGTTTTACGTGCATTTTCATTAATTAGTAACTAATAGGTTTGAAATTATCCACACAAATCCCCTCGTACATTATTAAGCTTGTACAAATACCTTTATTTAGTTTTTATAATTTTGAAAAAAAGTCATTGCGCCTTATATTTTACTAAACTTCTTTAAAGTAACTAGTTTTATACTTAATTTCAGAATTTTAATTAAATAAGACATAAAACAAAAACATACTTTAAAAGTTTATACGGTGTATTTAACTAATTAAATTTAGCGACTATTGACTTAAAAAAGACTTAATGTGTAAAACAGTCCTTAAGGTTCACATATAAAAGTTTAAAAAACGTCTTGTCTTTTGCAAATAACAATCATTGATAAACCTAACAAAAATGTTTGGTATTCTTGTCATTTTGTTCCTTAAATTTTAAATAAATATATTGTTTAGTACAAAGTGGTAAATAATTACTTTATATACCAAATTGATATAATGGTATTTTAGTACGATATTTACAAGTTTTAAATCTGTTACAATGATAATTTTAACACTATAGTTTAATACTTATGCATTATTGAAACTTCTAAATACTCTTAAAACATAAAAAATTACTTTTCTATATAACGGCAAATTATAAAGTAACTGTTTTAACAAAATTTTAGGCCTGTTATAGTTTAAAATATATATATATATATAATATATTTAGATTTATTTAATAAGCTCCTTAATATATTTTCACTGCATTTCATTAAAGACGTTCTACAGACTAAGAAAAGAAAACACAGTTTTGTCTACTAGAACAACAAAATAATTTAAAACTGATAACTAGTTAATGAGAATAACACAAGTAAAAAATCTTCAACGCAAAAACAATTACTAAGCTAAATGAAATACAAACAGAACGGTCAATTAAATAAACAAATAAAAGTCCTTTATAATAAAAATAATTTTTTTCACTTAACTCCGTATTTTTAAGAAAAAATGTACGAGTTTGAAAAAAAAAGGTTTAAGTCATTGTAATAATTTAATTATCTAGTCAGATTGTAAGCTTTTTCAATTTTTAAATAAACCAGAATTATGTGAACAAAAAGAAATTGGTTATAAACGTCTTAATTTTTCAATAAATTGACAAATTTTTTTGTAATATACTTATTTTAACAAGTTTTTTTACGCTAGTTATAAGTATTTTTACTAATATAAAAGGTTTGTTTATACATTTTTACTTATTGTATGTTTTAATTTCTACAAAACAAATAAAGACATTTATAACCAATTTCTTTTTGACCACATAATTTTGGTTTATATTAAAAAAAATTAAAAAGCTTATAATTTTACTAGGTCAATTAAATTACTACAAATATCAACGATTATAGGAGAATTAATATAATTATTCTTTCAAGACTTTATTATGCAAACTAAATTTCGGTCAAGGCCTCGTCAGTGCTTATATAAAAATATTACTCAAATAGAATAATTGCATAGAATTTAGTTTGCATATCAAAGTTTTGAAAGAATAAATATGTCTTTATTTGTTTTAAATTCACTATTTTACTTTCTTCTATAACTCAAGTTTAAAAATTTAAACATGAAAGGTAAGAGTTTATAAAATTGGTCGTATACGATTTTAGAAAATTATAATTACTCTAAAGTTCGTTGTGTTAAACTTATAAAAGTAAACAAATTGTTTTTATTATCTTAAGTTAAATGTTAGCAAAAAAGTGTTTACTCATTGAATTAAATAATATACTGGCTAACTTTTTCCATAAAAAGTTATAAGAAGCTGTTATACAGCGTTTGCAAAACTAAAAGTACTTTTAAGAAAAACCATGTAAATGTAAAGACTAACTACTGATTATTTATTTTTATATTTATTATGTTCTTGTAATGTTAAATGTTTTTATTTTCCTACGTCTCCTCTTTAACTGACTATTAATTTACTTTTATTAATTTTGTACAAATGTGTTATGTCTTATAAACAATGCTTTTGGAAAATTATCTATTTGGTTTTACTTTCTTATGTATGTGCACTTACTATTTCTTTTTTGTATGCACTAAATTATCGCTTTTTGTATTAAGTTAGTTCTTTATAAATTTAAATTTGTTTAACTTTTTGTTTATGCTTTTTATCTTAAATTGTTGAATATTATTTTATTTTTCTTCTTTTTTCTAATTTTGTAGTTTATTTTTTGATTCATAAGTCTGTATAGAAAATTTGAAAATGTAGTTTATAAAACTTGAATCAAGTTTTTAAAAGTTTAAATAATGTGTGATAGTTTTAAATTTGAAACAAGGAGATAGATGTAAACATATATAAAAGGTTTTCTTATAATAATACTAGCACATACATGAAAACTATTGTAAAATTGCAATTACATACTAAAAAGTACTTTCGTTTAAATAAATTATAATTTTATTGATGAATTTGACACTTTTGATTTATTAAAAACGAATTACCTTAGTAAACGTGTTTTACACAAGTAAAACTATCATTGTATAAAGTAGAGCCTAAACTGTAAACAAGCTATTTGGTTTGTTAAACACAAATTTCAAATGCAGAAATTGTTTTTTCTTAATAAATCATAATATGTAAAAAAATAACACAATAACTTTTTTGAAGTTTTTAACATTAAGTGTATTTCTTATTACATTTTCCATTTTTGATGAATATTTTTGGTTATAGCATTGTCTTATAGTAAGTAACAGTTATAATTTTAGTATCAAAAGTATCATTTATAATATTTAAAGTATTTTTTAATGTGAAGTAATTCGAAATACTTTAAAGCTTCCAATTTTTTTAAAAAACCAAAATCGACTTAAATTTTTTTCTTAAAAAAAGCTTGAAAGATACTTTTATTGTAAGTTGCTAAAGTTTTAGCTTGATAATAGTTTAGGCTGTACAATTTTAACTAGTACAGGTCTAATAAAGTGAAATTTTAATAATCTGTGTCTAATTCTTTTAACAGAATATTAGGGTAATAGTTAAACACAATGTACTATAAACTAAAATTGTTATTATTGATAGCATGATGTTAATTGCTATTAATAAGTAAGTTTTAAACCAATAATAAGTTTACAAACTACTCTAAAGGCTTATCGGTTTGTCATTTACGGTTGTAAGTCTTACTGACTAAGTATAAACTATTCGTTGAGAACTTGTAAAACTAAAAAAAAATTACATAATTATTTTAAAATCTCATAAGCGTTGTGTTTTACAATTTAATCTAAAATGGATACGGTCATACGTGCAGACAGTATTCTAATCACGGTAAACAAATTTATGTTTTACAAATGAAAAAAAACAATATTTAATGAGTATTTTTCACAAGGTTTTGCAAAAAAGTTTCTTTTACAACTTTTAGCATTTTCTTTATAAGGAAAAATAAACTATCATTCTTTGTCTTTAACTATAAAAACCGTATTTTTGCAAAGTAAACTTTTTTTTCATAAAAAGCTGTAATAATTTTGCTTTTAACAACTTTCTTTATGCTTCTCGTTGACTTTACACAAGTTTCTGGACTTCTAAAGCAAAGTAATAATTTTTAGTAGTGACACATATCCTACCATTAATGAGACTAGAGAGAGTGTTAAATATTTGTAAGGACTATCTAAGACTTAGAAATAACATATAGTAAGGTTTCAGTAATAATTGAAAGTTAGCATTTGAAAAAATAGCTGTTTCAGTAGTAATATATTATGAAAAACGTAGTACTTTACAGTAGCTTTACAACAATGATAACTTGTAGCTTGGGTCAATAAAATTAATTTGTGTTTTGTTACTTGAAAAACAAATAAAAGTGTGGGAAAATCTTTAGCTTGCTATAATTTAATTGCTTGTAAAGCGTTTGCTCGGCTTGCTATGCTAATTAACTTTTTTGTTGTTTTCTTGAACTATAAAGACAGTGAGATGAAAGATAAAATACTGTTTGAGTAAGAATATGTTTATGTTTCTAAAATAAAAATATACTTCAGTTAGTAAAAAGTAAATTATATTTGTTAGTGTTTGTAAACAGAATGTTTATACTCTTTTTTAACTTTTTTTTTTAAAAAAGCAATCACTGTTCTGAAAAATCAAAAATTAACTTGCAGTGACCAATTTTAACGAAAATTAGTGTTAGTAAAGTAACGCTAAAGTAGGTTACAAAATAAAAGTAACTTCAGTTCATTCTTTAGTTTCTTGAATTCGTACCAGACACAAAAATATCTCAAAAATCACAAGTATTGTAAAAACTACCAAGTTATTGTTATCAAAATCTAGTCTAATAGTTAGAGTATGTAGCAAATTTTTATAATTTTCTTTAAACTCGGGCTTCGTTTTTATTCCAAAATAAACCTTTTAGATGTACGTGTTGTATATTTTATATTAAGTGTGAAAAGTTGGAGCAGACTATTTTTTGAAGTTTTTTATGAGTACAAGATTATATTTTTTAATGAATTACAAAAGTAACACTTAAAATGCTTGTTATTTATAAGCTTAATATTTCAAACTCATTATAAACTTTCAAGTAGAAGCTATAAATAAATTTTTGGAATGAAACGACTATTAAAAAAAATTAAAATGTTGTTAATTTTCTTTTAGCTTTGTTATTGTTTTACTTATTTTAGGAATATTTAGTGAAAAAAGTATTACGGCATACCGAAATTTATGTTCCATAATTAAAACCATTTATATTTCAATGTTGTTCTAAATAAGATTAAAAAAATGTTTCGATAACGATATAAATGTAAAATATCATAAACAAAAAATAAAATAGTAGCTTAAAACTTAAGTTATGTTAATAATTTATTTTTCTAAGCTGTTCTCAAAACAAGAAGCTGAAATATTTATACTTTATCTTTATCTTTATACTTTATGACTATCTTTAACAAAAGTTATTGTTTAGCATCACATCAGATTGTTCACTTAAGCAGAAACTGCGGGTTTCATTAGTATACAGTACACTACCGCTTAAGTACGCAAATTGAACCCGACCAAAAAGTGCGTACTTAGCACGGGTAGTGCGTACTTTTTGACGATATAGTATAATATGAAATTTAGTTGTTTGTTTTCTTTCTTACAACTAGCCACCAAACAATTATGCCAAATAAACAAGTCATTTATTTTAAATAACATTTAAAACATAATTCTAATTTGCAAATTTTTTTAATAGATTTTAAAATGATTTAGGCAAAAAAACTGGAATTTCTTGAAGTTCTAGTATAACATCCTTTACTTTGTCTTTCTGGATAAGTGCGTACTTAAGGCGTGATGCGTACTAAAAAAAGTGCGTACTTAAGCGGTAGTATACTGTATTAAGACTTAAATACATCTTTATTGATAATAAGATATTTATTGTTTAACAACTGCATATAGAGTTTATATAAAACTTTTAAGAATTCATACTTTACATAATTTTTATTGCTAAAGTACATTATAGATAACTTTTTTTATTCTTGGAATATTGTGTTTTGCGACTAACTTTATTAAGCTGTTTTAGTAGTAGGATAAAAAAAATTAAATTAAATAAGATCTAGTCTTTAGTACATTTATAGTAAAGGCTACAAAAATTGTGAGCGTAAATAAATGTCAACATCAAATTTTTGAGAGAGGAAATTGTTTGATATCTATAATAAATTAGTTTTTTAATTAATAATGGCAGCAATGGATTAAAAAAGAGTGCTTTCGATTTTTTTTATATAAGAAGTTTTGTTTAAATCTAATTATAAGACTTAAAATTGTGAGCATTGAAGTTTGTTTTAAAAAAAAATCATTTACTGTAAAATGTCATGCACAAGACATTAAACTATATCAGTGGTGCATGACGCAATAACCGAAAAGTTCTTCGTACACCAGGTCCTTCGAACAAATATTTTGTGCGCTTTTTTTGTCGTTCAATAAACAATTTATTGATTAAGTGTTTAAATTTTTTTTATATGCATACCGAAATTAATACTTGACAGTTCAATTGAAAAACATTTAAATGTAATAGATTATATTTATTAAGTTTGTAAACACAACTATATTCAATTAATTGAACTAAAATCTTAAGTTTAAAGAAAGTACAAGAATTATTTTAATAAGTTATAAATTTTTCCCAAATAAGTTAGACTAAAATAAAAAAAAGCTTTAGTAAAAATATTTAAAATTGTTTGTAAGTGTTATGTTTTTTCACTAACAATCTATCAGTTTTTGGAAAAATGTAGATCTTTCTAGAACACATATTCTCGTTTTAATAAGACAAAAACTATGAGTATAAAATACTTTTATTAAACCTATAAAGCTTTCTTCTAATAGCTTTTTAGTAGCATAAGAAAAATAAAAGTTTATTTTAGGCTAACTCAAAATAAGTGTTATACAGTTGAAAAAAAAAAACACTGTAAGACTAGAACTATCAAACTGACTTGATAATTTTTTAAAGCCTATCATCAAATAAGTAATGTTTAGTAAGAATTTGTATTTATAGTCAGTAAAAAAGTATTAAATTATAAATTAAACGCATTCAAAAATTTGATATAATACTAATACATAAAAAAAAACTTAAAATTAAAAAAAAATAGATAAACCAGATGTCACACGAGAGAAGTAAAAAAAGTAATAAAAATAACTGTTTCGGTTTAGTGTCAAAGTTAAAATAAAAATGTCATAAGTTGTGTCATTTATTGTTTTACAAAGTAATTATAGTTGCCTAAAATAGAGAGTGTTTTTTTGTTTATAATGAATATTTTTTTAGCTGTTAATAAGTTTTACTAGTCCATCTGTTTTCATGTTCATTTTAAAAGTATATCTAATGAAATTAGGCTTTTTATAAATGCTACTTAATCAAGTTTCCTTTAATTAAAAAGAACCTGTAACATTAGCACATTAATAAGTTTAAGTCTTGTAAAATAATCTTATTATCAATTTACTTAAAGTATTTATTAAACCATGAATCTAAGTTGCATCAGTATATTTATTAGTGAGGTTATAAATACTTCAATTCTCATGTTAGTGTTAGTAAGACTAACTACATATAAGCTGTTTGTGAATTAGCTGAAACATTTCTTAATAACTAAAATATTTATCTAGCTGGACATTAGTACTTTATTGTAGGTATGATGTTTCTATATTATTTTAGGTATTTAGAATATACACTTGCATGTAGTAGTTTGTGTTAAATACTTGGTATATAACTAGTATATATTTATTAATTACTTATATATAATAAGTACTTAGTTATTTATTAAATAGTTTGTGTACTTTTAGAAAATATACTTTGAGCAACAATATACTTCTTAAATAAATTTTTGAGGTCTATCGTTTTATTAGTAATGTGTTGTTAAAAATTCAACTTGAGTTAGTAAATTAAGTATCAATTAATCTTTAATATCTTGTAAAGTTTTTTTTTATACAATGTAAAAAATATAATGGAAGCAACTATAATATGACCAGACCAGTAGTCACTCACGCAAGAGAAGTAGAGAAAAAGTTTTCTTTTTCAGCTTAAAATAACTGCCCATTATATTCAGTTAGTAATTTAGTTGAGCACCATTATTTGAAAGCTTGTATTGCTTAAAGTGTGGTGTATATGATATATAAAAAGTATTTTATTGCTCACGTATTATAGTACACATTATTTAGCTTTTACTATTAACTCAGGCTAGCTATTAGGTATTTATATTTTTTATTAACAACATTTTGTACATATTCTGGACTCAATCTTATGATTAAAGTATTTGCGTTCAGTATTTAAATATAAGTTAAGAAAAAAAATTAAAAGAAAAAATTAAGTTTAAATAGTCTAACAAGATTTGGCTTTAGTTATAAAGAAACTGTAACATTAGTATTTAAAACTTTTTTCAATGCAAATTTATTTTCTCGATACTATTGCATCAGAATGTTTAATGAAGCATGACACGCAATGCATCATTATATTTATTGGTCAGTTCATTTGCACACCTCAACTCATTTGTTAGTGTCAGTAAGACAAGAACAACTACAAACAAAATGTTTTTGATAAAGCTGTAATTTTATTTTAATTATTAGCTCTATATTTTAGAAATGCATTAGCAGTCAATTTCAGGTGTTTATTCAACTATTAGGTTTTAGGAAAAAAAGTTGTCACTAAAACACTAATTTTATAGTTTATGTGGCCTACCATTATACAAGGTTGCCACTTTACCTGGAATCCTGGAAAAAACTGGAATATGACAACTTAGGTAAAAAAATCGGAAAAACCTGGAATTTGGGAAATTTAAAAAAAAAACTGGTAAACCCTGGAATTTTGAACAAAAACCTGGAAAATCTGGAATTTTAACAGTTTTCACATGTCCAGTAGTAAAACTTTGATTTGACTCAAAAAAATTTTTGTCATCATCAAAATTTTTTTTATTAAAAAACATATTTAAAGTAGCTTTACAGTATCTTTTCAATGTTTTTTATACTATTTAAGACAGTTTCTTACCTTAAACATAACTTCAAACTAAAAATAAACCAAAAAATGTGTACTTTTAAAACCCTGGAAGAAATTTGGAAAACCTAAAATTTGACAATTTAGACAAAAAAAAAACTGAATTTAAGAAATTTTGAACAAAAATCACTTAAAAACCTGGAATTTTAAACAATTTTTACATGTTAAGTAGAAAAATTTGACTTGATACAAAAAATCTACCATAATAATGAAATTTTTTTGTCATCATCAATTTTTTTTTATTTAAAACACATTTGAAGTAGCTTTACAGTCTTTTCAATGTTTTTATACTATTTAACACAGTTTTTTTTACTTCAAAACTAATTTTAAACCAAAAATAGACCCAAAAACTAGTACTTTAAAAATCTGGAAGAAATTTTTAAAACCTGGAGAAAATTTGCCAAAAGTCAGTGGCAACCCGGAGTCTAGAAAGTTTAACTTTTTTGTAAAAGTTTTTTTATTGTAGCTAAAATTTAAAGCTTAAGAGTTTGAAAAAAAACATTTAAATACTGCTTAGTCAGCATTTTTTATAAACAATTAAAAGCCATTTTGATTCAAACTTAAAGAAAAGTTTAAATAACATATAGCAACTAAATGTTAAAACTTAATTGTTTAACGTGTTAAGAAGCTGTGACATTATCTCTTAACTCTTTACATCACTAAAAAAAATACGAGAAAATTATGAGCTTTATTTGACTAGTCAGCATCATTTACTTATAAAACCTTTTTTTGTTCAGCTTAAAATATAAAATTTTAAAAGTATTAAATAGGTTTTATAAAAGCGTTTGTCTAGTGTTTAATAATTTTAAATAATCTTAGTTGTATACAATGAAAACCAATGTAGTTTTGTGTTAAAAGTTAAGAAAAAGAACAGAGTTTTTAACACATATTGTTTAAAAAATATCTAGTCACTTAAAAATCTAGTTTTAAGGTATTCTGCAATTTACTTACTTTTAGTGATACACTAACTGAAAAATTATCGGTCAAAATCTGCTTGCGTATGAAACAGTCCTACAAATTCGGCCGACACTTTGAAGCCTGCCATTGTTAAGTACACTAGAGTGGTTATTAACATTTTAATAACTTGTTATTCACAAAAAATGTTGTAATTTTTTTTTTACATTTTATAAAAATTTATCAAAAAAGTAGTCAACTTATTTTTTTTATGTTATCACTTTCTAGTGACTTATAAAAAAAAACTTATTTTAAAAAGTTCAAATAAAATTAATTTTAGGTAGTTTATTAAGTGTTTCGAATCTGAGCTAATAAAGTTCTTTTTTTAAAGTTTAAGCGTAAGTTTCCTTTTTATTAAAAAATAACAAATACATTATTTTTTAATCTGTAATAAAGTTTAAATAAAAATTTTAATAGGTCTTTATGTGACTAAAATTCTTTTAAATAAATGACCAAAAATTTAGCTATATTAATTTAAGCATGGGCATAAAATAAAAATAATATATTTTATAGTTACTATTTTAGAATATATAAATAGACAAAATGGCGCAACAAGTCCCAGAAAAGATGGAGTTCTCCAAAGAGGAGGAAAAAATCCTTAAGTTTTGGAATGAAAACAAATGCTTCGAAACTTGTTTGGAGCAATCGAAAGACAAAAAAAGGTATTTTAAACCTCTGACTATAAATTAAAATTGTTTTATCTATTTTCCTATTTTAATAGTTTTGATTTCAAATAAAATAACTACAGCTATTAACTTTTAAAAGCTTAGTAGATGTTTAAAATAATTTATCAACCTCTATTATTTTTAGTCATATAAGTTCAATTTCCTTATTTGCATCTGAAAATAATTTATAACTACCTTTTTTCAATCACTTTGTTATATCAAAAGTACTTTTAAGTTAAAAAATTTAATACCATTTTCGAAAATATTAATTGAACCAACTAATTACAAACTGTTTTAAGGTACAACTTTTACGACGGTCCACCGTTCGCCACTGGAAAGCCTCACTACGGTCACATTCTCGCAGGAACAATCAAGGACGTCGTGACCAGGTACGCCCACCAAACTGGTCACCATGTCGAGAGGAGGTTCGGCTGGGATTGTCATGGAGTGCCAGTTGTTAGTTGTGTATTTATACTTTATCTTCTCAATTTTTATTTAAAACTTTTTTTTAAATATCTCTGTATATGCTGTGAAATTTTTTGTAAAAAAAGTAAATGGAAATAGCTTCAGGCAGTTTTTAAATTTTTTTAAGTCTGAGCTATTACAGTACCTTGTCTTAGCTTTTTTTTTCATTTAAAAACTAACAAAAACAGGAGTTTTTGTAATTTTTTTTTAGTTTTGTAAACTTTCACTGATATAAGTTACAAAATTTTAAACATTTTATTCAAAACAGGAGCACATAATTGACAAAAAGCTGAAGATCAAGTCGCCGGAGCAGGTGGCTAAAATGGGAATTGCGAATTACAACGCAGAATGCAGGTCCATTGTCATGCAGTATTCCGGAGAGTGGGAAGTGAGTTTTTTAGAAAATGAATTTTACTTGGGGTAAGCTGTAAAACAAAAATATTTGACCAAGTTTTAACTTACAAGTTCCAGTAGAACTTTTTTTTTATTCTATTGCATCCAAGTTTGCAAAACCTTTTCTTTTTTAAGTAAAATTACGTAAAACCTTAAAATAACTAGTTCGTATTCTGCGAGACATATAAAAAAATAACAATTTCTATAAACATAATTTGTTGCAAATTAAAACAGGAAACAGTCAACCGCTTGGGTCGGTGGATTGACTTCAAAAACGACTACAAGACACTGTACCCGTGGTTCATGGAGAGCGTGTGGTGGACGTTCAAACAGATATTCGAGAAGGACTACGTTTACCAGGGCACCAGAGTCATGCCCTTCTCAACTGGGCTCCACACCCCACTGTCTAACTTTGAAGCTGGACAGGTAAATGTTGTTGTTTTTGTAAAATGAGTCTAAATTTTACGGATCCATAAAATTAAGATCTATTATATTTTAAATATTATAAGAGCAAAGTTTATTATACTGATAATTTTAAAACAGAACTACAAGGAAGTGCAAGACCCTGCTGTTGTTGTGAACTTTCCAATGGAGGAAGACCCGAACGTTAAATTGGTTGCCTGGACTACAACCCCATGGACGTTGCCTAGCAACTTGGCTCTGTGTGTAAACCCAGAAGAAACTTATGTTAAGGTAAGTTTAGACTTTTTTATCAGTATAGTTTTATTAGTACACAAGTTTTATTACTTTTTTAAATAAAATCAGATACTTGAACATTCTATTTGAATAAGATTTATTTAAGCACTGACGAGGTCTATGATCGAAACTTGGTTTGTAAAATAAATTCTTGAAATAATAAAATCATACTATAACATATACTAAGTTTCTTTATTTTTGAGCTTATTCAAACAACTCTTACTAACATCACAACTTTAAAAGTTTTACAACATAACGTCTTTGAAGTTTTATCATTAAGTTTTTGTCAGATGTTTTGTAATCACTGATTTAAATTTTTGTAAATCTGTAGTTATTAATGTCATTTCTATCGTAACTTTTTTTACAAATTTTTTTTTTGATAAGGTAGACAAAATTAGAAGTTTTTCAAGTCTAAATTCCCTTTTATTTTCCAAACAGGTAAAATGCAACAAGACTGAAGAAGTCTACATAATGATGGAAGCTCGTTTGTGCGAACTTTTCAAAAAAGAAAGCGACTACCAAGTTGTTGGTGAAAAATTTCTTGGAAAGACTCTTAAGAACAAGAAATACAAGCCTCTCTTTAACTACTTTTCCCATGTGAGTTGCTCAAATTTATTTATAACAAGCAACAACTTTTTTTTTATTTTAAAACAAGCTGTTGCTCAATCTTAAATTTCATTACAAATTTAATTTGTATTAATATACCGTTTTTAAATAATTTAACTATATTTTTTTTTAAATATAAGTAATAACCTATACTATATTTTAACTGATGTGTATATCTTTCATCACAGATGAGGAGTGACAAAGTGGATGAAGGTGCTTTCCGTGTTGTGTGCGATGGCTATGTGACCAACGAAAGTGGTACTGGTGTCGTCCATCAAGCCCCGTTCTTCGGAGTGGTAAGTTTTCTTTTAAAGTTTTACACAGAATTATCATTTAATTTTAAACTATGTAAAACTGATTGCTTTTAATTGTTTCAAATTTTTTATTTATAAACATTATTTGGAGTTTATTTTAACTATTCTCAGTTCTAATCTCTTTTAATAGTTCATTATTTAAACAACACGTCGCCAACAGGACGATCACCGAGTTTGCGGTGAGTGGAAAGTTTACAAGAAATCCGAAGTCATCTGCCCGGTCGACGCCAAAGGCTGCTTCACCGAAGAGGTCGCCGACTTTGCCGGGCAGTACGTGAAAGAGGCGGACAAGCTGATCAACAAGAAGCTGAAGGAGGAAGGCAGGATGGTGAAAGTGTCGCAGGTGAAGCACAACTACCCCTTCTGCTGGAGGTCCGACACCCCGCTGCTGTACAAGGCGGTTCCGACCTGGTTCATCAAAGTCGAACAGTTCAGGTCGAAGCTGCTCAGTAACAATGAGCAGACTTACTGGTCAGTATTAATTAATTCAAATGTTTTTTAATTCAAATTTGAATACAATAAAGTATTTTGTTTTTGGTTCAATTAAACTTGTTATTAACAATCAATCTAGATTTTTAAGAAATTAACACCTAATAAGTACTAATTTAACTAAAGAAAAATTTTAACTTTATGTAAAATGTTAAAAATATAAATTAATAAAGGATCAGTTTTAATCTTAATTTTCCAATTCACAAAATAGTTTTGTAATTTATGATTTTAGGGTTCCAAACCACGTTAAGGACAAGCGTTTTGGCAACTGGCTGAAAAACGCCCAGGACTGGGGATTTTCCCGAAACAGATACTGGGGAACCCCAATTCCAATCTGGGTTTCAGACGACATGGAAGAGATGGTTTGCGTGGGAAGCATCCAGGAGTTGGAGGAGTTGAGCGGGAAGACTGTCACTGATATCCACAGGGAGTCGTAAGTCTCTTTTTAGAACTACTGAATTGAAGTCTTTGTATTGGCGATTGTTGTTAAACTTATTTTTGAACTTTTTCAGGGTCGATGACATCACAATCCCGTCCAAGAAAGGAAAGGGAGAGCTGAGAAGGGTGACCGAAGTTTTCGATTGCTGGTTCGAATCTGGCTCCATGCCTTACGCACAGCAACACTATCCGTTTGAAGTAAGTTATAAATGTCAATGTACTTTTATTTAAAGTAATAACTTAAGTTTCTTGGTTCAAAAAATAAGTAAGTAATAATAAATGAAATATTTATACTTGATTTAAAATAAATTATTGTTAAACTTAATTTTTTGTTCACAGAACAAAGACACGTTTGAATCCAACTTTCCTGCTGACTTCATTGCTGAAGGCATCGATCAGACGCGAGGTTGGTTCTACACTCTGTTGGTCATCTCCACCCTCATCTTCGACAAGCCTCCGTTCAAAAACCTCATTGTGAACGGTCTTGTGCTGGCTGAGTGAGTAGTTTATTTCTACTAAGTTTATTTTTATAAGTATTGTAGTGTTTTGATAGATGTTTATGTTTAATTTATTTTTATTTTACCTAAAAAATCAAGTGAAGCTTGATATATTAGCACTAATACTTTTAACGTTGATATTTGCTTCCACTTTTAAGACTTTTAATATGTTGATGTATATTTATGACAACAATATGTGTTTGCAGAGATGGGCAAAAAATGTCCAAGAGCAAGAAGAACTACCCAGATCCCATGGGAGTCATTAACAGTTATGGTTCTGATGCATTGAGATTGTACCTGGTAAATTCTCCTGTCGTGAGAGGTGAAGATCTGAGGTTCAAGGTAAGTTTAAGTTCTATTGAAAATGTTAAAATGAAAAGTAAATACGGTATCAAAATAATTCAGCGCTTTTTAACAGTAGCTTGAAATGTTTATTGAAATATTTAATCTTAAAGTTAAGATTATTATTGAAAAACTTATCATTTCCATCCTTTACGATTTCTGTAAACAGTATCAATCTCAAGTAATTTAATTACTTGTAGAAATAGATTTGAATAGCTAAAAATTTTTGCTTTTATATAAATGTTTACTAATTCATTTTATTTAATAGGAAAAGGGTGTCGCAGATATCATCAAAAACGTTTTCCTTCCTTGGTACAATGCTTACAGATTCCTAATCCAAAATGTTCTCAGGTAATAATAGTTTGCATTTGTTAACCTCAAACTGTTATATAAAACACTCAAAAAATTTTATAGTATGTTTTTAACATACAAACTTTTGTAAAACGCGTTGCTTTTTGTTAATAATTTTAGTAATCATTTACCCTTGGTTATTTATAAACTTAAATATAAGGAAAGGATACTAAACATTTCTATGGCTAAAAATAATTCTATCTTTTAAAAATTTATATTTATTAGTTTTTAGCTTTGTTGTTATGTATAACTATAACCTTTTGTCGGGTTGTAAATGTTTTTTTGAATTTGTTTTACACCATAGTTAAACAAGGATTTTTTTTCAAAAAAATATTTTTTTTAATAACTAGATTTGAAAAAGAAACTGGTACAAATTTGGAATTCAGCGATGAAGATAAATTTGATGTAGAAAATGTCATGGATAAATGGATTCTCTCCTATACCCAGTCACTTGTACAATTTGTACAGCAAGAAATGAAAGGTTTTTATTTATTATTGACATTTAAAAAAAAAAATTTGAAATGTTTATTTAACTTTTAAATTTATATACAATCGATTGTAACTAAAAACTAACTAAATGCTCTTTAGATAACTTAACTAAATACGTCGAATAGTGTTCTTTAAAGGCTGGTAAAATAGTTTTTTTTATTGTAAACCAATATTTTCAGCATACAAGTTGTACACCGTGACACCAAAGCTGGTGAAGTTCATTGAAACACTCACCAACTGGTACGTGAGAATGAACAGAAACAGGTTCAAGTCTAACAGCAAGGACGGAAAAGACGCCCTCCAAGTCCTTTTCACTGTTGTGTTCACCATGTGCAAATTGATGGTTTGTTTTCAAGAGTCATAATATCTTGTAAAAAACTATTTTTAATTATTAAACACTTTACAAGAGCATTGCAAATAACTATAATGTTTACTCTTTTTCAAACGAATTTTTAACATGTAAAACTTGTTATGTTTTTTTGTAGTGCTTATGACTATTGACTTATACTTTTTGTACTTGTAAAAACCTAATGATGCTTTTTTAAATAAGACGGTTCAATTTTTTTATTCAGGCTCCATTTACGCCGTTCCTGACTGAGCACATGTACCAAAACTTGAAGAGCATGATGCCTTCTTACAAGGACAACAAAGACAAACAGTCCGTTCACTACCTCATGCAACCGGAGTCCAACAAGGACCTGCTCAATGAGCAAGTTGAAAAATCCATGGAAGCCATGCAGAGTATCGTTGAGCTTGCCAGGTACATTCGCGACAACAAAAATCTTCCTTTGAAGGTAAATTTATTATCATGTTTATACTTTTAAGTTTTAAGTTTCACAGTAATTATTGAATTTAATTTACCATTATAATATGTTAAAATATTATAGTACGCATTGTACAGAATAAACTTAAATCTTCCACTGAAGGTAAATTTGTTACCATTTTTGTTTTCAAGTTTAACTACCTACTAAATAAATATCACACTGAGTTGAACTCTTAACAAAATATAACCGTGAAAATTTTTATAAGCTTTATACAGAACAAGCTTTACTATACAATATACGAAAATATACTTTTGGTTTTAGTACAATTAGGCCTTAAAAAATAAACTCCTCTTACTTGGTATATAATAAGTTACACAGTAAAAACATAAATAAAATCCCAAATAAACAAATTTGCAATTTTTAGTACCCAGCTCCCGAACTGGTCATTATTCACAAAGACGAAGATTATTTGAAGCGTGTGGAATCATTGAAGGAGTATGTGCAAGAAGAAGTAAACGTGAAGGAAGTCACCTTCACTAGTGACAAGACCAAGTATGGAGCTAAAGTGAGGGCAGAACCTGATCATTTGCTGCTCGGTAAACGACTCGGAAAAGTGATGAAAAAGAGTAAGTTAATAATAAAAATAAGGAAATAATAAATAATGTTACTACTTCAGACTAATTTATGCTACTTTAATGTTTTTTGCTTTTTACAACCATACCGATCTTTTCAACTTTGGTGTTTGTTGCAAAAACAAGTATAGAGTTCAAATACTTGTAGAAGTGATCTAAACTTGTGGTTTTTACAGGCGATTTTAACAACTTGAAGAAGAAAATCAAGGAAATGACTTCGGAAGAATGCGAAGAAGCCTTGGAAAAAGGAAAATGCGTCGTCGAAGGTCAAGAAGTAAAGAAGGAAGAACTCAGATTCATGTACTACTTGGACAATGACAACAATACCGATAACAAGTTTGTGTGCTTTTGAGATTATAATATTAATAATAAGAATAAAGTGATAATATACATAAGTACTAGTTCAACTTTGGTATTAATATATTAACTTAGCAATTTATTATTGTATGTATACTTGATAGACATTCAAATTTCTACAGGTACGAGGCCAAATCGGACAACAAAGTTTTGGTTTTGCTCGACTTCAAGCTGACCAACGAGATGGTCGAGGAGGGGCTGAGCAGAGAGGTCGTCAACAGGGTGCAGAAGCTGAGGAAGAAGGCGTCCCTGGTGGCAACAGACGAGGCGACGGTCTACTACGAGTTTGTTGACGAAACTGGCTTCAACAACGAGCTGATGGAGAAAGTCGTTCACAACAACGAAGAGAAGATATCTCAGCAAACCAAGAGTGGTGTGAAGCAAATGCCAGCAGATGAGTCTGTTGAGGCTGTCACTCATGAAGTCAGCGACATTAAATTTGCTGTAAGTTGTTTCAAGTAAATAAGCGTAAAAAAAATTATACTTACATTTTAGTTTTATAGTTAAAAGAGAATTACACTGCATAACACCAAATGTTGTATGAATCAAAGTACAAGTTTAAAATAAGAAAACAGTTCAAACAGCTCCTGTAGTTAAAAGATAAAATTACATAAGTAATATTAACTGAAAGTTTACAATTACATAATTGGGCATACTTTTTATATAGAAAAATAATTACATAATTCAATAAAATATTTAATACTAATACCTAACAGCACAACAATGCCGATGTCAAGGCACGACTGAAGTTGACTCTTGCAATGGGAAAAATGTATTTGGAAGAATGCGAAGAAACTCCAGCTTCGCAACAATAAATGGTTATTTGCCTGTTTATATTAGCTGATTAGTTACAGTTTCTTAAAACTGAGTTTTTTAATTAAAAGAATTTTAAAGTTGTAACTTACTTATTTAAAAATGTCTAAATAGAAAAAATTATTTTTAAGTAAAGAATACTCATTTTAATCAACAACGTTAATTATTATAAACGTTCTTTATAGAACAATAAAAATAGTTTACTACCAAACGTTTTACCATTTAACTTTTTATTATGTTTTAACACAGCACCTCAATATTTCAACAGAAGTCGTAGCTGCTGATTGAAAACGAAGCAAAACAGTTTACTGCCTTTATATTTGCTTCACATCCAAATTGACATTCCTATAAGAGGATCTGTTTTTATATATAGCTAATAGTTGTAGGATAATTTTTATAAGTACTGTTTGTTTCTTGTTTTCGGATGAATTTTTCACGTTTTTTTAACGTCATTGATTTATTAATGAACTTGTTATTATGTGAATATTTTTATTCGTTTTACGTAATAAACTATTAAGTTGTAAATAATTTCTTTTGTTTTTAACATTAGCAAACTTATCGAGGAAAAGTTTTCCCCTGTATACAAAAATATTGACTTATAAGTGAAAAGATTTTCTATTTTAGAGTATAGCTCTGTTGTGTTTTATTTTCCTAAAATAGTTAATAATATGCATTTTAAATTTTAGCATACTCAAAATTAGTAAATATTAACAATTTTTTTTGTTAATGAAATTTAAAGTAGATAGTCTGGTATACTGATAAGACTTAGTTTTAATTTAAGGTTTTAGAATATCAACTTCATTGAAACGTCCTAAGAATGAAATATAAAAACAGCAAAATATTTATTAGTTTTTTCGATAAGTAAACTTCTGGCATGTTAGCAAAAGGTGGAAAGTTTTGATTACTAAACCTAAATATTGCTTTCTGTGATAAAGAAATATTACAGATTGTTACCATTAAACAGTGTTTCCATCGATTCAACAGTGCTTCGTTTAACTAATTAAATTATTCCTATACTGAATATAAATTTTAAAACTAATGTTTATAATAAACACATAGTATTGACTTCTAATATTAAGTCATACTATTGGTATACTTTCAGAAAGACTTGGTATTTTTACTTTTAAAAAATATAGTACATTGTAAGCACCTTAACACTATTTTAATTGTTTTCCTTCATTAGTGAAATTCATCTAGGAAAATAGGCATTACTATATATTTAGAAACTACAAACAAATAGTGTACAAGTTAAAAAAGTATTAAAGCTTAAAAATAAATGCCTGACAATTTTTTGAAAAGAGTTAAAATAAAGTACATTTTGATGCAAATTTGTTTATAGCGTAATTAAAAGTTTTTCGAGGTAGTAAAAAGCTCATTAAAGTATTTTTATGATCTTGTAAATGCTTAACACAGTGTAGTTTCTTATTTTGCTGTTCTAATTGTGAGATAACTTAAAATTTGTTATCATTGAAACTATAACATGTACAAAACTTTTTTATACTTCAATGCCTTGTACAAAAAGTTTTGCAATACCCTCTACCCAGCTGTTTTATGAGTTGGAAACCTAAAAGTATTATAGGTAGTTAAAAGTATTTTATGACTTAAATTAACAAAAGTACTACTTTGTCTCCTTTTTTAAAAATAGGTAAACTGTATGTAAGTTAGTCGAAAAAAACTAAGTTAACGAAACAGTAATAGTTTTTTTTTATTGCTTCAAACTAAGTACTTCTATTTTGATGATCATCTTGCTGAAAATACGAAAGATATAAAAGAAGGAAATAAAATGTCACCAGAAGATCTCGTTAATTGTAAAATATGCACTTCAGGGTTTAGTTTTACCCAGTATTGCTGATATGTTGTGTTTTTTTTTTTATCTCAGAATTTAAGTTTACTTCCATTTATTGCTTGTTTTTTTTTGTCATTTAGCGTCAACAGTTACCTAGATGCTTATTGTGCATTATTGCTCACTATAAGTAAATGTCAACTAGCATTTTTTTTTGTCACTCTTTGTTTTTAGTTAAAATATAAATAATATAAAATGTAGCATTAGTAAATTAAAAAAAAATTTTTAACATAAGTAACAACATTGATTTTATAAACTAAAATAATTTAAACCCTTTAATATTTTTAAATAGTAAGACATTTCTGCTCCAGTTCAAAACTGTAAAACTAGCAGATTTTTTTAAATGTCTTGATTGAAGTACGTTTAAAAACTTTCTATTTGTAAAAGGTAGTAAAATTAACTACTTAAATAACAATTTCAAATAATTCGTATTTTAGATTATAATCTAAGCGAGAAAAATACAAATGACTCAAAGGATTTTATATTCCTTTATCTACGCTCAATTAAATTTTAATTTACAATTTTAATTTAAATTTTTTTTATTTTAACTTAAAAAGCCTAATAATATAATTAAAAGCCTAAGCTTATTAAATGGAGTCGAAAGGATAATAAAATCTAAACTTAAACTCTTACAAAAGACTTAAAAAAATAAAATCAATCAACTATTTTTGTCTTAAAATTAAGTATGGGATAATAAAAATCACTTTACTTTTTTTTTAGTATCACATCTTACTTCGTTTTCCGCATACACATTCAAAGTTTATTGTTTCTATCTAGTTGTCTCTAAAATACACTACAATGAAGCTTTGACCAATTTAAAAAATTGCAAAAGCTAGAGTTTTCTTAGCTGCATTTAGCATGATAGTACTTTAAATTATTATTTTTTAAATAGTATTCTGCTTTAAGATTTAAAGCGAGTATAAATAAGCTCAGGCACTAACATATTTCAGGTTTTAGTGCAGTAAGTAAGAATGTAGTGTTGGTATGTCTATCAAAATCAAAAAGAAATCGATGCTCATTAGTATGATAGAAGGACCTAGCGTATGAAATGACCTTTTGGTCATCGAGTTACAAAACACTTGATAGATAAATTAACCGTAAGAAACTATTTACAATATTTTTGAATTTACTAAAACGTAAAACTTTTGAGCCTACGACGATAGTGGTTCTTACTTAGTAGGTTTTACTCAAATAATATTAATCTAAAACAAAAACTATAGAAAAACAATTGTACTTTATGTAATGTGTATAAAAACCTTTATTAGCTTTTGTAAAAATACATACTTTCATAAAAAAAAACTTTTTCTAGAAATATAAAGTTTTACATGTCTTTATAAAAACAAAAAAAAAACATTAAAACTGGCATATTTGTCAATACTGTTTTGTTGGTTTTTTTTTTAATGTTTTAATAATTGTTTTTTTTAATGTTTTTTTATTTGCTGTTTTAACATAAATTTATCTGACCCGTAACTGAATATTGTTATAAGAAAAAAATTAGAAATGATATTGAAAAAAAAGTCAGTAGTATAAAATATTTTTTTATTTTGGTTTCATAATCATATTGTCTAAATTTGGTTGTTTAATAGACTTAAATCTTTTTTCATGTTTAACTTTACAAAAGTAAAACTTCCAGCGAAAGTCTAACAAATCTAACAAATCCATTATATTAAGTATCAAAGATTTCCTTTTTTTGAAGTTTTGAAATCGTCTTCATTGAACTACAATGTTTTTCCATTGTAATTTACACAGTTTTTGTTTCTGCTTACACCTGATGAGCAAAACTCTGTAACAAAAGAACATTTGTAGTATGCAATAAGTCAAGCTGGACATTGCTGAATTTTTAAAAAAATAGTTTAATTTTCATTAAGACTAAAACTAGTCTATTTACAGTTTTTACTCTTTTATCATTATTGAATATTGTATTAAAAAAATGGTAGGAAGTTTAATCGCAGAAGATACATTTGGTGGTTTTCCCAATGAGCCCAATTTATAACCGAAAGGTTCTTCGATCACTAGGTCCTAGAACCAAATATTTTAAGCCTCGTTCTTTTTTTCGTTCAAAAAGCTATAAAAAAAGACATCGGTTTTATTTCTAAACCTGTCAATGACTTCTTTAAAAAAAAAACTTAAGATAGTTTACATTTCCTTCTTCAATCAAAATTAGTAAGTAAATTGCTTATGTTTTGTAAATAGTTAAAAAAAAGTACCACTGCTAACTTACTAAACCTTTTACAGTCTGGTTCTTACTCAAAAAATTTTTTGTTAAAACTTTAGAAATGTACATTATGATAAAAATAAAATGTCTTAAAGACACTGTTTGCGCCTAATAGCTCCATTTCGATAGAAAAATAAACTATTTGGCTGTGGCAAGCGCCTGTATTAAAACTAAAAAGCATAAGTATTCAAATTTATATGAAGGTTTGATCTTTAATGCTCATTGATCGGATCTTTTTCCTTGGACAGCTGTTTCTTCTTCGAAACGGACGTCGGTGCCACTTCTACACGACAAGACACATTCCACTTAAGACAAAAAGTACTTAAAATACTATGATATTTTTTTAATTGCCGTAAACATCAGTCGAGTATAGTTAGGTTTTGCAACAACTTGGTAGATTTTAGTTTTGGGTGATCTTTGTTTGTTATTTTATGTAATTTTATAAATTCAATGAATAGTCTTTAATAGTTGTTATTGGTTGATTCTGCTGGTTTTAAAACTATTTCGTTCACTTGCAATCATTTTAACAACAACCTGTACAACACGTTTCAGCAAATTACCATCTATATATTTTGATGCATAAATACAATATGTTTGGTAACATTTTAAATAGCACCATATTTTAAATTAACTTTTAGAGTAACATAAATCGTAATATGCCTATCTAATGTTATTCGTTAATACAAAACGAAAGTTTAGATATTGTTATTAATAAGTATTCAAACATGACAAAGATGTCGATTTCATATTATAAAACATTTTATGACTAATTGAAGGACACTAGTCTATTTAGGGAGGGTCAAATATGCTCGAATAGACTTTTGCACCAAGACACACTTTCACAAAAAAAATTTTGCTCAAAGAGTCAATTTTGCACGAGAATTATAAAAAGATACATAAAATAAAAATAAGTTATCCAAGGAAAAGTCTCACCTGCAATAAAAAAAAAATTTACCATTTAATACTAACTTAATTTCCAATATGTTCAACTTATAAACGTAAACTTTATCAAACTTAATTTTTTTTTTTTCAGATTTTATCTATGGTTAACCGACAGCTTTCTAATAAAATCTACAATCGTAACATATACTACGTAATTTTTTAGTTGTTGTTCCGAAGTTATGATTTTTCGTGAACTTCTAATAACATGCAATATCTGAAAGTTAAATAAATTTTAATTTTTTTTTGATAGATATAATTTGCTTAGTTTTGGCCTATTAAAGTGCCGACTAACACTGTGTTATGAATGATTTAACGAATTATTTTCATAATTATCCATTTTTACTGACGAGCTGTTTGAGCGAAACCACTTTTATACAAAAAGTATCATATCTTCTAATACAGCATAAACAGTTACATCTCAGGCAGATGGTAGAATACATGATAATAATTTAATTTTTAGTTTATTTTGCCTAAATTGCCAACTTCCAGGTTTTGTGACCACCCTGTACTTTTATTAGATATTAGTTTTTTTTTCTCTTGAATTGTACTTTATGTTGATAAAAAAACTATTTGTTGGAAGATTTTCTTTGATAAAACAAACTTAGATTGATTCTTTATAAGACTATTGTCATTTTCATTCTTTAGCATAAGTTCATTATTTTTTAAACGAATTAATTTAAAGTTGGAACGGATTAAACTTTAAAATACAATTTACAAGTATAAAAACTGGTTAAATTTCTAAAGTGCTCTACAAAACTTTTTGAAATGCTATGATGTAAAAACTACTTGAGCAGTTTTTTATACTAAAAAAACATTTTGCACAAAGAAAAAGGTTACTGAAAGACAATAAGTAAACATTTAAGAATTATAAATACATCAATTTACAATAAATTAAAACTATTATTGTTTGAAAACAAAGTCAAAGTATTATGAATTTAGTAATGGATCAAACTTAATTTGATTTTTGAACCACTGTATAAATGTTTACACCCTTGTAATAATTTTAATAAATATTACTTAAATCTTATATTTACTACAGTTATTTTAATATATCTTGATAAGAGGGTTAAAGTTACACAGTCTCTATATTATAGTTATTAAAGGCTTTTATATTTAAACTAATGTGTATGTGAAATAAACACATAACAGTTACTGTAATGACTTGGAAATTAAAATTATTAGAAGGTTAAAGCGCAATAATTATATATTTTTGTAGATCGAAAAACTAAAAATACAACATAATTTTATTATTTAATTAAAGTACAAAACTGTATCTACAAAGTTTATTGTAACAAAGAAACTTTCATTTAGATTTTTATACAAAGTAGTTCATACTTATACTTCATATAAGTTAGGTTATGTTTAAATTATTTTAGTGTAACGTTTTAAAAAGTTTTATTGCAAAGAGCTATTCTTAATTTCACAAGAAAATAACATACAGAAGGAAACTTCTAAAAGGTTACTGTTCATTAATCAAAACATTTTAACAATATAATTTTATTTGTAAAATCTAAACCTACTGTACAATCAACTCAATCAATATTCTGAAAAACTAAGAACTGTTATACAAGATATTAACAACTTTAAGTTTGAATTAAAAAAGAACAGTTAGTATAAAAAACCTACATCACAAGTTTTAAATAACTCTTTATACATCAATCTTTTATTTAAAGCAATTTTTTCTAAACTTTATTTGCTATTAAAAGAAACTTAAAAAATTATTAAAGTTATTTATTATTACTTCTGTTATTACAGTGCACCATAAAATATCTTTCAAACTTCCTTAAACACATTTAAAAAACCTTTAGCACTGAAAAACTCAAGACTTGAGTCCGAAAGATCGTTTTAATACTACAAAACCACAACAAAATCCAACGGTCAACTTTCTAATTGATGTCGGGCGACTCGTTGATGAACTCCCTGATCTTGAAGAGCAGCTCCTTCTTGATCGTGTCACTCACGCTCCTCCTCGCGTTGGGCGTCAGCTCCCTCACCAGGTCCTCCACGCTGACGTTCTCCACCCCCGACTGCTGCGATATGAGCTGCTTGCACTGCATCCGCAGCTCGTCCCGCCACCCCGACCTCTCCAGCTTCTCCCGCAGCAGCTGCTTGAGCCGGTCCCTCTCCCCGCTCTTGATCAGCGCCTCCTCGATCTGCGACTTCATGTCTTCCATATTTGTGTCAGAAAAACGTTATGCTCCTGGAACAGCTTTGTTTAAAGTATAATTGGTTTAATTTTCTAACGTTAAATTTCTTTTTAAAATATAAAAAAAAAAATTAATATTTTTTTATATATACCTGAAACATATACTCTACTCTAAATATTATTTTTTATACTTGTGGAAGAGATTTGTCAAAATTAGACTGAGTTTATTTTTGGAAGTTAGTTTAAAAGTATTGGAACTTTTAAAAGTTTTATTTTACACTTTGAAACAGGCATTACTCAAACAATTTTATCTCATATTCTTATATTTTTGTCATTTTTATTATTTAGTGCATTTTATTTAATAGTGGATTTCAAAAAGTTATAGAATAAAGTTGCAATTAAATTTTAAGAAACAATACTCACATTTACTATCTACCCTTTTAAAATCCTTTGAGGTTTAACCATAACCAGAAAGACATAAGGGCTTAAAAAAACCATCAGGCAATAAGGGGTCATATTGATAAAAATGCCACTGGGAGACTAAAAAGTAAACCACAATGACACAGCTTAAGTTTTAAAGTCACAGAAAGTAGGTGACAAAGTTTATATCAAATAAGTAATGTTAGGGTATTGTCCCAAATTTTAAAAAGAAGAGACAAAAATTTTGTTTAAAAATTCAAAATAGAACTGACAAATCTTTAATTTCACAAAATAAAATTATAACTGACAAATTTTTAGTTCATAAAGTTAAATTAGAACTAACAAAAGATTAGTACATAAAGTCACAAATTATTGGCAAACTATAAGCCCAAATCACAACTTATTGACAAATTATAAGCCCAAATCAAATATTATTGGCAAACTATAAGCCAAAATAAAAATACTATTGGCTAACTTAAGTCCAAATAAGTAACAAAATTTTTGGCAAATACAACCCCAAGTAAATAAAAAAAGGTTTTAAACCATTTCAAGACACATTGAGTGGAATTAAAGTGGAAAGCTCTTAAATCTTGATGACATATATGAAAAAGAAAAAGTCTACTGTAAAACTAAGACCACAAAGACCAATAAATATGCTGAAACATTTTAGGAGTTTGATTTATAGGGACTATCTATGACTTTTGAGTGATTTTTTGTGCTTTTATTATTTATCTGTTTTTCAAATGCTGCAATCTTTATAGTAGGTTGCTCTGGTTTTTCTGTTCAAAATATAGTTTTAATTGTTTGCTAACAAAAGATCCTAGTGAAGTAACTTCACTGGAATATAAATAAAAAAAAATTATACAGTAATCTTCCTTTATTCTACCAACATATGTTTCTGTGTGTCAACGAATCAACACACTTCAACTGGGTTCTGTAAAAAATAACTACTGTAATGAGAGAATAGAAGCATAGAATAAAGTAGGTGTGTACATGTTTTTATTAAAATAAGATATTTTCTACAGATAATAGTTATTAATAGGTAAAATACTTAATATTAAATTTGACTGTTATAAAACTATATAATATTTATGATTATAAATTCTAAAATAAGTAACGTAAGCTAAATTACACAACAAAACAACATACTATAATATAAACAAACGACTCACGTTAATGATTACATAAAAACTAAATTAATGATCTTTGCAATACAAATTAAATAGTTTAAATAACCTCGTTTACATTGTGACGTAATTATTAGTTGCAATGAATGTATTTTTCATTAGTTAACGACAATAAATTTTGAATCAGTTATCTTTCTTATTAACGTTAGTTGTTTGTTTATATTATAATTTGTTGCTTTGTTGTGTAATTTAGCTTACTTTACTTATTTTAGACTTTATAATCATAAATATTGTATAGTTTTATAACAGTCGGATTTAATATTAAGTATATTACCTATTAATAACTATTATCTGTAGAAAATATCTTATTTTAATGAAAACATGTACACACCTACTTTATTCTATGCTTCTATTCTCTGATTACAGTAATTTTTTTTTACAGAACCCAGTTGAAGTGTGTTGATTCGTTGACACACAGAAACATATGTTGGTAGAATAAAGGAAGATTACTGTATAATTTGTTTTTATTTTTATAAAATATTTTTCTGGTTTTTAAAAATACAATTTTCTTTTAGAACTAAAAGACCATTTCTTAAAAATTGTTAAGTTATGTTATTACCTAATTTACCTTTAAAAAAATTTTTCTAAAAACCACAATAATAGTTTTGAGACCAATTTAAACTCTAATAAATGTTTTTTTTTTCTTGTTTAAAAAGGAAGAGCATTGTTTATTTTCCAACAAAAAAGCAGAGGAGGAGTAGAGTGAAGATTCTCTTTCAAAAGTGGAAGGAGATGAAGTGTAACGATACATCAAGTTGTATTTGAAACCACTTTGTGTTCAAGGGAAAATCCAAGGATGAGACGCGTCCAAATACTAATACAAGTCTGATAGAGTTTAGATAAGAAGAAAATGAAGAGCAGTCACAAGTTTACTGATGTAAGTTTGCATTCCCATATAAACTCTCATCAGTTGGAGCAGGTATTTTTAGACCACCTTGCTGCTGCTAACAGTAGTTCAAGTAGACATTTGTGTTATTTGTATTTTAGTGTAAAATTACTTTTTTTTTTAATGTTATTTCTTATAAGCAGTCTTTTGATTTTAATTTTAAGTAGCTAAATGTAATATTACGTTATACGTTCTTACATATGTTTCTCTGAGAATAAAAAGTGTAACAGCTTTGACCACATAAGTATTTTTTTTCTAAAGCTCAACTTCTTTATATATTTATTGTGGCTTATAGTTTAGTTTTAAAGTACACTATAACCATACCTACAATTCCAGGGAACGGGTCAGAAAATCACGGGTGACACTTTAGCACGGAGTGACACTTTAGCATGGTGTAACAATTTAGCACAGTGTGACACTTTAGCACAGAGTGACACTTCATTTTTTAGCACAGAAATAATTTTGCATTTTTTATTTGCTTAAATCACATTATGTACTGTATTGTTTAAAAATCTAAAAATGCAACATGAAAACTAAAAGTTAACAAGCGTTAAATGAGTTACAAGTTTAAGCTTTATTTAAAACTGAAACAAATATAATTTAAAAACTTTGTTAACTTGTTTTACTATTTAATTTTAGATGAAAATATTTTGATACTTTTACTTCAAGTTTTTGCATTGAAACTATTCTTATAAATCTAGCAATAAATACAGGCTCTAGGATTGTTAATTCCGTTTTCAAATGCTTCAACTATTTTTAGTACATCTAAATTTAAGCGTAAGTTTTAAATAAAAAAGTAGTTATATAAAGATTAGAAACTTTCTTATTTCATTTTAAGCCCATAGTAAAAACTTTATTTATATTTTGTTTCAAGACAATATTTTGAAAAGCATTAGAACTAGTTTTCACAATCATTTGTTTGTTAAGTTAATTATTTTAGATTTTTAAACCTTATTAAAACTATTTATTATTTAAAATTATTATGTGCAAAAATGTTACTCTGTGCTGAAGTGGCATTCCGTGCTAAAGTGTTACTCTGTGCTAAAGTGACGCCACGCTATAGTGTCACCCTGTGCTAAAATGACTCTGTGCTTTTCTGACACCTACCCACAATTCCATGTGCGTTACACAATAATAATCACAAAATTTTGAAGAATTTTCAAGTTTAGTTTGAAAAAATTCAGAGATTTTTTTACTAAAATTTTGATTTTTTTTATTTAAGTTTTAGTTTGCGCCTCCCATAAGGAACCTATTGTTGCCTCCAATTTTGACCAGCTATATCTAAAAAATTATTTTGAATTTTTTCAAATCTGTAAAGAGCATCTTGTAGTTAATAAAATCTTTACAAAATAAGATCAAATTGTGAAAAAGGTGTTTTAACTCCCCCTATGCCCTTAAATATATGCTTGGCCTGATAGTGCTGATTTTTTTTTAATCAAATAATAATGAGACATGTTTGTGATATTCCTACTCCAATATTAACAATCCCCTTGTTTATAAAGACTGATTTGCTAAAAATTAAGGTGTTTGATTGGCAGATCACCTCAACGTACTTTGGCCAATTTTTATTTTGACTACAGTTGGTTTAGGCTTGTTTTGTTCATTTTCCTAGCACAAGAATTTCAAAGAAATGTAATTTGTAATTTTTAAAACTTAACCAAGAACTGGCCAGTATTCCTTTAGGTATTTGGGTCCTCAGTTTCCCTCTTTATCCCAAACAACCTAAAATTCTTGAAAATGTTCATAAAAAATGTTATTATAAGAAACTTTCATTAAATTGCTATATGAAATGAATTTGAAACTATTTTAAGTACTCTGATAAGTTTTTAATACTACTACAATATTAAGTTTAGTAGTGATCTACAGAATCCATAAAATTAGGATCAGGCCAGATCTGAAACTTTTTTTAAAATTAGGATCCGACCGGATTCTTTGTTAACTTCAAAATTTCCTCTAATATCTATTATCTGCTTCAAAACTCCCCTCATGTATGCCTAACCCTAAAACCTTTTTTTTGCTCTTCATCATAAACTTCATCATTCACTGATCTAGAATTTTTTTAGCAATAAAACAATTAAATTAAAGTAAATTTATTAATCTACCAGATCCATAATTTTAAGACATAACATTATCAAGTCCGGTAGATCACTACCAGATTATTTTAAGGTTAATAATTGATTCTTTGGTATATCCCTTACTATACAATAACATGCTTATATTTCTAATAAAATTCATGGTCAAAACATAATTATATTTTATCAAGAGATGCTGATTATGGGTTCATTTTTGTAGATATGATGCATAGGTAATTCTTAGTGTTATTTTTCAGCTGCAGCTTGAACAAACATTTGCTCAAGGATTTGAGTTTCAGAATTCTCTCACACTTAGTTGTTTTTGATGTTACTAGTTTGACTATGTGAGTGTCAGTCAAATGACAAGCTACAAATGGATTTTATTTATTTCTTTTTTATTTGATTGTTAAATAATTGAACTTTAAAGGGCAGTTAAATTTACATAAGACATAGTTTAGTTTTCAAAACTTATAATGGAGAGGGAATAAATCATCAAAGGATATCTGTATTGAAGTTTATAAACATTAACAGCTATAAAAATGTGGTTTTAATGTTCAATTATTAAATAACATAAAACTATAATTATTTATTGATTTCCTTAAGAGTACCTTTATGACATAGACAGGGTTGTCAAAGGCTTTTTGATAAATATTTTGAAAGTACAAGTATTTTTGTCTATTTTTTGTATAAAATTAGATTTAGGTAAACTCCTCACTTAAAAAGATAAAATATCAAAATGATACTGTAGTGTTATCTTAAATGTGTTTTATAATAAAAAAATATATAAATAACAGAAAAAAGTTATTGTTAATGTTTAATTTTTTGTATTGAAAGAATTTACTTTATTTTTAATATAAAAATTGCTTAAAATTTTAGGTTTTTCAGATTATTAAGTGATTTTTGTTCAAAATTCAAGTTTTTTTACTAATTTTCTCAAATTCAAGGGTTTTTCAAGTCTAAATTGTCAAATTTCAGGTTAATCCAGGTTAAAAATTAAAGGCTGACATACATAACACATTGTCATAAAAAAAACTGTTATTAAAATTGTAATTAATACTCTTTTTTGCAATTATGTTTTGATTGAAAGTGTACCAAGTTATTTTGAAAACAAATTAAAGAGGATCTTTGACTAAACTCCAACTCAATGTAAAGATCAGACAAAATTTTTAAAAAACATAAAGAAAATTATTTTAAATTATTTTAATGGTGTTTTTGCAGAACTTGCAAATTAGTTTTATCAATGTAAGAAAATTTGTTTAATTGCTTGAGTGAGCACGAGGAAACAAAAGTTTTACATTCAAAACAGAGTAAATATTAACTCAGTACTAAGTAAAATAATCGTAACACAACTTGTAAAAGTTAAAATCTTGTGTCAATAAAAAGCTACACTTACTACTACAAGATTTAAAAACTGTAAAAAAACATAGTTTGAATAAAAATTTCAAATTGTGTCTACAAATTTGACAAGAGATTATGGATGGTGTGCAATATTAAAGTAATGATATTTTACTACTCTTTGTTGTTTTAGTTTTGATCAGTTTAAAACTGTTTTTTCTTAATGAAATTACAGATCGAATTAAGTCTGGCTTATTCTCCTAAATATATTTTGAAAGTAGACCCGATATAAACTACGTTCTAACACATATAGCATTTTTAAAACTTATAGTTTTTACTTTGGTTTGTCAAGAATAGACATTTGATAGAAAACTTGGTGAAAAGCACTTTTTATAGTGTTAAAAATCTCCAGCAGTATAACTAAATTTTATTAAGATTTTAGTATAGATCCTACTGCCAGAAGTTTTTATCACTATATATAATGCTTTTTACCAAGTTTGCTTGATGGTGTTTAAGTTTGAGAAACTAAACTACAACATTTACAACAGTTTGATTTATGCGATACTCAAATTATGGCAATTATAGCGGTTTAAATTGCAAAATATATTAGTGATGGCTTAAAATACTAGGTCAAATGTCTTTCTGCTGCAATAAACAGACATTTAATGCTTGTAGCACTTGTTAGATAAATATTTTAAATTTAAAGCTATTACAAGTGATAAAATTGCAGCTTCTTAAAAACTTAGTTTGTCCTAAAATAATTAGACACAGACCTTTTCTAACAGACAAGGTTTTTTTTTAATTTACACATGTCTTTTATTTTGAACAACTGCTTTTAAACTATAGTGCGAACTGCGAACCCTGTTTGGTAGCCATAAACAATTCAAATAGATAAAGATTATTGTACTGTTATAGTTTTTTTTTTGTTTAGTTTTACTTTATGATTCCGGTATCTTAAGTTTTGTGGGTTGTGGTAGTTAATATTAAGTATAAATTTGTCTATTAACGTGAAATTTGATGACCAAGATTTTTTTTTTTGCATTAAATCAGGAATGACGCATGATGACGTCGTCAAAGGGATGCGGAACAACTTAAACTTCTTCTTATACTAGTGTGTTTTCAACTTTATTTGTGTAAGTATTTTAAAAAAGAACAAAAAGCTGAAAACATATATGTAAGTGGTATAACTGTATTTAAAATATTTTGTTTTGCTCCGAACCCCTATGACGACGTCATAAGACGCCACCACCGCTACTTTAACCATATCTACAAGCGTTGATTTTAATTCTTGTATTAGTTTTATTATATGTTGTTTAAGGGTGTGATAAACTACCTTTAAAACTTTAGATTTTAAAATATAATTGTTTGCTTAACTTAACGTTAACAGTATTTGTTATTGGATATGATTTTGATCTAGTGTTAATTAATTAAATAAGTTAAGTTAATTTTGTTGAAACAATGATTGTAATCTTATTTGACTAAAGTGAAAAGTGCAATAAAACGTTTGGCTGAGTAATAAAAAACACTTAAATAGTTTCAAAAGCAGTGCTCTTACTATCAAAATAAATCTTAGCCGGCTAAAGTCGGCTTAAAGTGTAATAAAGTATGTATTTAAAAAAATTAACTTGTTTTAAACTGTTATAAACATTAAAGTAAGCTAAATAGTATTCAATCAATTTAAAACTATAAATATTTTCAGAAAATGAATATAAAAATTAGTTTTAAAAGCTTATTAGTGAAAAACTATTAAAGTCTTTTATAAACTAACAAAAATAATCATTTTATCGAGTTATATTTCATGCTATTAGATTCTAAATATAAATAAAAATACTTTTGCAGCATAATCTTATATACTTACCGTGGTTTCAAAAACCATTTAGCTTACTTAAAAAAATAGTTCTAAGTAGTAAAGAAAAGAATAATTGAAAACTTTAGTCTAAATCTTATACAAAAAAGTTACCGCCAATCAAGCTTTATGAAACTTCTTTAAAATTAGTTGCTTTAAACGAAGTGATGTTATTCTTGCCCTTCATATATCTTTTACTTTAAAGTAGAACTAAACCAGTAAATATAAAGGAAAGCAAATCATACTAAACTCGATCATATTATACAGGAATATTTAAAATTTGACTCTTTAAAGTCAGATCAGCCTAAGCTTGATCATTTTTAGTTCGATTATTTAAAACTTTTTATCATTATATGTAAGACAAATAATTATTAAAAGTCAAAAACTCATTCGGAAATTACAATGTAAAACATAGTAAATACAGTGTACATTAACATTTATTTGAATAACCTTCGCAATTTTTGAAACTCAAGCTTTATTGAGAAACGGAGCTGTTTACTAAAAAACACTTAAATTTAAACGACATAAACCACGTAAATCAACAGGTTATACCAAATATGCGATACTTTTGCAAACTTTATTGTGTTTTTAGAAATATTCTTATTCCTTAAGCAAAATTAAAAAAATACTAATTTTATCTATTACGAGTAGAGCATTTAAGTTTATCTTTTGAGATTTCTTGAAACAAATATATATCTATACATAAGTAACTTTTACTTAGGTACATATAAACATTAAGCATAAAATTTACTTTTCCTTCTACGTACAAAGTAAAAACTTCGATTTATACACATTCGTAAATTGTTTTTTAGAATAAAAAACTATGTTAATTTTATTCAAATTAAAAAAAGTAGTTTGCACACTTGAGTTAAAAATTAAGGAGATCATATCATAAGCAGAACAGTTTTTAATTTTTCAATTGGGAGCTTCGCTAAATGTTATAAAAATATGAAGTCATAACATCACTTGATGTAAACACTAGATGTTACAACCTGAATTAACATATTAGCATCAAAATTGTTCTAAACATTGAAAATTAATAGTTTTCTTATTATGCCAGAAGACTTGTGTCAGTATTGTGAAAGATACCAAGGTTCTGTGTTCTGTTTTACTTGCAAAGACCCAGCATCTGAAGGTAATTTAAAATAACTTTAATTTTTACAATTATTAAATTCTTATTACATATTATAGAAATAAACATTTTTAACTAGAAAAAAAAGTAGCTCAATGACAAAAAGATCCTTCTCCATATCTATTGGCCATTGTTCAAGGTGACTATTTTACCTAAAAGCCTGGAACACCAGGAATTTATAAATTTAGTACATTTAAAAACTCAACTGAACTTTTCAACACGTTTTGCATGTAATATAAAACATATTTTGTTCTATAAAAGTTACTATCTATGTAAGTATACATATAATTCAGAGTTTTATATACTATACAATACATGAAAAGGAGCATTATTTTATCTTTACAGTAATTTATACTGTTAAAGACAGTTTTCAAACTTCAAAGAATTTAGAAATATTGTGCTGTTTTTTTGTGAACAAACATTAGAACATACTCTCCCCTCTTCAAAGATAAAAACTATGCAAAAGTTGAGCAAGTTTCATCCTAAGTAATTTCATCTTTTTTTATAGACTAACACTTAAATATTAAAAATTATTTTAGAAATAAAACCTTAGGTAGTTAATTATTTGGAAACACTAACTAAGTCAATTTCTTTAAATTAAAACCAAAAATGGTGGGAAAAATACCAAAGCAATTGTTTTGCTGCAACTAAAAAGTACACCAACAATCAACTGTTAGGTCACTGCTACCAAAGTGAACCCACAATTAGTTGTTACAATACAAATTTAAACTGATAAAATCTCCCTAAGAAACAATGGTAAGCCATTATTGAGAAATACACACTAATATTCAGAAGTTAACTAAATTTTTGTAACAAAGATGTAATAAAGTTTGTTAAGGCCATTGGGGGGGTCAAACATTTTTTTTAACAAAAAATAGCTTTGGCTTTTATATGAAAGCTTTAAGTACAAACTACAAGCCAGTTTTTTAGATTTCAAAAATATCATTTAACTTTTGAGATATTTTATTTTTTGTAAAAAGTTTCCAATACAAGCGTATGGACTGCAAATTTTTTGAGGTCAACTTCTCGGAAATTTAAAAATTCACTAAAAATCTATCTCTTCCTTCATTTTTCAAGCAATCTTCTTCAAATTTTCAGGAAACGTTCCTTATAATTAAAGGAAAAAAGGTTACTTTAGAATTTTAGTAATTTAAAAAAATAAAAATTTTATCACAAAAATTTAAAAAAAAATATTTTTTTTTTATCAAAAATTATATATTTTTACAATTTTTTTTTTTAATTCCAAAGTAACTTTTTTTTTTGTTATTGTATAAAGAATAGGCTGTGAAAGTTTGAAGAAGATGCTTGAAAAATGTAGGAGGAGATAGATTTTAAATGAAGTAGTCTTTTTTCACTGTTTTAGTTTTCCCTTCCCATAGGGAACCTATTATGCGGCCGGACTTTGACTGGTCATATCTCAAAAAATAATTTGAATTTTTTAAATTGATAAAAAGCATGTTGAAGCTTAGAAAAAACTATAAAATCAGATCAATTTGTAAAAAAACATGGTTTACCCCCCCCCCCCCTTATGGCCTTAATATTAATAATAACCTTAAATGATAAAGTTCTATTACTTGTTCAAAAATAGGTATAAAGGAGTTTACTATATAAAAACTTGAAAAAACTTGAAAGAAAATCAGAAAACCTTAAAAAAGAAAAAAAAAAACAGTGGCAACCCTAATAGTTATGAGTGTTCTCTCTTTTGTTTCTTCCTTCATCATAAACAGAACTTAATAATCAAAAAAATTTCCAATTGTATTTAAATTGGTTTGATAAGAATGTTAGTTTTTATAATTTATATGCTTAAGAATTCATATATAAAAAGCAAAATAAATAAATTTAATCTCTTTTACTTTGTCATCTACTGTATCTAAAATTCAAATAATGTTATGCAGTGCTGGAGTTTTTTTTTTTAGGTAAAATTCTTACTAACAGTAGTCTTATTGATCTTAAAAAGTACAAATTTTTAAATTGTTATTAAATTTTTGTTAATTATATGGTGTATTTATTTAGATAATTCTTATAGTTTTAAATGGAGCCATATTTCATGCTTTCTTCTCTAACTATGTTTGGTAATTAATTAATTTTGTACACTTTAATTTACTTAAATCAAAACAGTAAAATTTTGCAAATATTTCATGTAAAGTTAGTAGCTTTTATTTAGTGATTGTGTCAAATTTACCTTAAAATTTCAGGAAGTAAACTCACATGAAAAAAATTACACTTACTTAAATATTGTTACATCAATAGTTTTACCCATACACAACAACAACAACAATGTACAACATATACATACATACAACAACAAATACATACAGCAACTTTTCAAAGACATTTTAAGATTATGGTATATTTTTATGTAGTAATCATATTATTTGTGCAATAAAAAGAAAACATTATGTTAAAATAAGATACAGGTAGCTTTTTAATGTTTTTTAATTTCTTTGTTTTTTAAGTACCTTTACAAAAAATTATTTAGCATTTAGAAATTAAATATGTAACAAAAATTTATCAAAAAAGTAAAGTTAAAGTTTTCATGTGTTATCTAATTCTTTAACTTGCAAAGCTTAATTAGTTTGTTTTTTCAAACTTTAGTAGTTTTTTAAGCTAGGCGTAAGCAAAATGTTATTGTTATCTTAATCTCACATAAAAACTTTCATATGAAAGGCATTAGCGTGCCTACCCAAACCGCATTAAACTGAAGTTAAGGAATAGTTTTTGATAAAATTGATAATTGTAAATACTTTTAAAAACTTAAATTAAATGTACCCCAAAACTATATTACCATTAAACCTAAAATCTATCTTGTAATAGGTAGCTTGGTAATTTATGTAAACATACAGTTGTATAAAGATTGTTTTACCCCACCCTATGCCATTTAATTGTAATTAATTAGTACAACTTTATTAGCCTGTCAGATTTACCAGAAATTTTTTTACGGGCTAGACTTGTTAAAAAATTCTTTTTGGGCCTAGTAATTTTGAAAGATTATTAAATAAAATATTAAACTTATTAAAAGTAAATATGTAATGAAATGATCATTTATTAAAAAATAATAAAAACTTTAAAATTTTGTCACAAAAAAGCTCAACTTCTTTTGTTTTGTATAAATTTTTGAAAACTAAAAATAGACTAAATATTTCTGCTTTAATTTGCTCAATCCTTTGATAGGTGATAAGAGTAATGTCCAAAATACAATAAGTTATGAAGTTTTCAAGTTTGTAAAAAAACACAACAGTGACTTTCAAATACAATAATGTATATCTTAATATTTATTTAAAAACAGCTTACTGTAGAAAAGTTCATAAAAAGCTATATTTTAATTGTTGCTGAACTAATTGGTCTTAAAAAAGTTGACATAATTTTAAATTAATTTAAATTTGATTCATTAACACTTAAATGCACAAAAAAAGTAATATAATTTATAGTTCTTCAAATAACTACTTATCCAATTGTTATATTTTCAGTTTCAAGAGTTTTGATTTGTTTGGAGTGTTCCAACTCTTGGCACAGCAAGGGTTTTTTTCGTAGACACAAAACTAAAACTTTGCTAACACAAAGAAGATCAGAGACCATTACAACTATGTTTAACCAAGTTGAACAACTAAAAAGGTTAGTTAGGTTGATGTATAGTTATTTTTAAGTAGCTTGAAATAGAAAAGTTATAATACAAGCAAGTGTTATACAAATAAAATTAGTTAAAAATGCACTGCTTGTTACTATTATAAATTTTACCAAAAATTTTAATTAATGTGTTGTTAGCATTAAATGATTGTTAAGCTTAAAATTTTATAGTAAGTAGTTTTTATTATAAGTACCTTTTTTAAATTTTCAATGGCTAATTTTTAGTTTCAAAAAACTCATCTTTAAAATGGCTACATACTTTAAAAGCAATTTTTCTTTAAACACTATTATGTATATACTTAGATGTAGTATGCATTTTTAAATTGTATTTATGGGTAGACCATTAGCATTAATTCATACTATATTCAATAAAAGCTGTTGTTATTCAAAATTATTTTTATTGCTTTACGTTCATATTTTCTAATTAAGAATAGCTTTTTATAAGCTTTCTAATAGAAAAATAAAAATAATATTTTTATGATTAAAGTCAAAGTTTTTTTAAGCTATATATTTTTAACGCATGATTACTTGAAAAAAAAAGAATTTAAATTGATAGAAAAATTATAGCATGTACAGAAAAACAACTTAAATGGATGTAGCTTTTGCAGTATTTTTGTGTATAAAAAGCAATATTTTTTTGAAATTACTTACAATTTTTTCAGCACTTGTTGCACTAATTTTCAAAGCAAAATAAAGTTAAGTTTGTTGAGTAAAATATTTAAAATTTTACAAATACACAAGTTATGATGTATTAAACAAAATTAGTTTAGTTAGTCAATTTTTAAGAATGCAAATATACAAGAGTTTTGAATTAAATATATTTGAAATAAATACATTATACATAATACAAATAAATTTGTATAAAAAGTGTTGTTGTCTTGCTCTTAAATTAATTTTTTCACTGTCAGTATTTCAATTATGGGTAATCAATTATAAGTTATAGTTAATCTTTTGTTTAGCAAAAATTCTTTTTAAATCTTTAAATTTCTTATTTCTCTAAGCTGCATAAGTTACACATGTTGTTGTTTTTTGCAATTTTAGATTTGTTTTGGTAATGCAAATTATATATATTCCTTGTTGTCTTTCAAGTGACATATATAAATTGTATAAAATGTTTTGCTTTGCAACAACAAGTTGCATAGAAAGTACTGTAACAATAGTCAATCGAAAAAAAAACTAAGTAGAATTACTTTTATCAGGGTTGCTAAAAAACCTTGAATCCTGTATAAACCCGTAATTTGACAATTTAGGGGAAAAAAAAGGGAAAAAATTTAAAAAAAATAAAAACTGGAACTTTAACTATTACTACATGTAACGTAACAAAATTTTGATAAGATACGAAAAATCTACCTATTGATAACATTTGTATCAAACTAAATATGTTTTTTTTCATTAAAAATACATTTAAAGAAGCTATACAGTATCTTTTCAATGATGTTATACTGTTGAAGACAGTTTTTTAAATAAGTTTAGTTTTATACAAAAATTGAACCAAAAAACTTATTTTTTACTAACGAAGAAAAAATTCAGAAAATCTGCAATAAATTTACAAAAATCCTTTAGCAACCCTGAATCATTTAATTTGTGCTAATCAGTTTTTTTTTGTATCTTAAAACTTACTTTTTTATGAAAAAGAACAAGAAAACTTGCGTTCTAAAAAACGTAAAAAAAAAATCATAAAGGCTTGTTAAGTTTGTAAAAAACTAGTGATCACCCTGTCGCAATCCTAGAGATTGTTTATAGATGTTAAGATGGGATACATATGTTATGGGTACATGGGTAGAAAGTTTATATTATCTGCGCTTATGATAAAACAATAGTCTATTTTATACAGGACGAGATAAACAGTTTATTTACCAAAAAGTAAAACTAGTGAAGTTTAATTGAAAACTATAACTAACAAGCTAAGCTTAAAGTATAAGTGATAACAAACGCTTGAAAATAAATGATAACAAATAGATAATAGAAAATAATTAGAGTATCAAGATAACGGAAACCCTACATTTTGTTTTTGCTTTTAACAAACCGGAATGTTACTAAAAATAACACCTACATACTACACCAACTGATTCTGCCAACTGCTCAAAATTGAAAGTAAAATGCTGTTTTATAAGCATTGCAAACAATGTAACTACTTGTTATAAAACAGCATTAATTGTTTTACGCAATAATTTGTTTAGAAAAACTTCAAGGTGGTTTCTTTTTGTTCTAATATTTTCAGCTTATTTAGGTATCTTTTATATTTGTAAAATAAGCTAGGCTATAGGGGCATAACCCTTTAGTTAATATTTTTTATGTAAAGTAAATAAAAACGTGAATTTTAAAGATTGGCTTATTAAGTGTTTATGCTGTTTTTATTGATTTATCACAATAACGTAGTTTTTTATACAATATTGGATTTATTCGCCCATAAGCGGGTATTCAGTTATAGCCGTGAACTTTGAAAGTTTATGTTTGAAATACTATTCAAAAAATTCTTATTTTTTACCTTTTATTTTTTCTTTAGTTTTTTTTTATTCAAAGTTATTTTATTCTCTATATTTTCACTAAATTTACTAAAAGTTAGTACACAAAACTATTTCAAATTCTATTAAATCTACTTTGAATACATATATGAAAAATAACTTTTTTCAGACATTAGCACATAGCAAAAAAAAAACATGCTGGAGTAATGTTACGTGTAGTTAATTAAATTAAGTTAAATTTTTTTTAAGTTTAAAGCATTTTTATTATAGATATCAGGGCTGTTTAAAAATTTAATTAAAATTTTTAAAACATATTGATATTTTTTCTATCTTTAGTTCACACTCCACTGTATTACTTCATGTAACAATCTGAATTTGATTAGTTGTAAACTATACATGGATGGTATTTATCTTTTACAATACTTTTTGTAGCCATTTCAAAATTATAACAGTAGAAGCTCTTTTTAGTGGTATCCAATAATTTTTGTTTAAATCTACACCTTGGAAAATAATTTGATAAATATTACTGTGGAAACTAGAATATGGATTGGTGAGAGAACAGTTTTTTCGATACAGCTATGCTATCGATACAGTATTATATTGCTGTAAGTAAAACTTTAATTTTTTTATTAAGAGTTTAATTTTATTAGTGCGTTGAATTTTGCAGTGAGATACAAAAACAGAAGAATTTCGAAACTACCAAAAGTGAACTTTTGACATCAGCAATTAAATATAGGTGAGTTTTTATGTTGTATTTAATATTTTATAGTATATTGATAGTAGCATTATCACAATATCTAAATAGATCATAAATAAAAACAAATAAATTAAATTGTATTTAAATAAGACTAATAAATGTTTTTGAAATATTGTTGATTACAGTATTTTAAACTTTTTTTTCAAGTTCCACTTTTTCTGGTTAGTAGTTTTCAAAAACAAAATGTTTTTCTAGTTTTATATTATATGTTATTATATTATATATTATATGTTTTGATTTTTAGAAAACAAATAAAGATATCTCAACTTCTAAATATATAGTCTTTACTGTGAAATTTTACGATAAAAATGTATGGATAACAATCCAATGCTAAAATAAATATGGATAATTAAAATGTTTTTTAAACTTGATTTCAACTTTAAAAAGTCAAATAATCTAATTTAAAAGTTTTACATAGTTTAGTATATTTTGATTTATTACAAAAAACTTGATCTCTTTAAAAGATTACTTATAGGTACAATGTTACCAACTTTTATTTGTGCTATAAAAGCTTCTGTATTTGTAAAAATAGTTAAATCTTTTTTCGCACAAATATTTAGGAGCATGGTTGCACGACTATTCAAATTCCGACAACTCAAATTCTTAAAAAAAATTAAAAGGAAACGACTCCAAAAGTTATAAATATTTGAAAAAATAAAAAAAAGCGTATTTAGGTCTACGAAATAATACCTACGAACCTTTTTTTTTAGGTTGCAAATTAAATTTTTTTTGTTTGTGAATTTGACCTTTAGAACACAAATTATGTTCAAAAACAACACATTGTTAAAGAAATTGAAAAGCGGTCCAGCATAGCTTATTAGTCTAATGTTTTAATTTAATATTTTCAATTTGTTTTAACAAATTGCCTTCAAAACTTTAATGAGCTGATGTTTAGCCCTCAACTTACACTTATCAGCTTAGTAGCGTTCATTAGTGTCGTATAAGCTTCTATTACTGTTGATAAATTGATGAAATATGTTGGAAATAAAATATGAGTTTATTATTTATTTGATAAACGCAAAAATGTCTGATGTTTAAATTATCAAATTAATTATCAAATTAATATTCAGAGAGCAGCCAATCAGAAAGCTGGTGAACCAGCAGCTCAAATTGAGCTACTATCGGGTGGTTGCGGCGTTCACCAAGAAAGAGAAGGAAATCAACGAAAAACTGAATAAATTAGTGGAAGATCTATGCAATAAGCACGAGGAAAGTTTGAAGCAGTACACGATAACGAGCGATCTGAACATGAGTGTTAGCGCATCGTTGTTTAATTAATACTAGTTCATTAAGTGGTATTTAATTTAGTTTGTTTTATGTTACTTAAAGCACTTTGAAAACGTTTTAGGCAAACATTTTAATTTTTTATGAAATATTTTTGATACCTTTCGACACTTTAGTTAATTTTTTTTAAACTTTGTTCTAGATAATGATTTGTTTAATAACCGCTATACACACGAAAAACAAATTTGTTCACCAGCTCTTTTTTTTTGTAGAAATTGGAAAATTTGCTTGAAAAAATAAAAAATGATGACACTGATGAACTAAATATTGAAGAAGTTTCTGAAAAGGTTTTATTATTTTCTTTTCTAAGCTAATTTATTTTTTCTTAAAAATAATAAACATCTTAAAAAAATAATTAAAACATAAGTATAATCCAACACAGCTTTCATAGTAATAAAAAGTGTGTACAACAGTTTAGAAACAGTTGAATAACAGATAGACCAGGTCAAGTTGGAAGTGGGCCGGCTTGAAAGTTCGAGCCTTGACAGCATGCAGCTCGGTCCTTACTTTGAAATAAAGTCCGACGGTTTCACTGAGGACAGCACTAAATTTGACTTCGACTGTTTGCAGCTGAACGACAGCCAAGTTCACACCCTCGGTTTGCTTGTGATTTTATATATAATTAATATATAATAAACAATTTGAGTTACTTTAAGCAGTGTATTGTTTAAGTATTTAATTGGTTTAATCAAAAATTTAGACAATTTTGTTTCTAAGCTTCCACCGAATAAAGTCTATATCAGGGTTTCCCAAACTTTTATTCAAAAGGCCCCCTTTAGAGAAATTAAAAATGTATTGCCCCTCTAACAAGATTTCTCAAAAAACTACCATTAAGACTGTTTAAGACATTTTTTTTCGCTCTTCATCATCAAATCCAGAATATCTAGTGCAAGTTTAAAATTATGGCCCCTCTTTGCGGCTTGTGGCCACCTAAATTTCCTAAATGTTTTCCATAATATTTAGTATAAATTTTAAAACTACTATTAAAAACGCATAAGACTATATTTTTGCTCTTTATCATCAACTTCAGATTATCTAGTGTAAGTTTCATTTAATGACCTCATGACCCTTTTACTGCTCATGGCAAGCCAAGCGGCCACTTAGTTCAGTTTGGGAAACCCTGGTCTATATGCTATTTAGCTGTTTTATAGTAAGAGTTAAGATGGAAGAATTTTTATTGAAAGGTGGATTTATGTAAAGTATATTTCTATAAAATTGGTTTCCAAAAGATATATTTTAATCAGAATATCGAGTATTTTTTAATAATTCTTAGAAATAAATAAAGTAGAAGTTTTAGCCAACGTCAAGTTTTAAAAATTTTACCTTGCACAATACTATTAACGCACGTTTTTTACAACAATTCAAAGATTTGTTGACTAAAATAACGTAGTTTAAAACTATTAGTTATAGTAATTGACAATTCCATACAGGCGAGCTGAACGACCTGGTAGAAAACTTTGACGCCGAAAGCTGGAGCGAGAAACTGAAGCTTTCCACTTTCGAGTACGCCAGCCCGCTCAGAAGCCAGGTTTCCACGCCGTGGCAGATCGACACGTGGTACCAAAAGTTCTTCGTTTCGGTTCCCCACCCGCTGGTTGCCAGTCATGGCGCCTGGATAGTCGACTTGCTCGGCCTTCACATGATGTTAGTGTGGTTATATGTATTATGTTTGTATAATTTATTTTATTTTTTAAAGTTGCAGTTCAAATTTAGATTCTAAGGATCTATTTTACGAACAGAGATAGTTGTTAGATTAACAGAAATGTTTTTGTAAAAAACAATGTTGCTTATATTTTCCCACAAGCTTTGTCCGGTCTTTAGGGTTTAACGCCCCGTTTAGCTGTCTGTGATAAATATGTACTACATTATTTAAGGCCATAGGGGGGGGGGTAGGCCATATTTTTTACAAGTTGATCTTATTTTATAGAGTTTTTACTAAACTTCAAGTTGCTTTTTACCGTTTTTAAAAATTCGAATTAGTTTTTGAGATATGACCGGCCAAAGTCGGGCCGCATAACAGGTTCCTTATGGGGAAGGAAAAACTAAAACGGCGAAAAAAGACTAATGCATTCAAAATCTATCTCCTCCTTCATTTTTTAAGCAATCTTCTTCAAACTTTCACAGTCTATTCTTTATACAATAAAAAAAAAAACGTTATTTGTGACTTTAAAAAATTTTAAGTAAAAATACCTTTTTTTTGAAAAAAAATTTTTTTTTGATAAAAAATCACTTTTTTTTTTTTTGTCATAAAATTTTTATTTTTTAAAATTATCAAAATTCACAAATAACGTTTTTTTCTCATAATGTAAGGAACATTTCCTGAAAATTTGAAGAAGATTGCTTGAAAAATGAAGGAGAAGATAGATTTTAAAGCCCGTTTTTAAAAACTCGAGAAAAACGGCTTTAAAGTTACCCTTTATATACCCTTTATAAAGAAAACCCTTTATATAACCGGTCATAAAAAAAAAATTACTTAATATTTTTAAAATCTAAAAAAAGCATCTGAAATATTATGAAATTTACTATTATATAAGTCTATATGTTATTTTTGGTCAAAAAATGGCTTCTACCCCCCCTATGGCCTTAACAAACTTTGCTTAGTTTTCAGGGTTGCAATAAATACTAAAAAAAACTGGAATTTGGAATTGAAGCAAAAATAAAAAGGTTCTACAAAGACTAAAACGGCAAAAATAGACTATTTCACTAAAAATCTATCTTCTACGCTTTTTGAGATAACTACCTCAAACTTTCAGGAAATGTTCCTTGATATGTTTAGAAAATTCTGTCGGAACAGAATTTAAAAAAATTAAAAAATAAAAATTTTATATAAAAAATAACCAAAAAAAACATTTTTTATTTTTTTATTTTTTTAATTTTTATTTTTTAATTCTTTTAAATTCTGTTCCGACAGAATTTTTAAAATATATCAAGGAACATTTCCTGAAAGTTTGAGGTAGTTATCTCAAAAAACGTAGGAGAAGATAAATTTTTAGTGATTTCTAGTTATTGCCGTTTTAGTTTGCGCCTACCATAAGGATCCTATTGTTGCCTCCGACTTTGACCGGCTGTATCTCAAAAATTATTTTGAATTTTTAAAATCTGTAAAAAGCATCTTGTAGCTTAGTAAAAACTATATAAAATAAGATCAAAAACCAAAAAAGGGCATTTACCCCCCTATGCCCTTAATATTTTCTTCAATGATGCCGTTTGTATCCCCTATTATAACAACATTACTAATAGATTGAATAAATTGTTTTTCCTAAAATAGTTTCATTCAAAATTTCACAAAATAAGATTATCAATATAGTTTTTTTAACATTATATTACTTAAATTAATTTTATTATTATTATGATATTATCAATATAATATTTCCGTACGTTTTTCATCAAAAAAATTTATAATCAAGCAAGGGGAATTTTAATCAGCTAACTATGCCTACTAAACATTTGCAGGAATTCGTTCAAGCTGGGCAAGATGAGCAGAATAGACGATGTTTCACAGCAAACAAAGGAGGAAAAAAACGAACTTTTTGGTTTGCTTATCGACAATCAGATGTACCGCGGCTGGTACAAACCTCCTCAGAAGAGAAACTCCAACAGATACCACAAAGGCCACTCGGAACACAAAAAGGTGCCTTTTAAAAAAATTAAACTTTTTTAATAAACTTGCTGGCCGCAGTAGAACTGTTAGAATTCGATTGGCTATAATTTTTTTTTTTTACTTTTAAATTTTATTTAGTTAATTGAATTTTACTAAATACACTTTTTATAACGTATAATAGAAGTAGTATTTGTTATATGTTTGGGTGATGTGGGTTAGGGTTACAAGTTTAAAAGTTATTGCTGTACTACTCTTTTGTTACTGTTCTTCATTTTTAAGAACGAATAAAATGTTCAGAAAAAAAGTTAACAAATTTTCCGTTCCAGCCGCACTTCTACTTTGCCGACCGGGTCGTACCCAACGATGCGTATCGGAACAAGCGGGTCGAAATCTACAAATTGGACGAATTTTCCAAGGTGCTTCCCCCGTTGCGAGTAAAACTGAGCCTGAGCGACAGGGAGGGAGGGAGATACTTTCCCAGGTTCAAGCAGGAGGCCATCAAGACGGTTGACGGGAAAATCGACAGGTCGTCATGCATGACCGTGAAATTTGTTCATCCGGTGAGTGTCGTATAAAAATTGTTTGGAACACAGATTGTTGACTTATGAATTTGCTGTTTTTGGTAAGTTTTTTTGCAAGGTTTCATCTAATTAGATTGTAATACAAAAAATATAGGTAAATAAAGTCTTGAAAGTTTGTTTTCTTGTGGTTAAGTATCTTAAGAATTGTTCAATTTTAGGCAATATGGATAAAATTGTAAGTATATTTGCAATTAATAAAATTAAAAGTACACATTTTTGCAATAATGTGAAAGTACTCTGTTTTGAAAAATTTTTAATCAAAGTCGTTTCAAGTTTTTGATAAATTGAATTAATTGGATAATTATTAGGTTTGTATGAATCCTTCCTTTTGCACTAATGTCATTTTTACACCAATGAACTTTCTAAACTACATACATCCATTGCAAAAGCAATGACTCGTGAAAATAAGTGAAACATAAAACAGTCTACTGCATGCGCTCATTTGAGATATTTTTACGTTATGTTCTATTGAAAGTTGAATAAGTAATGTGTTATTTCACAATATTTTTACATTTGTTATTTTCAAGGTTGATACGCCTTATGAGTGCACTTGGAGGGCTGACGTCAAGTTTAACAATTTCGACCTCAACGAGTACATCATATCGAAAGGTATTACGTTTCTGTGATTTACTAACTCGTTTAATATGTAACAAGTAGAAAATAAATTGAATCGAAACATTTTATGAACAGACAGATCGGAAGAAAATAATGAAAAGCGGCAGGTTTTGTCAGTGAGTAATTATAATAAATTGTTTATTGCTGATTAATTTAAGATAAAATTTTGTATTTGAGCTGTTTTAAATTGATAATAAACTTCAGAAGATAAATGTTTTTTTTTTAAACTATAAAAAATTTAATAAAAGTTAAATACGGATCAGTCTTGATTATTTTCAGATGTGCAAAGACATACGCACCAGGGGAGCAAACAGCTCGTTGGTCGTCATCAAAAATGACGCGGCAAGCTCGGTGGAAAACGCGGGAAGCTCGGTGGAAAACGCGGGAAGTACAAAAATCTCAGCTGAAAACGCGGGAAGTACAAAAAGCTCAGCTGAAAACGCGGGAAGTACAAAAATCTCAGCTGAAAACGCGGGAAGTACAAAAAGCTCAGCTGAAAACGCAAACACGGACAATGCAAAAAGCACAGAACCAACTGCGACCGTCGCCAGCCTTCTCACTCCTAGTCAGTAATGTTTAAATATTAAAAAAACTAAAATAGTTTGATTTTGATTGTATATGTTTTTTTTTAGTTTGTTTAAATTATGTTGACTATAAATAATAGTAGCCATAGTCTTTTAGGTAATGCATCTAGTGTGTTCAGAAGTTTTTTAACTTCTGTGTTATTAAGCAGAAAACTGTTTTTTATTTCATAAATCTTGTAAAAAATGTTTTTAATGGTAAGCCTTTACTAAAGGTTTAAACACTTATTTTGTGATAGGACACTAGGGAATGTGGTGTTTTTCAAGCAATATGGCATTCGAAAAAACAATACAATTGATTAAGCTGTAAATAAGATTTTTTTGCAGCCATAAATAGAAAAAAATGTTGCATATTTTTGAATGTAAATTATTAAGAGTGGCAAGCTTTGCGTTTATAACTTTTTTTTTTTAATATAATTCATTCTCAATTTAATCAAATTACTTAATTTTAATAAACTAATTTTTAAGAAAATATTATGTAGTTTCTAACAAAGAAGATTAAAATTTAACATAAACAAAAAAAAAGTCTTTTTTCTTAACTGTTGCTGGGCCAGACATTAACTAGTTAAAATACTAGCAATTTTGCGTTGAGAAATAAATACACTCTATTAAACCAAGAGTGGGCAAACTGCGGCTGCGATGTACTTTTTAACTACATAATTTTTTATATACAAAAAATTACAGTTAAGCTGTTAATTATATACTCTGTGATTAGTTACTAGTGCTTTATTGGTACATATTTTATTTATTTTTTGATTTAGCAGAGGATTTTTTATTGATTACTACAATTATTTTAAATAACTGCCGCCTGTGAAAAACTGTTTGAGGACCGCGAGCATTTTTTAAGGAAACTTGGCTTGTGACTTAAAAAAAAAAACTTACCTAACACTGTGCTAAATGAAAATAAAGTTTGGACAAATTAAGTTTTATAATAAGAAATTGTACTAGTTTTTTTAATTTTTTAGTACTGTATGGTTTTAAACACATATTAAAATAATCAAATGTATAAAAAAAAACAGATACTTTAGAAGAAACGGATGAAAATAAACAAATTCTATCGGTTTGTAGAATTAATATTTTGTATAAAATTATTTTCAAGTTTATCATGTAAAGTATCTTTGTAAAATTGAAATATAAAACGCAATTTTTTTAACAACTAAAACTTAAGCTCTTTTGTTATGTACAGATATGCAAAGACGCCCCTGCCTCAGCAGAAAACAAAACTTCAATTAACAATGAGAAGAGTATAAGTTCAATCGGTAAGCATTTTAATGCTGGTAGACAATTACGGAACTTTACTACTAAAAATTATTAGTTTTGATATTTAAAAAAAATAAATTTTGAAGGTTATAACTAAAAACTTAGTATAAAGTACAGAAATATTTTAAGCTTTGGGTTGTGGTCCTGACTGTAAAATATTTTGTATTTGTAACCTTACCTTTTTATAGTAGTTGCATATTATTTTAGTGTAAGTGCAAGTTTCTCATTAAAAGAATTATTTATTTGTTATTTATTATAATATTTATTATCAGATTAGAAGCATTACTATTTTATTTTCCTTTTAAGGAATTGTAAGATTTTGTGATAATATGAGCAACATATCCAATGATGTAAAGTATTTTTAAACTTGCAATTGTAGAGGCTTTAGTATAGAAATTATTGAGTGAGAAACTTTAAAATCTTTTTTATCTAAAAGGTTTTAGCTACAAACACTAAATTTCAATCAACTATAAAAACATTTTTTAGAAAAAGTTTTTTTTTAGTGCATTTTAAATTTATAAATTAGTCTTAGTTCTGCTAAATTCAAAAATAAAATTGACTATAACATTTCAAACAGATACTTTGGAAGAAAAAAATGAACACCAAATTTTGGAGGTTTTTTATTTTATTGTTTTAGAAACACTAGCAAACAATTAAACACATAATTTAATTATTAAGTTTTGGTAAAGTTTTAATCAAGTATGAATCAAGTAAATGAAACTCCTGTTAATTATTGAAGAACATTCGTGTTAAGTAGCTTTAAACATTTTTAGACGTGCAAATACGCAAACAACAAAAAAGATTCAAACCAGCAACTGTTTGTTAATGAAAGTGAAACAAGTTCAGTGGATAACAAAAGTACAATTACAACTGCTGCTAAAAGCGTTTATGCTGCAGGTTGGTAATTTTTGTTAGGAAGTTTTTTATTTTCATTTTTCAATAGGATGATTATGATGTTATGCTACATTAAATTCTTATAAAGTCTTAAAAACTAAAAGTACATTCAATATTATTACACTTAGTTTTATTTTACTTTCTGAATTTTTGATTTCAGTTAAATTTGATTATTAACTTGTACACTTGAAGTATAAAAAACTATTTCGTTGAACATATTTCCTTAAAAAGAAAACACAAGTTAAGTTAGTTATATACATATATATAGTATAGTAATTACAAATAGAATCTGTATCATATATGTGTGTATATCTGTATCATATTCATCTTTTGTTCTTCAATCATTAAACAAACAACTAAATTTAGTTAACGAAGATCTATTCTGCAAAAAGCCACTCTGCGGAGTAGAAACGAAAGAAAAACTGCACTTACTTCAAAGTGAACATTTACAAAGTGTACCACAAATAAATCAAGCTGTTGACAATCGCAAAAATCCGGCGTTACCTTTGCCAGTACCAGATAGCTTGCAGATAAATCAAGTCAGTAAATTAGTCACTACTATATTATATCGTATTGCTATACATGAAACTTGAGAAGTTTTACTTGTTTTCAACAACTGAAATTTCAAAAATGAATAGTTAGGCTTATAAAGTTACGCATACTATTTTGCAAACTATTGTTGAACAGCTGTGAGCTTTTTGCCAGAAGTTCTTTACAAACACTTTTCTGTGTATTTAAAGCTATATAGGATTTTAAACTAACGCTTTTTTACCAATTTTTTATACAAGAGAATTTAATGTTTATATATACAGAAACGTGTAAACTAAAAAACATCGATCAATATTATAATTAAGTTATTTTAAAACGTTGTTTTCAGAAATTTTGTGTAGAGCACCAATATATTATAATATTGACTCCTTTTCTTGTATATAATTAGCATTTTTGTGTACCGAGGATGTTTTAATACATGTTATTTTACTACACTTAATTTTTCAAAGTATATGGTTACTTGTAATTTTTTGAACAAGTTTTTTTGTATGTTATATAAACAAATCACAAAAAACCTTGCTCGCCAAATAAGAAATCATCAACACTTATATTTTCTTTTCAAAAAAAAAGCATCAGATTAAAAATATGCACTTTCATATGTTTTAAGTCAACTTTTTGAGAAAAATACTAACACTTTATAACTTAATCTTTTTAGCCATAGTGCATAGGCAATCGTTTTTATTTGAAAGATTTTTGGCGTAAGTTTTTAGAAAAATATTTAAAAAACTTAAGAGAAGTAAAAACAATCGTAAATCTTTTGAGAATTAATAATATTTATACAAGTTTTTTTTTAAACATTAAGAAAGTTAGTGTTATAGTTTAATTTCATTTAACATAATGTATAAAAATATAATACAAGTTGTGATACCGAATAAGTAGAGAGTGATTTTTATAAAATCTATTCAGGTCAAACTGCCTGTTTTTGAGAGAAGCAGCGATATAAACGAAATGAAAAGCTGGCTTCATCATGTTAGGATGACTACGAGTAATCACGAAATTTCTCCAGGTTTTAACATTAATTCTTTTAAAGTATATATACGCATATATTAAACCTAGTATTAAAAAAATTATTAAGAAACTACTAAAATATACTCCATGTTTTATTGAACTTAATTTAAAATACTTAGATTTTTTGGTTATGATTTGTTTTAGTTTTTTGTTTTATGACATATTAAACTGTTTTTCTCATTAAAAAGTTCTGAATTGTAGTGATTAGATTTGCTTTGTTTAATTCTTCTCATTACTTTCGACGATAAGCAAAATAGCATAGAAGTTATTTTATTCTGTTTTATAATTTCTTTAGAGTAACTTGATGGCAGATATGAGGCTTATTAATGAAGAAACATATAAACATGTTTGTACATTTGTGTAAAGGTTGATTTTATTTGTATTTTAAAAGGTCATCTAATTTTCAAGGCTTATATTAGTTACGGAGTTTTCGTTCATTTAATTTCAAAAACTTGGTTATTTTCTCTATTATATTTCTACTAAAGATAAGCGTTGATTGTTGCAGTTTTCTTTAGTTATTTTGATCGTTGAGCACTTCAATTCGTGCTTCCAAACGTCTTTTTAACTTCTTATTTGGCGACTCACTGTACAGCAAAGCCTTTCGAATGCGCTCATTCTCAGCATATGACTATGTGTCAGCAAAGTCTGCGTTTGTCGAGGGTGGTGTACAATGTAGCGATACCAGTGCGTACCATGATTTTCCGTTTCTAATATTTTGTTGCCACTAAAATGTGAAAATACGACGGAGAGGTGTTGTTAGTGGAAGGTGTTTCTTGCACATTTGGTCCACGTTTGCTGTGGTACATCAGTGCACTGCATACCCACACTCGATACAAGGCTTTTCCATATTCAATGTACTTGTTCTGATCACGCTAAAATAACTGAGTCAATAGTGTCAGCAGATCCTTGAACATAGATGTTCAAAGAATCGTCAGCAAAAAAAAAGTTTTGTTTAGTGATCTTCTCTTTGAAATTTTACTTCGCACGATAAGTGACTTGCAATGATGAACGACGTGGAAGTCGATTAAAGTAGTGTTTGTGTATTCAGAAATTTTCAAATTCACAAACATACTTGTATTATTTGTTATCAATTTGTTCAGCATATTTGTATTAAATGCATTTGTAATGGTTGATGACAGATAATTTTTCTCAGGTGAAAAACAGCCCGAAATAAACGTTTTGCAAAAAGGTGCCGGAGACTTCAGTATTACAAAAAAAATGTTAGTTTGTACTAAAATACAACAAGTTAAATGTTTCTAATAACAAATTAAGGACACTTTTTAAACTTGATAAATTTAGTAGTTTACGTTATATAAAAATTTACAGACCTGTGAAGAAAGTTAATGATACACAGCCACTGGAAGCAAAATATAGTGACACGATTAAACATAACTTAGCTGAAGGTATGTCATTGTTATACTTGATCACAAAATACTTATTAAAATTTTACAACTTGCTTCCATTTTTTGATCAAAAGTACTTGTTTTTAAGATAAATGTAAGACTCTTGGTACAGGAGATAATCGAGAAGTTCACAAAAAAGTAGAGAAACGTCCGGAAGACACAACTAATCCACATGTGCCGTGTTTGGAAGAGACTGAAGCAAAAACGCACAAAATTCCTGTGATCATAACAAAGGAAATGGAAAAAATCAAGAACAACTTCGTTGAGTTTTTCCCGAAAAAACCGCTGCAAATGACCTTTCCGCCAGATCCCATTGAAAAAAATTTCGATGAGTTTAAAAAACCGCTGGAAAAACCCATTCCGCCAGGCCCCATCAACACCAATTTCGAAAACAGCCAGTTTAAAAGAATCAGGACGGCTTCACTGAGCTCCAGTAAATCTTTGGACAATAATCGCTCCGCAAATGAGCCTCCGAACAACGTTCCAAACGTTCAGCAAGTGGCGAGTGATTACTTTTCCCGCAAAAACGAAATGAGGACTCACGTTCCTCCACGAAGATCGAGGTTAGCCAACTCAGAGCCCGATAGTGGTTCAAAACAAGTTACAATTTTAGGAATCTTAAAACTGTGTGACATTTTTCCCAACAGGTCGGTGAGGTCCAGGGGCGACTATCACGAGTATCCGTGCAGCAGACCGCAGCACTTCAGCAGGGACAACAATTTCCGCACCGGGTTCAGAGGCAACAAGGACATGGCGAGAGGAGGGTTCAAGCCGAGAAAATACGAAGGAGGCGATGTGGCGGGAAAGTTCCAAGGGGAGTTCCCCGAGAAGAAAGTCGAAAACAAGTTTGTGGAGGACGAGTGGACGAAGACGCAGGTGACCGACGGAAGCTCGAAGCGAGGTGGCAAGAAAAGAAGGAATGAGAGGAGGGGAAGGAGGAACAAGTGATTATGAGGTTTTGTCATTTTTTCATAAAGTCAGAATTATAAAAGTTAATTTTGATAGGTTCGTTTTGTTGTGTAAAAGATTTCGCACAATACTTAGAATTTTGCTTGCCTTTCTTTTTGTATACTGCCTATATGAATACAGTTTATATGATTAATGTAATTAATTAGTTGACTTTTTATTCTGTCAAAAAGATATGACATATAACAATAGTTTCACTCTTTATTTTTTATGGAAGGTAAATGTTAGTAAGATAAAAACTTAACTTAATTTTAAGGTTCATGCTTTATCATATCTTTTTCTCAACCCATTGTCTGAGTGGTATTAACGGGGTGCACACTAGTGTGCACGAAATATATTTTTGGGTGCTCGAAATTCATTTTGAAACTTACACACTAATACATTCTAAAATTAAAAATTAAATTAAAAGGTATGTAATATATATTTGGGGAATTAGAGCTTAGGGTGCACATAATTTTATTATTCCAATCTAGTATGCATGAATACCTCTGCTCTATAGTAACTTAAAAGTTTTAAAAAAGGTTCTTAATTTTCTTTTCGCAGTTGAACTTATGAATTAACAGTATTGTATGTAAGCATTTAGATAATATTAATTTTAATTTCCATCTGTTAAATGCCAATACATTTTTGCAGGTTTCTTTATCAGGTGGCATCATCATGTACATCACTTTCGTTCCATTTTGTTGATATTATGCAGCTGTAATTTGTTACATAAACATGACATTTTCTGTATTTCGTTATTAAACTGTAATAAAGTTTATTTTTTTATTATTTTTTATAAGAGATCTTTTTAATTTAAGCAAAAGGAACAAACAAAAAATTATTACAAGTTAGTTCAATTAATTTATACTATAAAATTAGTTACGCTTCTTACACGTCTGGCTAAATAAGTTTTTCTGTCAATATTGTCAAAATGTCGGTTTTTGTAGCACTTTGTGAGCTATCATCATTCTTGAAGTAGAATGTTAAGTATCTATGTAGTGGTTACATAATAATTAAAGTTCTTTAATTTTTAGAAGCTATAACTAAAAAATATATCTAGAGCTTAAAAGTGCTTTTATTGAGAGGCTTCACCGTTAGAATTAAGCTGATAGGTTACATATTTTCATCTGTTTATAAGCCCTATTGTTCTTAAGTTAACCAACAGTTCTTAACTAACATAGGTTAAGAAAATGTTATTTTTTAGTTGTACGTACGAACCTAATTAGACGGTACACAGTTTTTGTATGTAGTATTTGGCTAAACTTGTAAAATATAGAAGTCCTAAAAATGTTACATTAACCATCTTACCAAAAAGTCTAAGCCATAGTTGACGTAAAATTAGATAATTAAAATTATTTACGAATTATATCACCTAAGTAGATGTTTTAATTTAGAAAACGTTTGTAGGTTTAAAATTAAGCACAACTTTAACATTCACTTTAAATTAGTGAACCTTAATTAAAACTTTTGGCTATTTTTAACAGAAAATATTTTTTTTAAGTTACTATATTGATTAAATATTTAGTTAATATTTTATTTTCGTTAAGTATACAAAATATAGTTTAGCGCCTTAAATAACAAAATTTTCTATAACTCGCTAAGTTATACGCTTGTTAAGATTATAAGTTCACACTATTTAGAACAAATCAAGTAAACCTTAGAAACGCAAGTTTTCAAATATTTCAGCTGGTATACAAAGGTTAAAGATAAGCACGTTGACTTAAATTCTTTAAAATGACATTTTATTCAAGTTGAATAAACTGATACGAATAAATAAGAAGTAGCTTCTTTGCTATAAGAGCCAGATGTGTCAGTGTTACTGTTTATGAAAGTACGTAAATTCGATAAAATTATAAACGACTTTTAACAAATCGTTTTTATAACTCCTGGTTTTATTAAGCTAGTTTATCTATTAAAATAAATCTTATATCAAACAAACTTGGGACACGTTCAAAATCCACCCAGTCAAATTCGAGAACCGCTTAACGAACGTGGGTAATGATTAGGGGTAACAGTTATAGTGAAAAATATATAGATTAGCAAATAAAGAAAATGTAAAAAAAAATCGGGTGGATTTTGATAGTATAACATCAAACTTATACCTATTTTTAAGTTATAAATTATTCTCAAAGTAAGTTAAGCCTTTCTTTAAGAGCTTGGCCTTTTAGCAATAGTTATAATGATGATGAAGAATAAGTTAAGTTACAAAACCAAGAAGAATATACGTTAGTTTACTTTTTAAAGTAGATTTTTTTAGATTCGTAATAAATGTATTTTTCTTATTGGAAACAAATATAGTTTGTAAAATAAAGAATTTTATATAATAAATGATAGTTTAAGCCTTATTTTTAACAAATGACTTCTTATAAAAGCCTATTTAATCCTATAAAAATTGTTTTTTTTTATTTAAACTGGACTATTATCAAAACTTTATCAAATTTTAAGTCAGTCCACGATATATTGTAAGTTCAAAATAAGCTGAAAATGACTGGCTACTACAGTTTAATAGCTACAAAAATGATTTAACTCTTTTTTACCATTACTTTAGTTTTATTTTTTGTATTAAATTTAGCATCTTAAAGATAAAAAACTCTATGTTCACAATATATATTTAACAAGTTCTTTTATTTTAGTTTTAAGACAAACTAGTGCAAAAATTTATAATATATTTTCTCTTAATAAATATATTTTTTTCAACAATTGTCAACTCAAGCTTACGCCGTTTCACCTAGAACAGGGGTCGGCAGGCAGTTGGTGGTCGCGGGCCAAATTTCAAGTTTACAAAGTCTTCGCGGGCCACAGTTTTAGTTTTAGTGACATTTGAAAAATCTTTTAGTTTTAGTCACACTAGAGAAAAGTTTTACTTTTATTCACCTTATCATTATAAATAACTTTTAGCTATACATAGAATGACTATTTGAATTAAATTAAATAAAATTAGAATAAAATTTACATTGACTAATATACTTAAGTGTTAATAAACTATGTACTTTCATAAGCACTTACTAAGTTAAATTTAATACGTTTGTAATTTTACATACAATTTAACTCTCTATAAAAACCAAACTTGAAAGACAATTTATTAGTTACTTTTATATATTTGTTATATTATCAACCCCTTTTTTCATATTTCTAAGAATATTAACTTCAAAAAAAAGTTTTTGCGTGTTTAATAGTTTACATTCATTAAAAAATTTAGTAATTAGTTAAATTAATAAAATTAATACCTGTTTGTATTATAAAAAGCTAGAACAAATTCTTTAACATAATTAACTCTCGAATACTTAAATAAAATATCTTATTAGTAACTTGTCTTTTACATGGTTGTCACTTAAAAAGCAAAAATGTCTGATTTGTATCAAACCAGCCTAAGTTCATTAAAAGTTTAAAAAGCTGGTAAATCGTTGTAAATCAAGCTCAAGTACCTAGTAAAAATATCATCATCATTAAAAAGTACACAAAGTGTAAAAAACAAGAAAAAACTACAGTTAGTAAACTACACTACAGTCATAAAAACTATTCTGGGAATTCTAAGATTTATATAAAGTGTTTGAAATAAAAGTTTCACACACATCTGAGTTTACAAGCTTTTAAAATAGCCTGTTTGTGTAGCAACCCAGTTAAAACAAAGTTCACAACATAAAAAAATAACGAAACTTATTAACAGTAAACAAATTAAATGCCAAAAATATATAAGTCAGCTGGAATGGACAATTAATTTTCTTAAACATTTTTAACAAAAGTATAAAACTTAATTGAGTCATTAGCGAAGAGTAAAACTTCTTTTTTATTAAGCATTACAGCAATTATCTATCTGCAACAAGAATTTAAAAATGTTAGTAGTAAAATAAAAGACGAGCAACAAAAAAAAAACGTTAGTTAGGAGTTATTGCGAGAAACGATAAAAAAACAAATCACCAAAGTCAGTTCCAACAAAACACATGATTATCTTCAGTAACTACAGAATTATCAGCAAAAGTTGTTAGGGCAAGTTATAAAGTAGCAAAGTTTATTATTAATAATGAGATACCGTTTATAATTAAAAACTTTTTTAAAGAATTTTTGTTGGCAGTAATGAAAAATTTTTGTTTATTTCTTCAATGACAACAAAAAGTCCTATTTAGGAAATGCATTAAGGTTTTAAAGTCGCATAAATCAAATTATGACATTAATCAATATGTTAAGATGAGAACACTGATAGAAAAACTATTGCTCATCTGAGTATTTTTATTAGAGATGTTTTTTAACTTTGACACTTTAGTATAATTTCTTGGTTTAGTTCAAACACGAAGCACAACAATCGGTGAAATTTTACAAGTAAAGGTGCAATGCACCAAAAGTTTTTAGAAGTACAATTCCTTCTTTTATTTTTAGTATAAAGTTTAATTAAAGTTTAAAAAGTGTCTTATAAAGTATATCAATATTAAAAAACACTGTTAAGCTACTTTAGTATATTTTTTAATAAATAAATGTTTATTTGCTAAATTTTTTGTGTCAAATCGAAATTTCACTACTTTACATGTAAAAATTGTTTGAAACTCCAGGCTTTTTCAAAAATTCTCAAATTCAAGTTTTTTTCCAAAATTTTCAAGCATAAATTTCAAAGTTCAAAGCTTGAACTTGATATATTATAACATATATTATAACTGAAACTAACACTTTGGGTTGGGCAAAACTTACATCATAAGTTTAATTTGCCACTCTTTTAAGCAAAAAAGCCAGCCTGAATTAACAAAAGCATTCCTGATATTTTTGTATACAAAAAGCAATTCTAGCCAAAAACTTATAAAATGACTTAGTTGGCCTGAGATTTGAAGTCTTCAAATGGTGATAGTCTGAGTGTGTGTCAATGTTTATAAACTATCCCTAAGTCTAGTTTATATTAAATAGGTAGCTCCAAAAAACAGCAAATGTGTGTATTGATATGCAAAGCATAAAAGTTAACTTAGTTTGACAAAATCAATGTTTGAAAAATGAAAATGTATACCTAACAAAAACTATATTAGTTTATGTCATATATATTGTTTTAGTTGTGTCTGTACGAACTTAGATATTACATGTAGAAAAAACAAACTTAGAAAGTTATGCATAAACTAAACTTAAACTAACTAAAGTATTTTATAAAAAGTGGTTTAAAATATGAGCATTTTTTTAAGTTGGTGTGCATATAAATTAGTTCAAGTGCAAAGAAAACTTCTAAAAAATTAAAATGTGTCAAAACAAAACTTAAATAAACCTTTTTTTCTTATTACTATGTTATTTTAAATGTTTTTACACTAAAACATAACATTTACAACTTAAAAATATATAAAAGAAACTTAGGTATAAAAAATATCGGAAAGAATATCTAAGCTATAAAGAAATGACACTTTAGTTAATTACTGTGCATTACTTTTGTACAAAATGGAAAACATTTGCATTTAGTTTATTTCAGTGCTTCTGAAATGGGGTTCCGCGAAGCCTTTCGAAATTAAAAAAAGAAATTTTAAAGAAAAAAATACATAAATCATAAAACTTCAAAAATAATGGAATACATAAATTTGAAAACATATATAATTAGGGCATTCATTGATCTGCTTAGTGTGTATCTAGCGGTAGGACTTTTAATGGGTATTCATTATTTATAGGTGTCCTGGTTGCGCAAATTTTTGCAATTTTTTTTAATTTAAATTTTTAGTGAAGTCATGAAAATACCCTTCCTTTCACTATTGATCGGTGCGAGGAGGTTGCATCAAAAGCAGCTGTTAAAAAACTTAGAACAATTCCTCTGTCTAATGACACCATCCAATCCATAGTCATGGAGATGGCTAGTGAAACAGAGGATCAACTACTGGAGAAATTAAAAGCCAGTCTATTTTATGTTGTGCAACTAAACGAGTCCACTGACGTAAGCGGCAAAGCCTTATACTCGTTTTTGTTAGATATTATGGGCAGGAAGGACTCAACGAAGATATATTATTTTGTGGAGAATTACCCACAAAAACAACTTCTGTTAAAATAATGAAATGTGTCAAAAATTATTTCATCAGCAAGGGTTTAGAGTGGAATGAATGTGTCGGCACTTGTACTGACGGTGCAGCGTCTATGACTGGGTCCAAAAATGGTGTAGTGAGGAAAATGAAGGATAAAGCAGTTGAAGCTAAACGGATACATTGTTTTTACATAGAGAAAATTCGCAACAAAACATCTTCCTTCTTGTTTACAATAAGTTCTCTCAGCGTCGATTAAAACTGTTAACTATATAAAGAAAAGTGACACAAAAGCCAGATGTTTCAAAGACCAATGTGAAAGTTTAGATGCTGACCATCTGCGACTTCTTTATCACAATGAAGTTCGCTGGCTGTCGAAGGGGCGGACACTGGTTCGTCTCGTTGAAATAAAGAAGCAGGTGTTCACCTTTCTTAAAGATGAAGGCTCAGAATTAGTGAAGTTCTTTGAAGATGATGTTTTTTTGGCCAGGCTAGCTTATCTCACCGATATTTTCGAAGAATTGAATGCTTTTAACTTAAGCATGCAAGGGAAGAAAACTCCATTTTGTCATGACAGACTAGATTGAGGCGTTAAAATTAGAATTAATTTTTGGAAGAGAAAGGTTAGCAATGGTAATTTTGCGATGTTTCACCGGTTTGATGAGGCCCATGAAAAATGCATAGAAATCAATTTCTCTGACGAAATATACAACCACCTTGATCTTTTGTCTATAAAGTTTCAACATTATTTTCCTGAAGATGTTCGCATCGGAAATTTATGGATTTTGAATCCTTTTATGTGTGATATTGCTTCAGAAGAAGTCAATCTTCCTACAGATACAGAAAACGAATTGCTGCAACTATCTGAAGATAGCTATTCAAAATTGAGTTTCAAGGGGTTGGAGCTTTTAGATTTTTGGAAATGTGCAATTTCAGAGTACCCCGTCTTAGCAAAGCGTGCAGTAAAATTTCTTTTACTATTCACCACCACTTATCTTTGCGAATCCGGCTTATTGCCTCTGGCGCGTATAATTTGTAACAATGATATAGTTTTGCTAAAAGATACGTTTTTCACTGAAATTCTTTTATTTTTTGCAGAAAATATTATATTAAACATTTTATGTAAAGTTAAATTAGGGGTTCCGCGGAAAAATTTAACTTTGAAAAGGGGTTCCGCCACTAGAAAAAGGTTCAGAAGCACTGGTTATTTGATAAATAGGTATAATATAACTAACTTATCAAATTCGAGCACTCTTTTTTCAGATAATTACTTGCTGTTGTAAAATAGAAGTTATTATGAAACTCAGAAAAATATCCTGTTAGAATGCTAGTCTGTTTTTTTCAAATTTTTAAATTAAAGTAGCAACTTTTTCTAATTATTTTTAAATGTTATACAGAGACTTAAAACCAAACTAAACAAATTAAATCGAAATACCGAAAAAAAATTTACTTGAAATATAGTTTTGCTCAGCGGGCCACTTTTACATGCTCGCGGGCCACAAAATTTTCTTTCGCGGGCCGCATTCCATTCAAAAAAATAACGTGCTCGCGGGCCGCAGATTTACCCTTCGCGGGCCACAATTGGCCCGCGGGCCGCAGTTTGCCGACCCCTGACCTAGAAGGTTCTTCAGAGCTTTTTTAATTGACAATAAAAATAAAGTAAAGCACACAAATATATATAATGAGATTAACTAATGAGAAAGTAATTAGTCATTGATCAACTAGTAGTTACGTGCTTAAGCAAATACAAGGGAACTTAAATAATTAATTGTAAAATAAAACTAAGCAAAAAAAACAATTTTCCAATAAAACACATAAATACTTATAAACAAATTGCAAACACAAAGCGTAGGCTTGTTTTTGACAGTTATTGAATAAATTATATTTAATAATTAAGTTCTTTATATTGAGCACTCTGCTTCATATAGTTTTTAAAATATGTAATACATTTTCTCAGTAACAAATTTAATTTAGAGGGTCGGGAAACTGTGGCCCGCGGTGTACTTTTTACCTAAAAATATTTTTTTAAACAATAAAAAAATACTCAAGACTAAAACTTACATATAGGCCCTTAATTCATAGATAAAAAATTATTAGTGCCTTATTAACGCATACTTCAACGAATTTTTGGTATAATATAGTATTTTTGTTGACCGCTACAATTATTTAAATAACTTTAGAAGAGTTTTTTTACAACGCGGACAACGAGCAACTTTTTGTATAGAAAAATAACCCAATGCTTATAAACTGCCCATCCCTGTTCTAGTTTCCAATCAGACCATTTAAGTTCTAAACTTTAACGAGATAGATTATATATTGGTATTTTTTTTATGGCTATTCGTTTTGTATAAAACAAAATGACTAACAATTTAAATATTTAAAAAACATAATTTCTAATGTTTTATTTTGCTTTTACTTTAACTAAAATTAAACATTTTATAGGTAATAAACATTGCTGTTGAAATTCAGTTTCAACCCTATAATACTATTAGTTCTTAGTAAACGTGTTTTTATCTATGAAATTTTACTTTTTTCGTATTTTATTTAAAACAATATGATGCCTTGCACCAAAAATACCTTAAAGGTTAAATTATTTCAAAGAATCTAACTTGTGAGTACTTATATTTTGACAAGTTTAAAAAAGCACCTTCCAAAATTTAAAAATAAAAATCATTTTGAATATACCAAAACAAATATTAGTTTATTTTGTAAAAATGTAACTTGTAGAAATATAGTTACACCAAAAACTAACTTTATAAGAACGTATTTTGTCATTTTTATGAGTCTTTAAGTTATTATAATTTTAGTTGAAAGAAAAAATAAATGTTTTTTGAATAAAGTATTTAGCGTTAGTTTTTATCATAAGTATAGGTTACTTGTCAATACATAGCTTTCTTGTTTGATTTTAGAATATATTTAGCTTGCATAAAAAAAGTATTAAATTAATATTTAAAAAAATTAAGTAACTTTATGTAAGAAGTTAGTAGTTATTTCTAAACAGTAAACTAACACGTGTTGCCAGTAATAATTGCGTGGGATATATTATTTTAACTGTAAGCTCAGTTTATAACTTAGCTGAAAAATTGTAAGGCTTTTTGTAGTTGAAATGATAAATTTAAAGTTTTATAGTATAAAAAAAGTAAATATATATTTTTTTTTTGATTCAAGTTCTTAAAAAAAATATTTTTGTTGAAAATTAAAACAAGGTTTGGCTTGTATTCTGTTTTAAGACAAGTTTTCTTATTTAACTAAACTATATTTTAATTTTTGGTAATGTGTAGTAAATAGAAAGCTAATTAAGAGCTGTAATTGCTGATAACAGCTAAAGTTGAAAATACTTTAATTTCTTAGCTTTTATTGTTTTTTATAAAGAATCCGACAAATATTTATTATGTCTGTACTAATGCTTGTTTTTCTGCAACAATAAAACTTTGAATTATGTAAATTAGTTTACAGATGTAAGTTTTACAGTTTAGAAAATAAAAACGTTAAAATTTTTATTTATCTTGTTGTTAATATTTTTTTTTCCTAGTGCACACATTTTTTAACTGTTAACTGCTTTTTTTAGATACTGTTAAAATTTAACATAAATTGATATCTTTTTTTCGATTAGTGTTTTGTTATAACTGTTTTACTCATGTAAATACAACAACAAATCAGTTGTCGCATTTAGTTAAGTTTTTTTTTTTTTCAAAAGTCTTTGTTGTGAATTTTTTTCTTAAAGTATAGCATTTGACTCTTAAGGTTTTATTTCTGTTTTTTACTTTTCGAACTAATTGTTATTTTAATTCAAGTGTGGTGTACGACTCGATACCCGTGAGGTCTTTTTTGAACTCATAGGTCCTTAGACCAAATTTTATTTCAGCATTTTCGTTTTTTCAACAAACTTACTTAATATATATGCAAAGCTCTTTTACTTACAGATTATTAATTTAAGTTGACTAACGTTACATAGCGTTGTTGTTCACATATAGTTTTTTTTTTCTAAAAAGTTTATTACTGTAGGAAACCAGTTCATATAAAGTTTAAAAAAACTAAATAAGCATTCACTACTTTTTTTTTGTCAGTAATGATTTTATTTACACACTAAAAAAGCTAATTCCATAGAGCATTTTTTAAAATTTATATACTTCTTAAATTTATTCAAAGTCAAAATTGGAACTATGAAAGTTGGAGCAGGTCTGTTAAAATATTTCTTTTTTAAATAAATAATACATTTTTTTAAATTACTTCTTTTACCTTAAAACAAATTTAAATAGTTACCTAAATAAAATTTAATAGCTCATTTGTTAATAAATACATTAAATATTTATTCTAGTTAATAGAATAACATGCTTAAATATAAAAAATAAGTTGTATTCTTTTATTGGATCAAAATAATAATTCATAGCAAATTTGTTAATAAAAACTTATTAGACTTAAGTTAGAATATTTTTTAAACTTATTGCAACTATCAGCAAAAGTTTGTTTTACTAAGTTTTCAAATAATAACATTTTCTATAACTAAGGATAAAAAACAATCACTACTTTACAACTGTTTTTTGATTAAATGCTAAAGAGTCAAATTGCCTCCGAAAACAACGAGAATTTTGATGCATGACAAATAGTTGAATTGAAATGTAAACTTAATAGCTAGTTAAGCTCGTAAAATCACTGTACTATTTTTAAAGTTTTGAGTTGATTATAAAAATTTTATTTGCTGGAGCCTTTTTAGTAGCTCAAAATAAAATAGGTAAGTAAATTGTTCAGTGCCAGTCCCTAGCGTAAGTTAGTGGATAGCTGAAAAGAAAACTAACAAAAATTAATGAACCAGTTAAAATAAAATAAAAGAATTAGATTTTCGAATAACTGCAATTTTAAGATTTTTTTGAAAAAAATAAGCATTAAGCAAACATTTTGTGTTTTTAGGAAGTCAATTACATGCATTTATTTCCAAAACTCCGATTCCAATAAAATTAAGTCAAAAAAGTGTACCTTTTTGAACTCAACTTTTAATTCTGTCGACTTTTTCGCTTTGCTGAAAGTTTAGAACGAGTGTTTTTTAAGGTGCTTTGTTTAAAGGATTACATTATAAGAAAAGGATAAATGATTAGAGATAAGGTTTAAAATATGCTTATTTGCACAAAATAATTATTTGTTATTAATAGTTTCTTAATAGTTGTTTACTCAGAAAACGATAGTAAACTGTTTTGCATCTACGTCATATACGTAAGTCATGTAGCTATATAACAGTTTTGTATTATGTAAGTTTCTCTCAACCTTGTATTAAGATTAATCATTGTTGAAGATTTGCATTAAGTATTTGTTAACACCAGCATACATTAAACAAACTGAAGTAAAACTTTTTTTACACTAAGATAAACACTTATTTTTAAACATTTTTCGTATATAAATTCGTACATAGTTCATTTTACTGTCGTATGAACCAATTGAGCTCAAAACGTTTTTGTTATTATATTTTATATTGTTTGTCTAAAGTTTAAAAGTATAAAAACAACTGTTTAAATTTTATTCAATTTACGAAGGTTAACACATTAATTTAGTCTCCAAGTCTTTAACATATGCTGTAAATATAATTAAAGCTTTGTTATAACTTTATTTTTTAATACAAAAAAAATAAAGGATATTGTGGTAGCTTAGTGCTTTCAAATATGTGAATATAAAAAGCATATAAGCAAACAGACAAGGTTAAAACTATGAAAACAATAAATTTTATACCACTGCATGAATTTCTGCAATTGTATTCCGTTTTAGTTTAATACTTTACAGATCTCAAAAACAAAGCCGAAGATGATGCTTGCGCGAGAGAAAAATTTGAAAGGTTCACGACTAACTACAACAACAGTGAGCTGTTTTGTTTTTATTTTTGCAAAGATGAATAAATAATGATTTTATTGACTAAAACTTAATTTTTTTTAGATGCAAACGATGACGACGAAGAAGATGATGCGAAGAAAAAGGCTGAAGCTAAAAAGATGCAGGACAAATTTCTAACCCAAGCCGTAAAAGTAAGTTAACGAAAATCAGTTTTCTTCATTAGTAAGTTGTTTTAAGTGAGGACGTTATTAAAAGTTATTAGCTAGTTTATTAAACCACCTTAAGCCTTTTTTTCTTAAAATTAAAAAAAGCAAAATGCATTAAATGCTGTAGTAACTACGTAAGTTTTTTTTTAATTTTAGCTACAAAAAGACTAAAACTTGAAGCATATTTCAAAACAGAAAAGTTAGTAACAATTAGTCTTTATAAAACATATTTACAAACTGATCTTGTTTTTTTAAATATTTTACTACTTTTAAAAGCTTTGTAGTAAAACTTCATTTTTTAAAAGGATTGGGTTTGGAATACCCTAAAAGCAGGGGTCGGCAGTCTTCTATAAGACGCGAGCTAATTTTCTTAGAAAATTTTTCTAGCGGGCCGCATTATAATGAAAAAAGTGTCCCACCGGTCGCAGTTATTTAAAATAGTTGTAGTAACATACATAAAACCACTACTACAAATAAAAAATGTTGTAAAGTAATCAATCATTTAAAAAAAACTTAAATAAAAATTACTAAGGTAAGAACCGAGTTATAAATGTAAACATAATTCAAAAAAAATATGATTTTAGCTGAAAAGTACATTACGGGTCGCAGATTTTCGCTTCGTGAGCCGCATTTGGCCCGCCGATAGCAGTTTGCTGACCCCTGCTCTATAAGTCATCTTTTTTTGTGTGAATTTAAAATACCTAGTATAAACATAATCTGCAGTTAAAAGTTTTTTGTTTATATATATATTTATCACGTAAAAATACTAATAGAATACTAAATCGAACAATTGACGACTAAAAAAGATTCGATAGTTTTTTTTGCTTATACTTAGAAATAAATAAAGCTTTTATTCTTATTATTAAAGAAAATTAAACCAATATGTTCAATTCTAAAAATAATTTGAATAATTATATCAAAGAAAACATATTTGAAAGTCTACAGAGCCTAAGCCAGGACTTTGGTATACCGTGAGACAAGCTCGATTTAACAAGGTTTGATCATACCAATTCGATCATCAGACCACAAGTCTTCGGTAGATTGAGACCGGTTTCGTCCTTATTAGGACTCATCCGTTAGTCACAACCAAAAGACTTGTAATCATTAACCTACATGGTTTGATGATAGAATTAGTATGATTAAATGTAGATTGACGACTACAAGTCTTTTGGTTGTGACTGACTGATGAGTTTTAATAAGGACGAAACCGGTTTCAGTCTACGAAGGCTTGTGGTATGATGATCGAATTGGTATGATCAAACGTTGAATAATTATAAGCAATGTATGTATTGTGTTAAACATCTAAACGTATATTTGTCTAACTAATTACTTAAAGATAACTGATGCTAACGCTGTAAATGAGGAGCAACTTTTAGAAGCGATGATTTTCCATTTCAAAAAAGAGTTATCGAAGTGGTCCATCAAATGGAAATCACTGAAAATTATGAACTCACTCGTTACTTTTATTGTGATGCTTATAAACTTCGTCGTGGTTTGTTTAAAGCTATCTAAAATAAAATTCTAATGTTTTAGTAAAACAAAAAAAAAATTTAGGTTTTAAATGTACGACACAAAGTTTTATTAACAAGTGTCCAAAACTCTCACGAAAACAAAAGAGACTTATAAGTTAATATAAAAGATAACTGTTTAACTTTTTATTTTACTTACTCGATCAGTTTTTTGACCCGTTGCTAGAATTACTTTAAGTATTTTGTATAAAACTAAATATTCTTTTTGTATTATAATCAATTAGTTTTAAATATAAGCAAATAGTTTTCTAATTATTATTAAAAAAACAGTGTTTAAAATTTCTCAGAACAGGTTTTAAAATTTCATACAACTTTAAAATCCAAACCAGACTTTTATGTTTGTTTTTTTTTTTCATACCGGTGTAAAAAAAAAAGTTCAAAATTCTTTAACAAATTCATCTTGCTAGGTTCTTCTTTTTCAAATTCCGATAGACGAAAACTTGAGGAAAACGCTTGCCATGATACTCCCAGTCGTCAGTTCGTTGCTGATCGCATTCCAAAACAAGCTAGCATGGGAGACCAAAGCTGCCGCAACTGAAAAAAGTTTGATATTTGTTAAATATTATAAAGACACAAAATATTATTTCCTTTATTTAAACAGGTTTTAATGAAATTCAGTCAAAAGAATTAGTAAATAAATACTTAATATCTAAGTAAGCAATCCTTTTTTCGCAGGTTACACGACAAATCTAATTCAGATAATTCAAATTCCGACAATTCAAATTCTTACAAGTATATATAAAATGTAAAATACGTTTCAAAAAGATAGAAAATGCATATGTAGGTGTTATAATTACCTAAAAGCAGTTATTTATTTTTTACTAAAATTCAAATACTTTTTGAGGTATTTAAAAACTACTATATTTAAAAACTTATTTTATCCATTTGCAAAAAATATTTCAAATTTTTCAAAAAAGAAAATACTGCTTGTAGATAAGTAAGATCTAAATACTTTTTTTTTCAACTGTAAATTATTTTTTTAGTTGAAACCTTTAACTTTTTTTTTAAGAATTTGAATTCTCCGACTTTCAACTATCTGAATTTGGACAGTGGTGCACTCTTTTTTTGCAATTCTTAACAACAGCTGTCGTACCAATTGCTGTTGTAGGGGTTGTTTTTCAAAAAGCTGAATTAAATCTTGATCTATACTTTGAGTTCTACTAAGTTAAATAGCTTTTATTATAATTGTGTTTTTATAGTCACATACTTCTATTATTTATTTACAATGTTTTTGTATGACTTTTTAGATTGTAAAGTGCTTGTTTATAACTAAATTTTGATTAGCAAATAAACAAAAACATACCCCATTTCGTATAAACAAAATCAACTTTATTTTAATTTATTTACAATTTTTTACTGTATATAAGGATTAAAAAAAAAAGTTTATCAAGATTGTATTTTTGCACTTAAACATATAGTAATCGTGACGTACATACTCATAAACTACATGCTAGTAACTTTTTTTTCAAAAATGCTGCGTAACTGCATATTGGGCTGATTTAAGTTTTCTTTTTTTCATAACTTCAAGCTTTTCAGTGCTGCATAAACTACAACCAGCTTTCAAGCTGTAATTGGGTTTTGTTGTTGTTAAAATTTCCTACTTGATATTATTTTTTGTTTGACTTTTTAAGTTTCTAAACATGTTGTGGTAAAGTTTTAGCATTACTATGTTATTCATGTCAAAACTTTGAAGTATATTTATATGTCGATTTTACACTTATTTATCTATTTATATTTTATTTTTATTAAAAATACAAACTTTACATTTTTTAGAGCTGATTCTGTACTTGTTATACTTTGTCAGAATCTAAACTTTAAATTGTCATTGTTATAAACTAAATTAAAAACTGTTACTGTTTTCAGTTTTCATTGTACTTTTATTACCTTATTTAAGGTACGAAGCATTTAAAAATGATTTAGAATATTTGAAATATAAAAGCAAACTGCTAGTTAAATACGTTTTGCTTTTTTTTAATCTGAATGTTTCATGTTTTGCTTTTGTTTGATCTTATACTTAACTTTATAATATTTTATTACATAAGGCCGACAAAATATGACTCGTTAGTCATAAATCTTTGGCCAGCGACTTGTTACTATAAATACATTTTAATACAACCTAAAACTAAGTAAATGTTTGTAAATCAATTACGAAAGTATGGTATTAGTTAAGTTGTGAGTAATAAATGTTTCTAAGTTAATGAATAAACCATTACAATTTTAAACTAAAACGCAAGTTTTATTTTTGATTTAAATTTACATAAATAATGCTTCTTGTGTTGCTATCAAATCTGACCCTGACTTATAAAAAGCTGCAGACCCTTGTTTGAAAAGCTTGTTCTTGACTATCTAAACTCTGTTAGAAAAATAATATAAAAAAAAAAGAAATGGTTGTTATAATATATATATTTGATAGAATATATTTAAGAAAAGTTAATTGAAAATAAATTAAAAGCTGCAAAAGCACAGCAAATAGATAGTTAATAGTTGCTTGTTTTTAGCGGTGTGATTGAATTATTGGTTATTTGTAGGTGTTACATGGCGTAGGAGGTTAGGTTTGTTTACATAAAATAAAAACGAGCAGCTAAACGAAGTACCAGCAATTTATTTTAGATAAATTCTATAAACTTATGTACATCAATTAAAACTATTTAAGAAAAGTTTTAGTTGGGTTTTAGAAAATTTATTATGAAAAAAAACCTGGACGTTAATTTTTATACTTCAACAATTAGATATACTGTTTACTAAAAAAAAACATTTATGCATAAGTTTATATCTAAAACAAAATAAAACTAATTATTTTATATAAAAAATAATAGTAAAACTTTTATGCTATAAAGTCAATAACTTTTTATACCTTCTTAAAACATTTAAAATGTAACACAGGGTGGTAAAACATCTAAAATAATTGTAGATATTTTTGGTGGGTTTAAAATACAAAAATAATTATGTTAACTTAAATATACTACAACTTTAAACTAATTAGTTAATAATACTACTTGTATCTATTTTTTCTATACAGATTAAAACGAAGGTACATATACGTATCACAAATTTTTCTTAATAGTACAGTATTAATTTCAATTATTCATGCATAGTGTTAAAAACTTTGACTTTTCATTCGAACTATATTTTAGTAGTTTTAGACATTTTTTTTTATCCACATTCGATTTTCAAAAACAATCGAAGTTATTCTTGACAGGCGTGATATTCTACAAAAAGCTGACGAGGCACCTGAAGTCTCGACTGGAAATATTGAGGGCCGGAGCGGAGGTTACGGACGTATTCGACTTCGTCAACTCGACGCTGATCGCCGAAATGAGCGAAGTTCCACAAGCTCTCCTCGCCTACTAGTGTTTCTTACTTTAAATCTAGCTGTTTTTAAGCAAACGGTCTGAAAAAAACTTATTTTTAACCTTATTTATTTCAAAA